>NW_026020006.1:0-529973 GCF_900185275.1 Solanum verrucosum
CTTTGCTACAGCCTACATGTCATATTACACCAATAATTATAAACATATTTTATTTGATCATCGTATATATAACTTAAATCCTTTTTTTTTTCTTTTTTGTCAAACAAGTTTTATTTGTGTGCTTTATATTTAGCACCATAACCTATGGATCAATGGCAACTATGGGGTACTTAATGTATGGACAAAATTTAATGTCACAAATAACATTAAATCTCCTTACTAGGAAAATTAGTTAAAAAATCGCGATATATACGACACTCGTTAATCCAATAACAAAGTATGCTCTTATCGTCTCTCCAATTGCAACGGCTATTGAAGATAAATTACCTTTACGAAAGAGTAAATTTATCATAAGCTACTTCATCAGAACATTTTTAGTTTTCAACACTGTCATTGTGGCGTTAACCGTTCCATTCTTTGGATATGTCATGACATTTACCGGCGCTCTTTTGGGCATTACCGTGTCGATATTGTTACCATGATATTGGTTTTTGGTTCTTCAGTTGCCATATCTGGAACTTACACTTCTTTGAAAAACATTATTAGTCATGTCTAGAGGTGACAGATGAACGGTTTGGACAAAATTTGGATGGGTCAGAATGGACTGAATCAATGGGTCGTTGCTCAATCATGTCCCAAGTCAAGATGAGCTAAATAATGGTTTGTAGATTACAACTAATACATAGTAATGAAAAGCAAGCACGCATACAGTATCTCATCCGTTATAATAAAGAACACAAGTGCTGATAGCTAGCACTGTTTATACTTGATAAACAGTTATTAATGTTGGAAGAAGGCATACATGTCTTGAGAATTTGTATGCGCTAGCTCGATCTGATCTGATCTGCAAAGAACATATATTGTATTAGTTAAAAGTAAAATTGGACAACACATAACATTTGTAAAAGTAATAAGTTAATCTGTTAATGAAGCATACCTCAATCATAGAAGAAGGGCTGGAAGAAGGGCCGGCTCTTGCCTATGAATTTTTAGGCCAATGCCTTAGGCCTCCAAAAATTGGGGGCCTCAATTTTTTATTAAAATAAAATCATGTTTAATTTTTTCATGAAAAAATTAATTATTTATATAAAAAGTGTGTATATATATATATATATATATATATTCTTCGCTGACACTCACATTATTTATCTTTTTTAACTCCTTCTGTACTCTATTTCTTCAAATCTTTGATAGTTAGAGTAATATTCTGTCAAAAATATGAATCAATAGCCGAAAAGTGTTGAACAAAGTAAATTACAAATATTTTTTTATTTCTTCGTAACTTTTCATATTAAAGTAGGGTATACCAAGTTATTAACTTTTTGAATCAGATTCTATGATTCTAACTCTCATCTTTATTTAAAATTTATCAATTTATTACTTATAGAACTATAGTATTGATTCATATAATAATTGTCTCAATAAAATGATGTTTTTCAATGTTGAATTGATAAAGTCTTGCTTAAAATAATAATTAAAAAAAGTATTTGACAAAATTATTTATAAAAAAAATATTAAGGAGTAATTTACATCTAAAAAATTTAGAAAAATAAATAAATACAGGATAGAATTTTACCCGAAGCTTTAGCCAGCCTTGGATAGAAATTTACCCGAAGCTTGTCTTCTCCAGTCATTTCTTCAACATATTCCTTAATATTGAAGATCGACTCTTTAAGCTGAGGGCTTAACTATGCAGTGATAAGCTCTAATGACGCAATATCTCCAAAAACTGTCTGGGATCTCCATAAGCTTTTACAGGAAACCCTACCGAGTTGGAGTTATCACAAGAACTAGCAGCGGTTCATCCAGTATTCCACATCTCTATGTTGAAAAAGTGCATAGGTGATCCTTCATTGATCCTACCGACTGAAAGTGTTAAGATCAAGGATAACTTATCTTATGAGGAAGTGCCGGTTCAGATTTTAGATCGCCAAGTTCGTAGGTTGAGAACGAAAGATGTGGCGTCAGTCAAGGTTCTTTGGAGGAACCAATTTATTGAGGAAGCCACTTGGGAAGCCGAAGAGGACATGAAGAAGAGATATCCGCATCTTTTTGAATCCGGCGGGAATGCGGATTAAGGTATTAATTTCCTTCTTAGTGCTCTTTAATATATAATGGGCATGTTGTTGTTGTTGTTGTTGTTGTTTGCGTGATTTCTTGTTGGGTGTTTGAGTTTGATGTTACACCCTTAGTTTTGTAAAAGTAACCTCATTCGAGGACGAATGTTCCCAAGGGGGAGATATTGTAACATCCGACAATTTGAAATAGCTTTGAAGAGGCTTAGGATTGGAATTTTTCTTTTTTTGGAAAGAATTTTAAAGTTTTGGAAATTTGGCTAAGTATGGAAAAGGTGAGTTTTTGGCCAACTTTGATCAGTCGTAACTTCTAGCTCATGATGAGTTAGAAGTATTTCCAGTTATGGTTGCATAGCCCTCGGAACGATCTTTCCAACGCCACCGAGTTTGCTCAATTCCGAGTCTGTATGAGCGAGTTATGACCTTTGAAAGTTGGGCAGTTGACAAGGAAATCCGTCCGGGAATCATTAAGGGCATTTTGGTCTTTTCCCTAGCCTTTTATTTTGGTTTTATAAATGTGTTAGGCTGATCATTTTGATCAGTTTTACCATTTTAAAAGAAGTGAGAGTGAGGGTTTTGAGAGAAGAAGAAGAGAAGAAGAAGAGAAGAAGAGAAGAAGAGAAGAAGAGGAGATCAAGCAAGGAGATCATCGTGGATTTTCGTCGGGGGTGATCCCTACCAAGGTATGTGAGCTTTTAGTGTTGGGTGATCCTTTCCCCCACACACCTAACCCCTTTTATTCATTAAGAAAGGTTTGGTTATGTTGTTAAAGTTGGTTGTTGTTGTTGTTGGAATTATTGGGGGTTGTGGAACATGATTGGATTGTGTTTTGAGTGGTATTCTATTGAATGTTGAGGGATATTATGTTTCTAAGTGATTGGGGCTGGAACCCTTGAGGTTAGAGGATTTAGAGTTGGAGACGTGAAGGAGAAAGTCGGGCAGCTTGCGAGGAGCACGTCCGCATCGCGGACTTGTTCCCTCTGTGAACAAAAATCTTCTCCGCGTCGCGGACAGGACGCGGACTCCACTGTTTTCAGAATTTATGTTCGAAGATTTTCTTTAGTTTGGCTGTCCCAAATAATTCCTAAATCATTCCTAAACACCCTGGGGTCCTTCCAAATACCAATCAAGTCCTTGAATCCATAATTAAATTCAAGAAAGTTAGGATCAAGTCAAGTGAAGTTAGAAGTCAAGTGGAGTTAGGACCAAGCTTAGAAGTTAAGCAAGTCAAAGCAAGTCTTTAAAGCTTTTCAAGAGTCGTTATTGAACGTCTTAACGTCGTTTCAAGTTTCAAGTTGAGTTAAGAGTTTCAAGTCAAAAAGTAAAGAGTTTAAGTAAAGTAAGGAGTAAAGAGTCGAGTCCATTTCTCCAAAGTTATTAGGGAACTATGTACTTCCCAAAGAAGTTCTAAATGTTTTTACATTTAAGTAAGAAAGGAGCCATGTCTTCCAAAAGAGCCTTTGGGCTAAGTTTTGAGTAATCGTCTCAATCAAAGAAAGAAGTTATTTTAAAAGCATGAGCCAAAGTATTTTTGGGAGTAGTATTGAGCACCGAATTGGGGACACGAGTTCATATTAACTCGACTCTCCATAAGAACCATGCGCCAACATGGGACTTGACGTATCATTCTTTTTAGATGATCACGTAAGATTAGGCTAGTGGATCCACTAAGCAAAAGTAAGGTCCTATATCGATGGCAAGGTATAGGATGGTCCTTTGGCAACGTGAGGTAAAACGTTGTATCATCACTAAGGCTCGTAGTGGTGGTTGTCGGTTAAAGAACCTCCCACAAAAGCTGTATTATGTTTATAAAAGAAAAGTTTAGTTTGTTATCATTTTATCCTTAACGATCTAAGTTGTTTACATTCTTTTACAAGCTTTATATGTATGGCTCGTGTCTTATTGCTTTATATTAAGTTCAGTTATTCTTGAGTTGTACAGAGCCAAGGTAAGTTCTCTTTGTATCCCTTTTTCAAGCTTAAGTTGTTTTTAGCGGTCCAGCTCGCATACTCGTACATTCCATGTACTGATGCCAGTTGGCCTGCATCGTTTTATGATGCAGACGCAGGTACCCAGGATCAGCACTCTGCACGCCGTTGATCCAGTTGGGCACTCTAGAGTCAGTGGTGAGCCTCCTTGCTTCCAGAGGGCTCAGTTATTTTGTTCTCTTAGTTTTGTTTATTAGGGTGTTGCGGGGTCTGTCCCAACATCCATCTAAGTATTTTAGAGGCTTCATAGACAGTCAGTCAGTTAGTTTTGAGTCTCTTATCTATGTATATATGTAAGTATTCTATTTTGAGACTCGAGTAGCCTTTTTGGCCAGGTATGTATCATTTAAGTTGTATATGTCTCTGCATAGCATTGAGTTATTCTGTTGAGTAGGTTTCCGCTGAGTTAAGAAAGCCAGGCCAAGGGTTCGCTTGGGGCCAGCAATGGTCTCCGAGTGCCGGTCCCGCCCAGGGTGTAGGCTCGGGGCGTGACATCATTCTTGAGATCCACCTTCAGGAGTTCAATATTTTCCAGCAAGTTTAGATTTGCATCACTTGCTTCATTCATATTCTCTTCTAAGTTGTGAACAAGAACGAATACCTCCTTGGTAAGTTCTATAACACGTGCCAAGAGAACAAACAATTTGTCATGACGAATAACGTCCTTGAGCACATCATTGAGAATAATCAATAGGAACTCTATCATGACATGAATGTTACACGTAGAAGCTCTAGGAGTACCAGCATTAACCATGTGCTCTTGTAGATGAATCAGAGATTCTCTAAGAATGTCCGGAGAGGCTTCTAGGAGCTGCTTGATGAAACGTTCAACTTCTTCCGACTTTGAACCTTTCAAATTTGTACAACATATGTGCATAACCTCCAGTTCAACAGGAATAACCTCCACAAGTAGATTATCTAGCTTGGAGTGAATATGAGCTGATAAATCCACAATAGTCGAACAGCAGAAGTTTACTACTCTCAGAGCCATAAGTTGAAGATGAGGTAAGACATATTCGATTATTTCATACTCAACGCAACTATTTACTTTCAACCTATGGAAATCTCTTAAATTGCCAAATACATTCTGAAGAAGCTCATGTTGAGTCATTGATGGGAAAATAGATTCAGAACAAAACTTAAGTAGACTTGGGAGATACATGTGGATAGCATCTAAAAGTTCAACAAAACGATCCTCGGTCATGGTTGTTACACGGCTTGGTTCAACATAGCTATGTGAGCTAATATATCTTCTGATATTCTCCAAGAGGTGAAAAAACTTTATATTAACCAGCATGTCTACTCCACTTGGATGAAACAGTGACTGAACCAAATCATGAATCTCATTGGATATGCAAGACATTTCGTCATTACAACTTTCCAAAAATAAAGAGTAATAAAGACCACAAACTGCGGACACAAACGTCAGCTTCAATGTCAACTCTTCAATGTCAAGAGAAGTTCGAACACGCCCACTATTTAACCTCTCTATGAAATCTAGAAGATTGTCGATGTCCTCGCGAAGTACAACGCGGGATGACACCTGCGAAAAGACCAAATGTTGTTTCAAATTATGTTAATACATAGATGGTGATAATTTAGATAGAAAAAGGGAACGACTAATATAGTTGAGGTGTGAAACTCGCCAAAACGTGATAGCTCAGGCATGTTTTGATTGTTGACTCTAATTTTTACAACAAGCAACTGTTACAAGTGCAGAGGACAAAGTGCAGAGGACTTTCCCTTGCTTTTTATGTTCTTCTATAGAACTAATTATTTTTCACTATAATTGAAAAGTTGAAGTCTTTGCCCTTTAAAAAATATATATTTTAAATGTACATTTCTTTTGTTACTTATAATTATATTTTTTTTATTTGTTTAATTTTATATTGGATAATAAATACATAGTGTAAAATAAGCAAATCATGTATTAGTATTGACATTGCTTAAAGTGCATTAAGCATGTTTTAGTCTTAAAATGCAAATATTCATTTAATTTGAAATTAAAAATGTTTTCCCCTTGTTATTACATAATTTTATTTTATATTGAAAAATTATAGGATTTCTTTTTACTTTTATGATACAATAAAACTAAATGAAACATTTTCAATATTTTTCATCTAAAAAAAGACTAAAATATTTTCTCCATGTTGAATTCTTAAGCAGAGTACTATTTATTCATGAAAATATGAGTAAATATGGGTAAACTAGTATTTTACCTAACCCATTTATTACCCAATCCATTTTTACTCATATCAAATATGGGCGGGTTGAATTATTACCCATTTTCAACCCGCCCAAATTTTACCCAACCCACCCATTTGTCACCCCTATTCTTAAGCCATTCCGAACATGTTGTACTTAGGCCACCAAGGTCCGATTCTCATGATCTAATACAAGGTTTGATTATATTCTTGCCCTTACATTTATCAACCATAGCAGATGATCTAGTACATAGAATTTAACTTGTACCAGAAAGATTAAATCATTGATTCTTATAGGTTATAAATTTTATATTCACCATCTAAGTTACATAAAGCAACATACTTACAAGAATATATTAATTATGCGAATGAAAAATAATAATTATGCAACATACCAATGATTTGTTATCTTCATCCAAATCAAAGAGACGTTGATCATAACGAATGGTAATTCCTCGTGCCATCATACCAGAAGAAGACCAATCGTTTGAACCTCCTATGAAGTCAAACAACTTTTCCTTTCTATATTTTATATAACAAAAGTCATGCACAAGATCCTGAATTTTGCAAATAGAATTATCGAAAGGTATTACCAAGCTACTTGAAATTAACTCATCCACTACTTCTTCTGCACTTCTCATCTCAATCTGCTGCACAAATCCATGAGAAATCCACAAATCTTTCAACTCGGAGATCATTATATCTTCGCCCTTTGGATAACGTGCAAGGCAAATAAAACACGGCTTTACGTGATCTGCCAAATGGTCATAACTTAATTGTATAAACTTCACCACTTCCTCTTCATCCTTAAAAATAAAGGAACTCAAATTATTGAGAACTTCAAGCCACAAAGCCTCTTTTTTTTCCTTCCTTGAAATGACTCCACCGATTAGATCAAGTACCAAAGGAAGCCCATCACATTTTCGGGCTATCATTTTTCCGACATCCTTTAGTTCATCAGGGCAACGTTCTTCTCCGAATACCTTTTTCTCTAATAACTCCCAACTTTCTTCTGATTTTAGCAATTGAAGATAAAGAGGATCACTGTGGTATTTTCCATGCAAAGCAACTTCCTTTTTCCGACTTGTTAAAATCACTCTGCTTCCTTTCCGAAATTCAGGAAAAGGTCTTGTTAGCTCTTCCAATGTTGCAGTATCCCACAAGTCATCCAAGACAATAAGGTACCGCTTTCCACATAGATTTTTCCGCAGATTATCAGCAACGTCATCATCTATGTCATCCTCACTGAATCTTTCTTTCAAACCAATGACTTGATTGAAAATTTTCTGCAACAACTTTTTCTCATTACGTTCCTGGTCGACTGTGCACCAAGCACAAACATCGAAATGATCAACAATGGACTTATCATTATACACTCTGTAAGCCATAGTAGTTTTTCCAATCCCTGGCATGCCGACTATGGAAATGACATCTATCTCAGCTGGTCCACTGGTGAGCTTCCTAATTATCCACTCTGTCTCCTCCTCAAAACCTACAATTATTTTACCAACTGTACTCGATGAGTTTCTTTCAACCAGCTTGTTGGGAACGTTTGCAACAATAATACCGCTGCTCTTGAGGATCTTCTCTTGTACCTCTCTTTTGACAAGCATGATCTTTTCTATGGTATCAGGAAGTATGAAGATAAGCTGCAATAGACCATGATCTCGGGCAAGAATTGAGTTAATGCCATGTTGCGCCTCATATGCCACATCTAGAAAACGAGTCCAAAGATCTCTATGCAGCTCTTGCTCAACATACCCAAAGAACGATCTTATGATTTCCAGGTCTTCCTTTAGCAGCCCGATTTCTTCTTTTATCAAAGAAACTGAATAAGCATTGGAATTGACCAAGTTATTTAAGTTTGTGAGTAGAAGAGTCATGAAGAGCGGTCCATCACTCATGGGGAAGCAGAGCTGAGACGAGTCTGCACGGGCTTTTAAGAAACTATACTTGAGATCTTCCTTGAGGAATTCAATACTTTCCAGCAAGTTTTGATTTGCATCACTTGTTTCATTCATATTCTCTTCTAAGTTGCGAACAAGAACGAATACCTCCTTGGTAAGTTCTATAACACGTGCCAAGAGAACAAACAATTTGTCATGACGAATAACGTCCTTGAGCACATCAGTAAGAATAATCAATAGGAACTCTATCATGACATGAATGGTATACGTAGAAGCGCTAGGAGTAAGAGCATTAACCATGTGTTGTTGTATATGAATCAGAGATTCTCTAAGAATGTCCGGAGAGGCTTCTACGAGCTGCTTGATGAAAAGTCCAACTTCTTCCAACTTTGAACCTTTCAAATTTGTACAACATATGTGCATAACCTCCAGTTCAACAGGAATAACCTCCACAAGTAGATTAGCTAGCTTGGAGTCAACTAGGGAGTCATCTAATCCATAGAATGTGTCCACTCGATAATCCCAAAGAGTAAAACAACAGAAGTTTACTACTCTCAGAGCCATAAGTTGAAGATGAGGTAAGACATATTCGATTGTTTCATACTCAACACAACCATTTACTTTCAACCTATGGAAATCTCTTAAATTGCCAATTACATTCTGAAGAAGCTCATATTGAGTCATTGATGGGAAAATTGATTCAGAACAACACTTGAGTAGACGTTGGAGATACATGAGGATGGCATCTAAAAGTTCAACGAAACGATCCGCGGTCATGGTTGTTACACGACTTGGTTCAGCATATATATGTGAGCTAATATAACTTCTGATATTCTCCAAGAGGTCATAAAACTCTTTAGTAACCAGAATGCCTACTCCACTTGGATGAAACAGTGACTGAACCAAATCATGAATCTCATTTGACATTTCGTCATTACAGCTTTCCAAAAAGAAAGTGTAATAAAGATGACAAAATGCGGACAAAAACGTCAGCCTCAATGTCAACTTTTCAATTTGATCCATGTCAAGAAAAGTTCGAACACGCCCACTATTTAACCTCTCTATGAAATCTAGAAGATTGACAATGTCCTCGCCAAGTACAACGCGGGATGACACCTGCCAAAAGACCAAATGTTGTTTCAAATTATGTTAATACATAGATGGTGATAGTTTAGATAGAAAAAGGGAACGACTAATATAGTTGAGTTGTGAAACTCGCCAAAACGTGATAGCTCAGGCATGTTTTGATTGTTGACTCTAATTTTTACTCTTACATTACAACAAGCAACTGTTACAAGTGCAGAGGACAAAGTGCAGAGGACTTTCTCTTGCTTTTTATGTTCTCTTCCATAGAACTAATTATTTTTCACTATAATTGAAAAGTTGAAGTCTTTTGCCCTTCAAAAATATATATTTTAAATGTACATTTCTTTTGTTACTTATAATTATATTTTTTTATTTGTTTAATTTTATATTGGATGATAAATACATTGGGTAAATAAGCAAATCATGTATTAGTATTGACATTGCTTAAAGTGCATTAAACATGTTTTAGTCCTAAAATGCAAATATTCATTTACTTTGAAATTAAAAATGTTTTCCCTTGTTATTACATAATTTATTATATTGAAAAATAGGATTATTTTTTTTTACTTTTATGATACAATAAAACTAAATGAAACATTTTCAATATTTTCATCTAAAAAAAGACTAAAATATTTTCTCCATGTTGAATTCTTAAGTAGAGTACTATTTACTCATGAAAATATGGATAAAATATAGGCAAACTAGTATTTTACCCAATCTATTTTTACCCATATCAAATATGGGGGGTTGAATTACTACCCATTTTATCTTGACCCATTGTCAACCCGCCCAAATTTTACCCAACCCGCCCATTTGTCACCCCTATTCTTAAGCCATTCCGAACATGTTGTACTTAGGCCACCAAGGCCCGATTCTCATGATCTAATACAAGGTTTGATTATATTCTTGCCCTTACATTTATCAACTATAGCAGATGATTTAGTACATAGAGTTTAACTTATATCAGAAAGAATAAATCATTGATTCTTATAGGTTATAAAGATTATATTCACCATCTAAGTTACATAAAGCAACAAACATACTTACAAGAATATATTAATTATGTGAATGAAAGAAATAGTTATGCAACATACCAATGATTTGTTATCTTCCCCTTTTGTTGGTCCTTCATTTTCTTTTCCTCTTTCCATTCTCAGTAATCAAGCTAAAGTAGTTTTAAAAAAAAAAAATTCCTTCCTTTCAACTTCTCAAGACAAACAATTTACATCAAACTAAGAATGAAGGAAAATCAAAGGTGTAATTAGAATCTTTTCTTTTCCAGTTGAGAGTTGTGACGGTGTTAAAGATAAGCCCATTAATAATGTCTCACTAGGTGGGGTTCCTATTTGGTCCTTTGCCTTTTAAGAATATATTTTTCGGAAAAGGCTCAAAAATGCCCTTGCCATCAATTTTCATCACATATATAACATCATAGTATATTCATCTTTAATTTTCATTCATATAACGATAAAAAATAATTATAATAAAATAAGAAATTTTTTTATTTTTTAAAAAAAAATTGAAGTAGGATAAACATTCACTAATTTTAAAAAATATTATTAGAAAAAATATGTGTTAAAAAAAAAATATTTATTTGGAAGGGCATTTTTGACCCATTATATAACAATAAGGGCATTTATGGACGAAAGTAATGAGGCAAAGGCATTTTAGGACCAAATAATAAACGGATGACATTTTTGTTCATTTCACGTAATTTAAGGGTGTTTCACTTATGAAACTTGTTTCTCCTGCTTTCATTAGAAAAGTCATTTCCTTATTTTTATAAATTAAAAACTCATTTTTCTAAAGAAAAAAATTGACCAATCAATTTTTTTTAAAAAAAATATATATATTTGAAAAAATTGTGTATGAGAAGTGCTTGGAGGAATTGAGAATTGGAGTATTATTGGTATTAGAAAGAAGAAATAATTAGACATTGAGAATTGGACAATATAAAAAGACAATTCACAAGAATTCTTTAGACTAAAGTCATCTTTTTATATTTTCTTTTTAGTCTCATGGTCAAAAGTTACACATTATCATCAAATATTGTATAATCAAGGGAAAAAGACATAAGATATCCCTATTATATTGTTTACTTGATCAGTGCATGTGTATAACTTAAATCCTTTTTCTTTCTTCTTGTCATACAGGTTTTATTTGTGTGCTTTATATTAAGCATCATAACCTATGGATCAATGGCAACTATGGGGTACTCAATGTATGGACAAAATTTAATGTCACAAATAACATTAAATCTCCCTACTAGGAAAATTAGTTCGAAAATCGCGATATATACGATACTCGTTAATCCAATAACAAAGTATGCTCTTGTTGTTTCTCCAATTGCAACGGCTATTGAAAATAAATTGCCTTTACGAAAGAGTAAATTTATCGTGAGCTACTTCATCAGAACATTTTTGGTCATCAACACGGTCATTGTGGCGTTAACCGTTCCATTTTTTGGATAAGTCATGACATTTACGGGTGCGCTTTTGCGCATTATCGTGTCGATATTGTTACCATGCCTATGTTATCTCAAGATCAAGAAGCCTTCATATTCGGAAGTTATGTTTATTGGGATGATTTTGGTTTATGGTTCTTCAGTCGCCATATCTGAAAGTTACACTTCGTTGAAAAACATTATTAGTCATGTCTAGAGGTGACAAATGAACGGTTTGGACATAATTTGGATGAGTCAGAATGGACTGAATCAATGGGTCGTTGCTCAATCATGTCCTAAGTTTATTTAGATATAATGAACTGAGTCAAGATGGGCTAAATAATGATTTGTAGCCCAAACCACTCAACTTGACCCCACTTTTTTTTTTTTTTTTTGTGAAATATCAATAAATTCTTTAAAATAGCCTACTGCATAAGCTAAATGTTTGTCTTGTACTCAACTTAAACATAACAACAACAACATACCTAGTGTAATCCCACAAATGGGGTCTAGGGAGGTGGTGTGTACACAAAGATGTTGTTTCAAATAAAACATACTAGTAAGCAACAGCTGCATAAGGATATGATGATCTATTAATTACTAGGCTATTCATCAACACAGGAGGGATCTAAGATTACAAGTTTCAAAATTAAAGTCTTTCAACTTTTTTCTTAAATTTCATACTCATACAGATAGTGCCACGTAAAATGAAACAAATAAAAGTACTCAAAGAGCAGTTGTTGACACCCAATTTCAACCCTCCCCGATAATAATTAATTTTCGAGCTTCTTACTTTTCAAACGATTTAAAGTAATTAAGGTTAGAAATTTCCAAAAAAAATAATATAATAGAATAGTTTGCAAGTTATTTCAAATAGTTTGTCACTTGTTATAATTTTTAAATAATAATATGTCTTTTATATAATTATGTATATAATTAGTGTATTTTATAAATATTAGAAAATCGTCTCAAAAGATTTTATTTTTTACATAATTAGTCGGTTAATTGGTTTAGTTAGTTAATACTTATTATGAGTTATCAGTTTATAATTAAGTTAATTATTTCATTTCGCTAAGATTAAGAAACTCATTAATTAATTTATATTAATTCGTCTTATTTAATTTTTTTTTAGCCGAATTACCAATTAAGCTCAATTTGGTTATATTCTTAAATTCAATTGCTATAATTGTGTAATCAAATGGGCCAAATTCTCAACTCCTATCCAAACTCTTTCCTTACCTAATCTTTAAACCCACTTAAAAGACTATTTTTGGGCCAAATTCAACCCCCTTTCCAGCAGCCCAACAGCAATTCAGCAATTTTCATACCAATTCCAGTGATCTCCCAGCCCAAAACGCCCCAGCCCACTTCCTTTCCAGCGACCCGGCCCACCCTCCCTTTTCCTTCACAATAGAAACAGTCCAAACGCTAACAGAACGAGAGAAACCCAGAACTATTCCAGCCTCCCCAACGTTAAACAACGACGCTATTTCCAGCAGCTCACGGCGTCAATACACGGACAGCGCAGGAGCAGTACGATTCCGTTGTCTTCTTCTTCATATCCCTTTCAATTCGTACTAATATCGCAGCAGGTATGCGCTCCATCCCCCTTTCCCCTTTCGGAATGAGTTAAAACCTCTGGAAAAAGGTGTCGCTCCTTAATGGTGAAAAATTTTCGAATTTTGAAATCGTAATGGGCCCTTGAATTCGAACGGGATCCGTTTTTCCCCCCTTTTCTAATTTCGGATTCCCCCTCTATAAAACTCTTCTTTATTTTCCAGTAGAGGGGGGAGAAAATTTTTAGTGAGAAGTCACATAGAGAAATCATCCCTAAAGCTATAACAAATCGTTCAGAAAACCTACTTCAGGGACAATTTTTATTTTTATTTTCGTTTGGGGTTGCGAAAGCTTGGTCGGATTTGCGAAGTAAGTGCTTTGGTGGTGAGAGCTCGTTGACTCAGCTCGCTGCCCCGATAAAGGTATTATCCCTTTCCCTTTGCTAAGTTCTTCTTCATCATCTCGTGTTATTGTTGTGTTATTAATCTTGAATATGGCTAAGTGTTACTTTCTCGCTAATGAAATATGTTGTTGTGTTATTAATCTTGTTCAGGCCATTATTTTGATCAAATCATCCTAGCTTGTCTCGGCTTATTGTTGATGTCTAGTAATTGATCATTTTGGTTTGAGTTAGTATATTTTAGTTGTTGAGGTATAAAATATGTCCTTTTAGATATGATTTAAGCATAGAATGTTTCGATTAAGAGCTTTGGTTCCCTTTTGATTTTCGCATCTAATATGCTAGTGTAATAGTCTCTCTGTTTCAATGGCTAAAGATTATCTTGTTTAGCTATAATTTTGTTATAATGGTTTATTTTCCTTGTCCCCCAGAGGCTCATGCTTAGCTGTAACTAGTTCTCCCTTTAAGCTTGCTAGTCATTAACTAATATAATTGGTCTACAAAAAGAAGTAAATAGGAGGATAATTTTGTTTTCATTGGAAGTATTTATAATTGATATTGATGCCTCACTTTCTTGCATCCTATTATTATCTCGCCTATTTCTGATTCCCCCAAAGCAGTGGCTCCATGTCAAAATTAGTCCTTTATTTCGTAATATGTGGTCTTAGTCTTGATGTGTTATTTGTGCAGCAGTTCTTTTATTTTAGTTTGAGTTTAAGTCTAGTAAATTGTTAAATGTTTCTATGTTTGTTATTATTTAAGGTTGGTTCTCCTTTTGCTAACTTAGTTTTGTCTTTCTTTTCTTGCATGAAATCTATCTGAGTTCTAACATGAACTCCTATCCCCTGTCCTTGCCTCTTGACTTGTGTCGAAATCCAATGTTTCTCCTATATCGAGTCATCCGAAGTAGTGGAACAGGCTGCAACGCAGTCCCGGAAAGCCCCAAAAATGGGCTGTATACATCGATATACGTTGAAATACAGGTTGAAAATAGAGACGCGGGTGTACAGGAGTCCGAAAAATAGATTACATGCTTTTGTATACACTAAGCTGCAGGTTCTGGACACCGTATACAAGAATATACAGCCGTATATGGAAGTTGTATACACTGCATAAAGGCAGTGGAAAATGGGCCAAGGGTCCAGAAAATTGAATTTGGGCCAAAAGCCCCAAATTTGGCCTAACTTCCTTCTTTCTTTGTTTTATTTGGTTTCTAACTAATTTTTTTATTTAATTTGGTTTAACTTAATTAATTCCCCAAAAGATGAACATTCTTTATGTTAGTTTATTTTAATATAGTTCATTTTTTTTTATCAACTCTCATGCTTTTATTTAATATTTAGTCAAAGCTTTATATTTCATTTTCAATTAATTTAAAACAGTTCATGCTTTAATTAATCAAATCGGTTCTAATTATTTTTAAAATGATTTAAAAAGATAAATTCTAATTAATCTAGTTTCTTTTGTTAAAATTCTATTCGTTTGCATTTTAATTCAATTGTCTCACTTTGGATCCTTTTTCTCTAAAAAAATTAAACGAAATAAAATGTGTCATTTATTTAATTATTTTCCTCAAAGTTAGACAAATATTGTAAATTATTATTTTTATGTTAAAACACTTTTTTCTCTCTCTAAAAAAAATAGTCAAAACATATTTTAGTCAAATCGCTGGTCAACCGCAAGTTAGCGGACATTTCGAGGGCCTAACACCTTCTCGGAATGTACATTGAACTCGAATCCTTTTTCAATTGATTTTGTCTGTTTAAATCTTTTGAAAACTTTTAGTTTTTCTTGATTTTTACTAAAAAAAATTAAGTGGCAACTCTTTTATTTTGGAAATTTGATTTTTTTTTAAATTATAAGTTTAATCGATTTTTTGAAACTTAGTCATTTTTTTTTAATTTATATTTTTGAGTAAAACAACAGTTCTTTAATAAAATATCATGTTACTCTGGATATAATCAAAGCAAGGCAGGAATAAAAAATAACGATAGCAGAATAGCAAGATAAACAAAACAAATAATCATCCAAGTCAATACAATTCCACAAAGTAGAATCTAGAGAAGGTAGAGCATATGCAAACCTTACCCCTACCTCAAAGGTACATAAACTGTTCCTGATAGATCCTCGGCTCAAGAAAAACAATCGGAAGTAATGAAGATACAAGAAACAACAAACAATGACAAAAATAGCGGATAGTAACAGAACAGAAACTACAACAAACAATATACTAATTGAGGTACAAGAAACAACAGACAGAGTAACATACCAATGAGTTGTTTGCTAATTTCTCTACTTCTCCTTCATTTTCTTTTCCTATTTCCATGGATGCAATTCTCAAAATCTGAACAATTACTCTGCTAATTAGTCTCTAATTAACACCACAAATGTCTAGAAAAATATTAATTTGTAAAGAAGAAAGTATTAACACCCAAATATTCTTCAATAATCATACCTTAAAGTTGACAAAATGGGACAAAGCAGTTGAAATAATTACTTGGCCAAAGACAAACTTGAAAGGCCAAAGAAGATTTAAAAAGTTACTCCAGTACTCCTCGTCCACATTTAATTGTCATATTGCGCTTTTATAAAGTCAATTTTTTACAATTAATATGATGAAAAAAATACATCATAAAATATTAGTCAAAGTTGTTTGACTCTAAAAATAGAAATCATAACAATTAAAAGTGGATGAAGAAAATAATTTATATTCCCTTATATAAATTATTGTTTTTGAACATGATATCGCATAACACTTTTTTTATTTTCAAATATTTGACCTTTTAATTTATAAATTACGTAAAAAATATTATAATAAATAATAATTTAAAAAATATATGGAAAAAACAAATTTTAAAAAAATAACTCATTTGACTCTTGAAATCCGAATACAATCCCAGGGTGGAGGCAGTAGTACACATTATCATCTTAGTCTTTGTAAATTAAATAATTAATTGTCATCTTCAAGTCTCTGTAATCAATTGTGGAAAATATAATATTTTACACTCCACTTGTTTTGAGATTACCTATAAAAAGATTCTTTTTTTTTTGGGTTTGTAAACTTCCCTATCTGATTCCAATTGGATGTTCTTTTTGGGCGTGCTCGGTAGGGAAATAAAATATTATTCTAAAAATATTTGTGTATAAGACGTGAGAGTTAAGTGGTGGGTGTGTGGGGCTACGCGGGTGAGGGTGATGATGAGGTGTATTGAAAGTAGAAAAAGGGTATAATTTGTTGTTTTTCCTAAGAAAAAAGTCATTAAGATGTCTCAACTCATCCTCCTGATGCTTATTGCACGACACTTAAATTTTAAAAAGTGTCTAGATAATCATTTTGTATTAGTGTGTAAATGACTTTTCATGCAATAATAGGGGTATCTTGTGTCTTTTTCCCTTGATTAAACAAATATAAGATGATAATGTGTAACTTTTGACCATGAGACTAAAAAGAAAATATTAAAAAATTACTAGTCTAAAGTAGTCCTGTGAATTGTCTTTTTATATTGTTTAATTATTTCTTCTTTCTAGTAGTACCAATAATACTCCAATTCTCAATTCCTTTAACCACTTCTCATACACAATTATTTTTTTTGAAATATATCAATTTTTTACAATATGATTGGTCAATTTTTTTATTTAGAAAAATGAGTTTTTTATTTATAAAAATAAGGAAAATGACTTTTCTAATAAAAACAGGAGAAACAAGTTTCACAAGTGACATTCTAAAACATCATTTATTTTGAATCAGAGGGAGTAATACCTCACTGCTCAGACCAAATATATAGGAATCATAAAATTGCATGTTTTGGCTTTTAAATGGCCTAGTCTTTAACTTTTGTCTTTTAACAATCAAATTTATACCTAACAAGATATAAGTTTTTTAGCAACTGAATTATATCTCGACATAATTTATAAAATATTATGATACGAAAATATAAACTTATCCTCCTCCAAAAAAATTATTCAAAAGTGCAAATGACTAAATAGGAACCCCACCTAGTGAGACATTATTAGTGGGCTTATTTTAATAACTTTACAACTCTCTACTGGAAAAGAAAAGATTCTAATTACACCATTAATTTTCCTTCGTTCTTAGTTTGATGGAAGGAATTTTTTTTTGAACTACTTCGGCTTGATTAGTGAGAATGGAAAGAGGAAAAGAAAATGATGGACAAACAAATGGGGAAGATAACAAATCATTGGTATGTTGCATATAATATTTAATTATTTTTTTCATTCACATAATTAATTATTAGATAGTACAAGCACGTGCAAGCACGGGCCCAACTCTGTGCTATGGTAACTAAAAAAACATATATATATATTTTTCACTATATATATAGCCCGTGCAAGAAGACTTTCTCTTGATTTTTATGTTCTCTTCGATAGAACTAATTATTTTTCACTATAATTGAAAAGTTGAAGTCTTTGGCCCTTCAAAAATATATATTTTAAATGTACATTCCTTTTGTTACTTATAATTATATTTTTTTATTTGTTTAATTTTATATTGGATAATAAATACATAAGGTAAAATAAGCAAATCATGTATTAGTATTGACATTGCTTAAAGTGCATTAAGCATGTTTTAGTCCTAAAATGACAATATTCATTTACTTTGAAATTAAAAATGTTTTCCCCTTTTTATTACATAATTTTATTTTATACTGAAAAATTATAAGATTTTTTTTTTACTTTTATGATACAAAAAACTAAATGAAGCATTTTCATCTAAAAAAGACTAAAATATTTTCTCCATGTTGAATTCTTAAGTAGAGTACTATTTACTCATGAAAATATGAGTAAATATGGGTAAACTAGTATTTTACCCAACCAATTTCATACCCAATCCATTTTTACCTATATCAAATATGAGCGGGTTGAATTATTACTCATTTAATGTTGACCCATTTTCAACCCGCCCAAATTTTACCCAACCCGCCCATTTGTCACCCCTATTCTTAAGCCATTCCAAACATGTTGTACTTAGGCCACCAAGGCCCGATTCTCATGATCTAATACAAGGTTTGATTATATTCTTTCCCTTACGTTATCAACCATAGCAGATGATTTAGTACATAAAGTTTAACTTATACCAGAAAGATTAAATCATCGATTCTTATAGGTTATAAAGATTATATTCACCATCTAAGTTACACAAAGCAACAAAAACATACTTACAAGAAACATTAATTATGTGAATGAAAAAAATAATTAAATATAATAAACAACATACCAATGATTTGTTATCTTCCCCTTTTGTTTGTCCTTCATTTTCTTTTCCTCTTTCCATTCTCACTAATCAAGCCAAAGTAGTTTTTTTTTTAAAAATATTCCTTCCTTACAACTTCTCAAGAGAAACAATTTACATCAAACTAAGAATGAAGGAAAATCAAAGGTGTAATTAGAATCTTTTCTTTTCCAGTTGAGAGTTGTAAAGGTGTTAAAGATAAGCCCACTAATAATGTCTCACTAGGTGGGGTTCCTAATTGGTCTTTTGCCTTTTAAGAATATATTTTTCGGAAAAGGGTCAAAAATATTTTTAAACTACGTGAAATGAACAAAAAATCCTTCATTTATAGTTTGGCTCAAAAATGTCCTTGCCATCAATTTTCGTCACCTATATAACATCATAGTATATCCATCTTTAATTTTCATTTATATAACAATAAAAAATAATTATAATAAAATAAGAATTTTTTTTTTTTAAAAAAAATTGAAGTAGGATAAACATTCACTAATTTTAAAAAATATTATTAGAAAAAATATGTGTTAAGAAGAAAATAAATAATATATTTAGTTGGAAGGGCATTTTTGACCCATTAAATAATAATAAAGGCGTGTATGGACGAAAGTAATAAGGCAAGGGTAATTTTGGACCAAATTATAAACGGATGACATTTTTGTTCATTTCACATAGTTTAAGGGTGTTTCACTTATGAAACTTGTTTCTCCTGCTTTCATTTGAAAAGTCATTTCCTTATTTTTATAAATTAAAAACTCATTTTTCTAAAGAAAAAAATTGACCAATCAAATTTATTTTTTTTTTAAAAATATATTTCATAAAATTGTGTATGAGAAGTGCTTGGAGGAATTGAGAATTGGAGTATTATTGGTACTAGAAAGAAGAAATAATTAGACATTGAGAATTGGACAATATAAAAAGACAATTCACAAGACTACTTTAGACTAAAGTCATATTTTTATATTTTCTTTTTAGTCTCATGGTCAAAAAGTTACACCTGCATTATCATCTTATATCGTTCAATCAAGGGAAAAAGACATAAAATACCCCTATAATTGCATGAAAAGTCATTTACACACCAATAATTATAAACATATTTTACTTGATCTGTGCGTGTTTGTAGCTTAATTTTTTTTCTTCTTCTTGTCATACAGGTTTTATTTGTGTGCTTTATATAAAGCACCATAACCTATGGATCAATGGCAACAATGGGGTACTTAATGTATGGACAAAATTTAATGTCACAAATAAAATTAAATCTCCCTATCGGAAAAATTAGTTTGAAAATCGCGATATATACGATACTCGTTAATCCAATAACAAAGTATGCTCTTGTCGTCTCTCCAATTGTAACAACTATTGAAGATAAATTACCTTTACGAAAGAGTAAATTTATCGTGAGCTACTTCATTAGAACATTTTTTGTCATCAGCGCGGTCATTGTGGCATTAACCGTTCCATTTTTTGGATATGCCATGACATTTACAGGCGCGCTTTTGAACGTTACCGTGTCGATATTTTTACCATGCATATGCTACCTCAAGATCAAGAAGTCTTCATATTTGGAAGTTATGTTTATTGGGATGATTTTGGTTTCTGGTTCTTCAATTGCCATATCTGAAACTTACACTTCTTTGGAAAGCATAATTAGTCATGTCTAAAGGTGACAAATGAACGGTTTGGACAAAATTTGAATGGGTTAGAATGAACTGAATCAATGGGTCGTTGCTCAATCCTGTCCTAAGTTTATTTTGACTATAATAAGCTGAGTCAAGATGGGCTAAATAATGATTTGTAGCCCAAACCACTCGATCAACTTGACCCCACCATTTTTTTTTTTTGGAAATATCAATAAATATTATAAACTAAATATTCCCAAACCAATCAAACATTGTGTGCACAAATTCAATTAGGGAACCAATTTGCATAACTTCTATTTTCTGCTAAGCAAGTTAAATTCAAAGCCTAGTGACTTCACCGTTATAGTGGGTAAAGTTCAGTTACTTTAATGTGATAATCAATAAATTTGTGACTTTACTATCAAGGAACATACAAAAGAAAGGAAGACAAAACAAATACTATAGGAAGCATTACAAAACATTTAAGAAAAAGAAACCGTAAGAACAACAAAATAACGTTATGAAAAGCAAGTACACATACAATATAGAGAACACAAGTACTGATAGCTAGCTAGCACTGTTTAGAGTTGATAATGACAAAAATAGCAGATAGTAACAGAACAAAAACTACAACAAAACAATATACTAATCGAGGTACAAGAAACAACAGAGTAACATACCAATGAGTTGCTTGCTAATTTCTCTATTTCTCCTTCATTTTCTTTTCCTATTTCCATGTATGCAATTCTCAAAATCTGATGTAGAACACAACAATTAATCTACTAATTAGTCTCTAATTAACACCACAAATGTTTGAAAATATTAATTTGTAAAGAAGAAAGTATTAACACCCAAATAATCTTCAATAATCATACCTTAAAGTTGACAAAATGGGACAAAAGCAGTTGAAATAATTACTTGGCCAAAGACAAACTTGAAAGGCCAAAGAAGAGTTAAAAAATTACCCTAGTACTCCCCCGTCCACAGTTAATTGTCATATTGCGCTTTTAGAAAGTCAATTTTTAATTTGCATATCAATATGATGAAAAAATACATCATAAAATGTTAGTCAAAGTTGTTTGACTCTAAAAAAAGAAACCATAACAATTAAAAGTGGACGAAGGAAATAATTTATATAAATTATTATTTCTGAACATGATAGTATCACATAGCACTTTTTTTATTTTCAAATATTTGACCTTTTAATTTATATATTACGTGAAAATTATTATAAATTATAATAAATTAATAATTTAAAAATGGAAAAAGTAGATAATTTTTTTTTACCTCATTTAACTCTCGAAATCCGAATATTATCACAGGATGGAGGCAGTAGTACACATTATCATCTTAGTCTTTGTAAATTAATTGTCATCTTCAAGTCTCTGTAATCAATTGTGGAAAATATAATATTTTACACTCCACTTGTTTTGAGATTATTACTTATAAAAAAATTCTTTTTTTTTTGGTTTGTAAACTTCCCTATCTGATTCCAATTGGATGTTCTTTTTGGGCGTGCTCGGTAGGGAAAGAAAATATTATTCTAAAAATATTTGTGTATAAGGCGTGAGAGTTGAGTGGTGGGTGTGTGGGGCTACGCGAGTGAGGGTGATGATGAGATGTGTTGAGAGTGGAAAGAACACATTAAATGAGTGTCACTTGTATAATTTTATTTTTTTTAAAAGTCATTAAGTTGTCCCAACTCATTCTCCTTATGTATCGCAGACATTCGATGCTTATTGCATGACACATAAATTTTAAAAGGTGTTTAGATGATGATTTTGTAAGTTAATGTCATGTTAAAAGCCTATATTAAATACTTAACGTAATAAAGTATTAGTGTGTAAATGACTTTTCATGCAATTATAGGGGTATTTTATGCCCTTTTCCCTTGATTAAACAATATAAGATGATAATGTGTAACTTTTGACCATGAGACTAAAACGAAAATATATAAAAAAAAAGACTTTAATCTAAAGTAGTCTTGTGAATTGTCTTTTTATATTGCCCATTTCTCAATGTCTAATTATTTCTTCTTTCTAGCACCAATAATACTCCAATTTTCAATTCCTTTAACCACTTCTCATACACAATTTTTTTAAAAATGAGTTTTTGATTTATAAAAATAAAGAAAATGACTTTTCTAATAATATCGGAGAAATAAGTTTTACAAGCGACATTCTAAAACACTACTTATTTTGAAATGGAGGGAGTAACACCTCACTGCTTAAACCAAATAGGAATCATAAAATTGTATGTTTTGACTTTTAAATGGGCTTGTCTTTAACTTTTGTCCTTTAACAATCAAATTTATACCCAACAAGATATAATTTTTTTACCAATTGAAATCATATCCTGACATAATTTATAAAGTATTATGATACGATAATATAAGCTTATCCAACTAAATAAAGAGAAATGGTCAAAAATGCCCTTAAACTATATAAAATAAATAAAAATGCCCTCCGTTTATGATTTGGTCCAAAAATGCCCTTGCCGTCAATACTTCAGTCCATAAATGCCCTTATTGTTATTAAATAGATCAACAATGCCCATTTTCAAGATAAATATATTATTGATTTTCTTTTTAACACATTCTTTTTCTAATAATATTTTTTAAAATTAGCAAATATTTATCCTACTTCAACTCAGAAAAAAATAAAAAATAAAAATATTTCTTGTTTTATTATAATTATTTTTTATCGTTATATAAATAAAAATTAATAATAGATATACTTTGATCTTTATCGTCCATCAAAAGGGTACATGAAGTTATTCTATTTTAATTGATAACATGAGATTAAACAAGGGGATAGTACCATGCATGATCCCTCCGCCAGAGTTTCTAGATTGCAGAGGTTTGAAAATGACGGAGGGAGAGCTTTTGCCTTCGTCTGAATGATTACGTACTTCAAATGAACGAGCATACCGATTTCATTCAGCAAAGAATCTGTCAATGTTATACCGATTTCCTTTCTAGATTTTATATAACAAAAGTCATGCACAAGATCATGAATTTTGCAAATAGAATCTTTCAACTCAGACATCCATATATCTTCGTCCTTTGGATAACTTGCAAGGCAAACCAAACACGGCTTTACGTGATCTGACAAATGGTCATAACAAATCCCACTTTTGGAAGGTAAAGCATTCCCTACCAAAGGTGACTTCATAACTCAAGACTTGAACTCGAGACCTTTGATTAAAGATAAAAAAATACTTACCAGTCATAGATGTTTAGTATTTCAAACTCATATCGCTTTCAACAGAATCACTTCCATGGATAACATTCCTGCACAATTACAAACATTTGATAGGGTAAACATACTAGATTTACTTGGTCATCTCAAATAGCATCAATAGTACATAAGAGGGAAACACCTTTTTTTCCAAGATAAGATGCAGATTGAAGAACCTGAAATGGAACTTTATGTTTTTCTAGATAGATTATAGAACAGTTGCAGATATCAAATCGAACTATTTCTTGGCAACTTGGACAACTTATAACGATGTTTGTCCCACATATCACTAGGAAGATCGGGATAAAAGAAAATGTGAACTTGGCACGAATGATATTTTGTGATGCAGTATTCAGCATCTAGTTCTCTTAGAATTTCTGTTCTTGTTAAGGAAAAGATCTACGCTTTCAATGAACAATAATAACAGTATAATCCCACAAATGAAGTCTGGGAAGGGTAGAATATACGCAGATCTTACCCTTACCTTGATAGGTAGAGAGGCAATTTTCGATAGATCCTTAGCTCAAGGAAAGCAAAAACATAACATTTATGAAGACATAAGCAGAGTAACAACAACATGATAGTAAGAAAATAGAGGCATAAGAGACGAGTAGTAATAGAAAACTAAGAATGAGATATACAGAAATAGTATCAGTGAAATCATGAAGATTTTAAGCTTGGTTTGAACATGATATGATATAAAGTATGACATGTAGTTTGAAATCATGAAGATTTTAAAATTTCAAACAAAATTTTAACTTCAAATTATTTGATTTCACATCATTTGTCCAAAATTATCCTAAATCTCTTCATAGTTAACCTCGTGATGGTCAATGTGGATGATGCTGAGATAGTTGGGATCCCTAACTAGACGCATGTATTGGTTTGTACTCGTAGGAACAAAACAATCTTGTTAGGAGAGTCATTTCTAAAATAGACCATACAAAATTGTGAAAATTCAAATTAAATTGGACTCCAATATGAATATCAAAAGAGAAATTTTAAAAAAAGGACTCATACATGAGAAAAAGCCAGAGTTGGAGTTATATTGATTCACTTTGTGTAACATTCGACAATTTGAAGTGGCTTTGAAGAAGCTTGAAATTTGGAAATAGTCATTTTTGGAAAAATTTAAAATCTGGAAATTTGGCAGTCCAGAATCTGGAAAAAATTTGGCTAAGTTCAAAAATCTGGAAATTTGGCTAAGTGTGGAAATCAGTGAGTTTTTGGCCAACTTTGAGCAGTCGTAACTCCTAGATCAGGATGAGTTAGGAGTAGTTCCAGTTATGGTTTCGAAGCTTGTGGAACGATCTTTCCAACGCCACCGATTTTGCTCGATTCCGAGTTCGTATGAGCGAGTTATGATCTTTGAAAGTTGGGCAGTTGGCAGGGAGTCCGTTCCGGAAATTTAAGGGCATTTTAGTCTTTTCACAAATCATTTCTTTTGAGCTTATATTGTTATACCAAGCTCCTTTTTATGATTTGAGAAGAGATTGGATTTGTTGTTGAAGTTGTTGAAGTTGTTAGTTGTTGTTGATGTTGTTAGTTGTGTTGTTGAAGTTATTGTTGGTTGTGGGACAGGATTGGGCTGTGTATTTGAGTTGTGATCTATTGTATGTTGAGAGATTGATGATCCTTAGTGTTGGTTGGTTCATACCCCCACACACCAACTCGTTTTTAATTCCAAGAGAAGATTTATTTGTTGTTGAAGTTGTAGTGGTGTTGTGTTGAAGTTCTTGCTGATTTAGTACAGATTTCTGGCTGTGATTTTTGAGTTGAATCTATTGTATAATAAGGGTCTTTATGATTCTAAGTGTGGCTGCTGAACCTTTGAAGTTAAGAGGGTTAGAGTTGGCAACATGAAGGAGAAAATGCAGGCTGCTTTCAGGGAAACAAGTTTGCGTTGCGGCTGTGTTCCCTCTGCGAACAAAATCTGCCCTGTTTCCAGAATTTAAATTTGTAATTCCTCTTAAGTTTAGCTGTCCAAAAATGTTCCTAAACATCATGGGGTCCTTCCAAACACAAATCATTACCCTTGAATTCATAATTCCAATTTAAGGAGAGTAAAGTTAGAAGTCAAGTGAAGTTAGTTTCCAATTCAAGTGAAGTTAGTTTCCAAGTCAAGTCGAGTTAGAAGTCAAGTGAAATTAGAAGTCAAGCTTAGAAGTTAAGAAGTTAGTTCAAGCAAGTCCTCCAATCTTTTCAAGAGTCTTTATAGAACGTTTTAACTTCATTCTAAGGCTCAAGTTGCAAGTCAAGTAAAGAGTAAAGAGTCAAGAGTTTAAAGTTGAGTTCATTTCTCAAAGTTATTAGGGAACTATGTATTCCCAAAGAAGTTTTAAAGAAATGTCTTTACATTTAAACAAGGTTGGAAACTGAGATTTCCAAAAAAGAGCCTTCGGGCTAGTTTTTGAGTAATTATCTCATATCAGCAGGAATAAATATGTTTTCAAAACATAAGAGCCAGTACATTTTTGGGAGTAGTATCGAGCACCGAATTGGGGGAGCGTTCAAAGAACCCACAGCCCCCATAGAACCATGTTAGCCACCATGGGTAGAAAAGGATCATACTTTTTAGATGAATCCTTTTCATATTAGACTAGTGGATCCATTAGGCAGTTCAGGTCTTATACCTTTGGCCGGGTATAAGATGCTCTGGCAGCGTGAGGTCGATCGCTGTATCATCACTATAGCTCTTATGTGATGGTTGTCGGTTAGAGAAGCTCCCACAGCAGTTATTGTATTTTCATACACAGAGATTATTGTATTTTTATATACATCAGTTCATTGTATTTCTATATACATTTCAGGCTTATTGTATCTTTGTATACACACAGAGTTTATAGCATGTTTTAAATAGTCTTTCTTTATATCGCACTTGTTTTAAATTGCCTTATATTGAAAGAAGTCAGTCAGGTTGAGTTGAGTTGAGCTAGGTAAGCTATTCAGTTTCTTCCAGATTTCCTTCTAGCCTTTGTTGCTTAGTTTTCCAGCTTGCATACTCGTAAATTCCATGTACTGATGCCAGTTGGCCTGCATCGTTTGATGATGCAGATTCAGGTACCCCGGATCAGCATCCTGCACGTCGTTGATCCAGCTGAGCACTCCAGAGTCAGTGGTGAGCCTCCTTGCATTCCGGAGGACTCAATTATTTTGTGTTCTTAGTTTTTGTTTTATTAGGATGTTGCGGGGTTTGTCCCAACATCCATCTCAGTATTTTAGAGGCTTCATAGACAGACAGTCAGTCAGTTAGTTTTGAGTCTCTTATCTATATATATATATGTAAATATTCTATTTTGAGATTCGAGTTGCCTTTATGGCCATATTTTATAAGTTAAGTTGTTTTGTAATATTGCATTGCATCGAGTTATTCTGTTGAGGTTTCCGCTGAGTTAAGAAAGCCAGGCCAAGGGTTCGCTTGGGGCCAGAAATGGTCTCCGGGTGCCGGTCCCGCCCAGGGTGTAGGCTCGGGGCGTGACACTTTGTATCAGTATATCAATTTGTTCTAATATAAAGTGAACATACATAACAAATATAAAGCGAATTGATTAACTGTATCGCAAGTTTTTAAAGTAAAACTACTACTACATTTGATAATTAGCCAAATTATTGTTGTGATTGATAATTAAGACAAAAAGTACCATTATTTTCGAAATTTTGTCTAATTTTATTTTCAAGTTCTTGTTGAGCCTAAAATGAAATTGGGTTGATCAATCAAGCATTGGGCCTAAAGTATTACCAAATGATGGATCAAACCAAATAAGTGTTCTGCTTTATGCTTAACGGAGTAACTGATAAATACTCATGCATTCTTGTTAAATACAAAGTCATTCCTCGATCGTTGATTTTGGAGGGTCACTTGTCCAACATATATTCAGAGAAGTCAACATTGTAACTTGATATTTTATCTAAATATGATTATTCTAATATCGTTAATACTATATATCCCATCATGTATTAGTTATAGCGCGTCGATAAAAATAAAATGAGAAGTTTAAAATTAAATTCAAATGTCATATTCTATATTGTCTTCTAGTCACACGACTTTTAGTGTCCCTCTCACGTGGGGGTACTTTGAGATTGTTCCCAATCAACCAAGATTTTGAAATACAAAGAAGTAAATAACTAGAAATAAAATGAATATAATCATTTAATAAAACAATATATATACAGTATATATATAACAATTAATTACTTGTACATAGAAGATAATTAAATCCAAAGGTCATATTCTATAAATATTCACCTTTTTAGGACCACTAATGTATTAGTCAAGGAATAATGACTAACATTTGGCTAAATTTTTTTACAGTAAAGATTCTAGGAATTTTGGTTTGTATCAAACAGCAAATTAATTAAACCAAAAAAATTATCATTGTCCTTCACGTTGGGACACCGATAAAAAAACAAAAACAAAAAATGTCCACCAAATCAATCATATAGTAAGACATTATAGTCAAAGGAAAAATTTGCATTCTCTACAAATTATTATATTATATAAAAAACCTAGCTCGTTGAATTTGCGAAATGATTTTTTCCTATATATTCCAATATTAATTAAGAATAGCAAAAAAAGTAGATTCGTATATAAATTTAAAATATTTTGAGGATAATATTCTCAATGTAAATTAAATGAAAACACTATATAAAACACCAAAAAATAGAGAAGAGGATTAGAATGAGATAGAAAAATATTATTGCCCCTTTTGTGTCTATTGTTGCTTCTAAATCGACATTTAGCACCACAAGTTGATTAATCTGTGATGAGTATCGATCGATTCAATTTTAAATTTTAATTTATCAGTTTGTAGACATGCTAAGATATTATAGAACCATCAAGTATTGACTTATCAGGTATTGGTTTATTGGTTATTGTTCGTTATCGATTTAACGTTTAAGATTTGACACAAGAAAAAATAATCATTGAAAATCACTTAGAAACCAAGTGAACCATGCAAATGAGTTGACAAATATTGCATATTTCTCACCAGTAAAAACTAACACATTGTAGAATATCGAGAGTTTGAGATAGCTAGAAATAAAAGTATAAACAAAACTTTAAGTCAAGAACTTTATATATCGAATGGTACAAATATAATTTATTAATTTACTATCGGGTTATTGATTAATCTATTAAGAAAAAACCTCAAACCATTAAAAATATCGATAATCCGATAATTAAAAAAATATAAACTGTTACCTAAACCGATAAATCAATAAAATTTCATATCCAATTAACGTTGCTTAATAAAGTGGAAGAGCCAGAGTCAAGTTTCATGTCCAACAAATTGCTTTATGTAAAATAATATTTTAGTTTTTGTACTAGATAGAATCCATTCTTGTTTATTATTAATTAAAAGTTTAGAATTCTAGTACTATAAGATACTCATATAATAAAGATTCGTGCAAAAACGTGTGGATTGATATATTCCAAAATTAACAAAAAAAATATTTCCCATACAAATTGAGACTTTAATTAATTTAGTATAAATGAGGTTTGATTCTAAAGGACATTTCAATGGATGCAAACTATTTTTTAAAATTATAGTAGTAAGTGTATGCATGTGCAAATCGAGTCATGGATAACTTTTATTTATATATTAGCAAATATTTCAACATCCCTCTCCTTATTGTCAAGTGGTTGAGCGCCCCCTCGCAGAACGCCATCACCTACATCTTTATGAGTTTGAGAATCTAGCTTTTTATTGATTGAGTTGTGAATTAATAACTAATAGCATATAGATAGAATATTTTTATTCTAGACATATTTGCCAAAACCCAATAGACATATTTGCCAAAACCCAATAACAAATTGCTTGATGAAAAAGAATATTTTTATTTTTGTACTAGATAGAATCCATTCTTGTTTATTATTAAAAGTTTAGTATTGTAGTACTATAATATACTCATTATAATAAAGATTCGTGCAAAAACGTGTGAATTGATATATTCCAAAATTAACAAAACATAAAATAAAATCCCATATAAATGGAGACTTTAGTTTAGTATAAATGAGGTTTGATTCTAACGGACATTTTTAATGGATGCAAACTATTTTTTAAAATTAAAGTAGTAAGTGTATGCATGTGCAAATTGAGTTATTATTTTAATGAAAAACATAGATTAACTATTATTTACATATTAGATTTAAATGTTTCAATACAAAAGTCGAATAGTAAAAACAATTGATAGAAAATTACCTAATAAAAAATAAGGAGAAGAAAATAATAAAAGAGATTAAAAGGTATCCTAGAATTATCAACGATTAAGCTATTACCATTAATAAATCACTGTTGAAAATCATTTTTAATGTAGTGTATGTTCCGCTCCTTGATTAAACTAATAAACTATTCAATCTTTTTTTACTTGTGCAAGTCTATTCGATAAAAAAAATCTTCCAATAATAGCCTTATTTGAATTATCCTTTTTCGATCCATATCAACATTTCGTATAGAAGAATATGATGAAATAGGGATTGAACACCTCTCTCTAGATAAAAAGCAGAACGCCATCACTGTATCTCTATGAGTTTGAGAATCTAGCTTTTTAGTTATTGAGTTTTAATTTGAATTAATAACTAAAAACATATAGATAGAATATTTTTATTCTAGACAAATTTGCCAAAACCCAATATACAAACTAGCATTTTGATGTTAATTTTGGCACTCAAAAAATATGGAATCCCATAGTGTGGAGAGAATTGAGACTCAAAATCAGATTCCACAAATTATGGAGCCTAGTAAAGGAACCTCTTTCTTTAGAACATGTTTCAATGGTATTAATGCATTATTAGGTAAACAACTCATTATTTGTTGTTGTTTTCAAGACACATCCAAAAGTAGAAATAAGTGATCATAATCACTTAGCTTATCGAAGATATGATCCAAAAAAGGAGAATATGAAGGTCGTGAATTAAAGTAAAAAGTTATAAGTCAAGTAGTCGTGCTGTGTAGTTTTCCTTATAAGTGGTATTAGTATTTTCTCCTCCTAATTTCTTATAATGGTTAGTTTTACGTATTATTTCCTTTGTTTCAGTTACTGTATTATTTGTTGGTGCTACTGGTATACTCTTTTCTTTCTTATTTTGTTATTCTTTACTTGAGCCGAGGGTCTATCGAAAACAACCTCTCTATCTTCATAGGATACGGATAAGGCTGCGTATATATACCAAATACCCTCTCCAGACCCCACTTATGAGATTTCACTAAATATGTTGTTGTATTGTACTACTTTAATTGAAGTTATATGCACCAACAGAGTAAATGTTTTTTTACGTTATTAGTATTGTTCATCCTGTTATAACGAGTTACTTGTTATTATTTCTATCATCTTACCTATGCTTATGATCACATAGATAAATCTATCTGTAATCACCTTATAAGTGACCTGACTGTATAAATATTCAATAACTCAATACATAAAACTTGAACTCTTTTTTTCTCTTTCATATAGGTATTGGAATAATATCAGTACCCTATGCACTTTCACAAGGAGGATGGTTATGTTTGATGGTACTTTTTTTAGTAGCAATTATATGTTGTTACACAGGAATACTTTTACAAAAATGCATGAGTGTTTCACCATCAATCAATACATATCCTGATATTGGTGAATTTGCTTTTGGTAACAAAGGAAGAATCTTGATATCAATTTTCTTATATCTTGAACTATACTTTGTTGCAATTGAGTTCCTCATATTAGAAGGTGACAATTTGCATAAATTATTCCCAAATGCAAAAATTCATTTTGGTTGTGTTAAAATTGTTGGAAGGGAAGTATTTGTTTTGTTAGATGCTATTGTAATATTGCCAACAACATGGTTGAAAAGTTTAGGTTTATTGGCTTATGTTTCTATTGGTGGAGTTTTGGCTTCAATTGTTTTGGTTTTTTCAATATTTTGGGTTGGTGCAATTGATGGTATTGGATTTGAAGAAAAAGGTGTGATTTGGAGATGGGATGGATTGATAAGTGCAATAAGTATGTATACATTTTGTTATTGTGGTCATGCTGTTTTCCCAACAATATGCAATTCCATGAAGGATAGGAGCCAATTTCCCAAGGTGATAATATCTTATTGATAAACATGTATTACTTTAGTTTCAGTTTACGTGGTACTTTTTGGGCATAATACATAAATGTGTCCTTTAACTTGGCCTCATTTTACGTTTATGTCCTTCAACTTTGGGTATGCACAAGCAGACACTTAAACTTGTATAAAGTTGAACAAGTAGACACATGAGTCCTACATGTACATGGCATTATACATGTAGGATAAAAAAAAATGACATGTGGGATGCCATGTAGGACAAGTGTGTCTATTTGTTCAACTTTATACAAATTTAAGTGTCTATTTGTGCACACCAAAAGTTGAAGGGCATAAATGTGATTTGAAGCCAAGTTAAAGGGCATATTTATGTGTTATGCCTACTTTTTGACTAGACATAAATCTTAAGAAAGAAGGAAATAATTTTTTAGAAAGTTGTGGTTGTATATCATTTCATGAAGGGCGTAAAAGGAAATTTAAAGTTATGTTATTTTCTGTTATAGAAAAATCGATGACAGAAAAATTAAAAATTATATAAAAGTATGTCATAAAATGAGATGGAGGAAATAGTACTCCCGTGCCACATAGAAAGTGCTTCAACACTTGGAAGTCAGAGAGAAGTACTCCAACCACATAAATAGACAAAACAATACAGAGACATACAGAAAGACACAAAAATATACGGAACAGAAAACTTAGCGTGAGATTCAAAAACTTTTCAATTTATAAATAAAATATTTTTGTTCAATATTTGAATGTATATGAAGCTGGCAGATGACATTTCAATTTATAAATAATCATGTCTAACTATAAAAAAATGACATTTCATATTTTCACATACTAAATTATAAATACCTTTGCTACAGCCTACATGTCATATTACACCAATAATTATAAACATATTTTATTTGATCATCGTATATATAACTTAAATCTTTTTTTTTTCTTTTTTTGGCAAACAGGTTTTATTTGTGTGCTTTATATTAAGCACTATAACCTATGGATCAATGGCAACTATGGGATACTTAATGTATGGACAAAATTTAATGTCACAAATAACATTAAATCTCCCTACCGGGAAAATTAGTTCAAAAATCGCGATATATACGACATTCGTTAATCCAATAACAAAGTATGCTCTTGTTGTCTCTCCAATTGCAACGGCTATTGAAGATAAATTACCTTTACGAAAGAGTAAATTTATCATAAGCTACTTCATCAGAACATTTTTAGTCATCAGCACTGCCATTGTGGCATTAACCGTTCCATTCTTTGGATATGTCATGACATTTACAGGCGCTCTTTTGGGTGTTACCGTGTCGATATTGTTACCATGCCTATGCTACGTCAAGATCAAGAGGCCTTCATATTTGGAAGTTATGTTTATTGGGATGATTTTGGTTTTTGGTTCTTCAATTGCCATATCTGGAACTTACACTTCTTTGAAAAACATTATTAGTCATGTCTAGAGGCGACCGATGAATGGTTTATACATAATTTGGATGGATCAGAATAAACTGAATCAATGGGTCGTTGCTCAATCATGTCCTAAGTTTATTTGGACTATAATGAGCCGAGTCAAGATGGGCTAAATAATGATTTGTTGCCCAAACCACTCAACTTGACCCCACTTTTTTTTTTTGAAATATTAATAAATATTATAAACCAATATTCCCAAACCAATCAAATATTATGTGCACATATTCAATTAGGGAATCAATTTGCATAACTTCTATTTTCTGCTAAGCAAGTAAAATTCAAAGCCTAGTGACTTAACCGTTATAGTGGGTAAAGTTCAGTTACTTTAATGTGACAATCAATAAATTTGTGACTTTACTACCAATGAACATACAAAAAAAAAAAAGGAAGACAAAACAAATACTATAGGAAACATTACAAAACATTCAAGAAAAAGAAACCGCAACAACAACTAACGTTATAAACCTATATATGTAAAAACTACAGTACATACTAGTCCTGAATCATTAATTATAAGTTGTAATTGAAACTTTGTGATACTAATTGAATTTCATGTCTAGTTATGCTCCCTTTTCATTCATTCATTCCCAAGTTGTCATTCTCAAAATACCCCTTCTACTAAGTAACTAAACATTCCAACTTCGAAAATGCACTTCTAGACACCTCAACTTGTCATCATTGTTTCTCGTGGACACCCAACGCTGACATATATAACACATATATTATGGAAGGTGTCTAAATAGTCATTTTGTAAGTTGGAGTGTTTAGTTAAGGTGTATTATATCCATATCTATGCGCTATGCGCGCCAATTTCAAGTTGCACACTTTAGAAGAATCAAATAATACATAAGGTCTCATGGTAATGAAAAGCACTGTTTAGTCTGAATCAATGGATCGTTTCTCAATCTTGTCCTAAGTTTATATGGACTATAATGAGTTGAGTCAAGATGGGCTAAATAATGATTTGTAGCCCAAACCGCTCAACTTGACCCACCCACCCCCTTTTTGTTTTTTGAAATATCAATAAATATTATATACCAAATATTCCCAAAGCAATCAAATATTGTGTGCACAAATTCAATTAGGGAATCAATTTGCATTTCTATTTTCTGCTAAGCAAGTTGAATTCAAAGCCCGGTGACTTCACCGTTATATTGGGTAAAGTTCAGTTACTTTAATGTGACAATCAATAGTTTTGTGACTTTATTATCAAGGAACATACAAAAGAAAGGAAGACGAAACAAATATTATAGGAAGCATTATAAAACGTTCAAGAAAAAGAAATCGTAATAATAACAACAACATAACGTTATAAACCTATATATGTAAAATAAAAACTACAGTACATACAAGTCCTCGATTTCCATTTTGTTTGATATGATATCGCGTTTAGGAAATACAATATGTTAAAATTGGTCAATGAAAAAATCTCTCCGTTGGTTTTCGAGTCCTCCCGATTTTAAAAGACGGAAATTTAGTTTAAGTTTATATATGTTGTATGTTAAAAATGGCCAATGAAGAAATTACCTGTCACGCCCCGAGACTACACCCTAGACGTGGCCGGCACTCGAAGACCATTGCTGGTCCCCAAGCGAACCCTCATCCTGGCTGACTCCAAGCGAAATACTAACTTAAGCATACAAGAGCTTAAAACTGAAAAAAAAGTTTATAAACTCAACTTTACAAATCTTTAACTCAAAAGAAAACTCTGATAATAGAATATATATACAACTCGCCATAAAAGGAAACTTTAGTCTTCAAAACATTTAACAAAATAAATGAAGAGACTTTTGAAACTCTATTGTCTATCTATGAAGCCTCTAACTGATAAAGATGGAAGCCGGGACAAGACCCACGACCTCCTAACAACTGATACAACTGAAAGGTAAATGAAATCCTCCGGAAGCAAAGAGGCTTGTCATAGCTAACTGGAACTCCCGGATGTATCAACGAATCTCCTGTTGATGATCTTGAATACCTGTGTCTGCATCATAAAAAGATGCAGGCCAAATGGCTCAGTACGTGGAATGTACGAGTATGTAAGCTGGAAATCTAAACAACATAGGCTAGAAGAAACACTGGAATAAACTGAATAACTTACCTCTTTTTCAAACTTTCTCAACTCAAGGAATACTCAAAACTACTCAAACTTACTCAACTCAAAAGATAGATACTGGACTCAAAGACAGATACTCAACTCAAAGATATATACTCAACTCAAGATATATACTTAACTCAAAGATACTTAACTCAAGGATACTCGACTCTTGAATAACTGAACTCAACCTGACTGACTTCTTTCAATATAAGGTAATTTAAAACAAGTGCGATATAAAGAAAGACTGTTTAAAACATGCTATAAACTCTGTGTGTATACAAGGATACAATAAGCCTGAGATGTATATAGAAATACAAATGAACTGATGTATATAAAATACAATAATTTCTGTGTATAAAAATACAATAACTGTTGTGGGAGTTTCTCTAACCGACAACCATCACATAAGAGCTATAGTGATGATACAGCGATCGACCTCACGCTGCCAGAGCATCTTATACCCGGCCAAAGGTATAAGACCTGAACTGCCTAATGGATCCACTAGTCTAATCTGAAAAGGATTCATCTAAAAAGTATGATCATTTTCTACCCATGGTGGCTAACATGGTTCTATGGGGGCTGTGGGTTCTTTGAACGCTCCCCCAATTCGGTGCTCAATACTACTCCCAAAAATGTACTGGCTCTTATATTTTTAAAACATATGTTTTCCTGCTGATATGAGATAATTACTCAAAAACTAGCCCGAAGGCTCTTTTGGAAATCTCAGTTTTCAACCTTGTTTAAATGTAAAAACATTTCTTTAAAACTTCTTTGGGAATACATAGTTCCCTAATAACTTTGAGAAAATGAACTCAACTCTTTACTATTTACTTTACTTGAACTCTTGGCTTGATGTGAAATTCTTAACTTAACATGAAACTCTTAACTTTTGACTTGACTTGAAACTCAATACTTTTCACTCGACTTGAAACTCTATACTTAACTTGGAACTCTATACTAACTTGGAACTTAAGCCTTAGAATGAAGTTAAAACGTTCAATGAAGACTCGTGAAAAGTTTGAAGACTTGCTTTGACTTACTTAACTTCTCTAAGCTTAACTTCTAACTTCACTTGACTTGGAAACTAACTTCACTTGACTTGGAAACTAACTTCACTTGAATTGGAATCTAACTTCACTTGAATTGGAAACTAACTTCACTTGAATTGGAATCTAACTTCACTTGAATTGGAAACTAACTTCACTTGAATTGGAAACTAACTTCACTTGAATTGGAATCTAACTTCACTTGAATTAGAAACTAACTTCACTTGAATTGGAATCTAACTTCACTTGAATTGGAAACTAACTTCACTTGAATTTGAAATTTGGATTGATCACATGTTACGGATGAGTTCTTGACTTTTAGAAGTACCTTGGAGTGTTGGAAACAACTAGGAAACATAGGTATAATACCTAGGAACATGTATGAAAAAAATGGTAAATGAAAGGGAAGGATTGGTGTCCTTGGCACTAGGAGAGGTGCGACAGCCCAGCCCCTTTTTCCCCAAAAATCCTTCTTTTTCCCCTTGTTTCTTTCCAATTCTAAACCCTCTCAACCTCAAGGTTTCAGCAGCAATACTTAGAATCATAAAGACCCTTATTATACAATAGATTCAACTCAAAAATCACAGCCAGAAATCTGTACTAAATCAGCAAGAACTTCAACACAACACCACTACAACTTCAACAACCAATAAATCTTCTCTTGGAATTGAAAACGAGTTGGTGTGTGGGGGTATGAACCAACCAACACTAAGGATCATCAATCTCTCAACATACAATAGATCACAACTCAAATACACAGCCCAATCCTGTCCCACAACCAACAATAACTTCAACAACACAACTAACAACATCAACAACAACTAACAACTTCAACAACTTCAACAACAAATCCAATCTCTTCTCAAATCATAAAAACGAGCTTGGTATGTGGGGGGGAAGGATAAACCCACACTAAAGACTCACATACCTGATTAGGGATCACCCCCGATGAAAATCCACGACGATCCTTAGCTTCTTCTTCTCTTTCTCCTCTTCTTTTCCTCTTCTTTCTCTCTTATCTTCCAAGCCCTAACTCTCACTCTTACTCTCACTCTTTAAAATGGGACAAAAATGATCCAAACATCAGTCTAACACCTCAATATAACCCAAAGAAATTATTAGGGAAAAGACCAAAATACCCTTAAAATTTTCGGACTAAACAAACTGCACTGTGCGACTGTGCCGACAGCCCAACTTCCAAAGGGCATAACTCACTCATACGAACTCAGAATCAAGCAAACTCGGCGGCGTTGGAAAGATCATTCCAAGGGCTTTCCAGAAATAACTGGAAATTCGCCTAAATCATTCTGAGCTAGGAGTTACGACTGCTCAAAGTTGACCAAAAACTCACTTTTTTTCCATAGCCAAATTTTCCAGATTCTTTCCAAAATGACTATTTCCAATTCAACTCTTCTTGGAACTCAATGTGCTACATCTAGGGATCTTAACTTAACACTCAAGAAATTTTATTCCTCGGTAAAATCTCACTCCACATAAAGGACGGCTCGAGTCTTAGTTCGAAAATTCTCTAGGGTGTTACAATATCTCCCCCTTGGAATCATTCTTCCTCGAATGACGGCTAGTCTTGGTATGGAAAGGTCTACTCTTACTAAGGTCTGCGTCTAATGGTTTGCTCTTACCATATTCAAGTTTAACCCAAATCCTTAGGTTCGGATCCTATACCTCTCTATAGGGAATCTTATCCCAAGACTATAACTCTTTAACACCACATTAAAGCTTAGTATTCTAACAACTCCATGGACTCTTACTAACCACTCCTTTAGATCCAACTAAGGGCTCTCATTTGAATATTTCTCATAGTAAAACCTCATCCTTTTCTTCCTCATTGTTAAAAAACCTTAAATGGAACTATCCCACCATCACAACACGATAAGAACATCAACTTCCTCTTTTTAACACCACTCCATTTCTAAAATGACCTCTGAAAAGATATCTCGCAAACTCTTTGAATTCATTACCATCTTAATCTAAAACACTTGACTCCATTTCTCATCTTGACATCTCCCCCTTAGGTCTAAAGCTAACACTTGAAAGCTATGGACCTATTCCACATCTTTAACTTGTTTACCTCTTCTTTTAATCTAACACTTGGGAGAAATTTATCTCATGCCTACCAAACTCTCTATAAGCGGTGCTAAGACCTCTTTCAAAGGTGTTTCCTTTAACTTCTTCTGGTTACATACACTCTCGGTACACCTCTTAACGCTTTTGTTACTCTGGTGACTTAATCACACTTCATTGCCCTTATCTAAAGGTTAGGGTCTCTCACTTGTACCACTCATATTTATTGCAACTAATCACCTTAATTCCTCACCTACTCTATGTCAAGTCTATGGATCAAATCTCAAGACTAGCATCATCACTCTCATGTTGTCATTTCTTTGGTCATGACACTCATCTCAAATTCAAGCTTAAGGTTTATGACTAAACCCGAATATTAATATGATTGCTCGCTTACTATACTAACTTACAAATACTAGGTACAAATTCAGAAACTCTCGTCCACTAGGACCTTATGGCCAATAGTCAAACCTCACCTCTTAGTATTCATACTCACAATTTACTATCACATTTCCCTTCACAACTTGAGTACCATTCACTCATTCACTATACATCAATGCCCAATAATTCTATACCACTTTGAATGTTATGGGACCTCTCTCAAAATCATAAGCCTAGCTTAGATCTAACACCTCATGAATACTCTACTTTCTTTTTCAACACTCTCACTTGGTCATTTTCTACACAATAACACTTCATCACTAACTCATTTCTAGCTACAACACACTCTTCCTCTTATGATGTAATCTTCACAACTCATCACTTCTTAGTCTACCCAAAAGGGACAACTCCTCATTCATAACTTACTGGGTGCATGACTACAATAACATAACTTGCCTCATCACTATCTCCCTTACTTAAATTACTAAACTTCTGTATATTTTTCTCTCTAACTCTGGGCTCTTTCTCTACTACTGCTCATGATCTCGTAACTCATGCTACTCTTTCAGGTGAAAATCATACCCAAGCTCTAAACGTACCTCCTCGTAAGGATCTCAGCTGAAACAATACTTAGAGAAGAAAGTACAACTCACTTTTATCTCAAATGCACGATTCACATGAAGGCATTACTCCGAAACTGAACACTTAACTTACTTTTGGGCTTCTCTTAAGCCCCTCAGAATTCTCATGACTTTCTCAAGACTCTTGTTAAGAACAACTCATCGACAAAGAATTGACTCTGATTTTCAACCACCTCTAGTATAATGGGTAGTCGAAAGATTCTGAGAACACACGAGTTAGAATAGATCTCTATGACTTAGCTTTATTGCACGATTAAGAGTGTGAAAGAAGGGAGACTTTTCTTAAATGTCTGTAGTCCCTCATTTATAGAAGTGGGGCCCTCACAACCATAAACAAGATCTTACTGACACGGCTTCATAGACACCCTAGGACACTTGAACTCTGTGCTCTGATACCAAGTTTGTCACGCCCCGAGACTACACCCTAGACGTGGCCGGCACTCGAAGACCATTGCTGGTCCCCAAGCGAACCCTCATCCTGGCTGACTCCAAGCGGAATACTAACTTAAGCATACAAGAGCTTAAAACTGAAAAAAAAGTTTATAAACTCAACTTTACAAATCTTTAACTCAAAAGAAAACTCTGATAATAGAATATATATACAACTCGCCATAAAAGGAAACTTTAGTCTTCAAAACATTTAACAAAATAAATGAAGAGACTTTTGAAACTCTATTGTCTATCTATGAAGCCTCTAACTGATAAAGATGGAAGCCGGGACAAGACCCACGACCTCCTAACAACTGATACAACTGAAAGGTAAATGAAATCCTCCGGAAGCAAAGAGGCTTGTCATAGCTAACTGGAACTCCCGGATGTATCAACGAATCTCCTGTTGATGATCTTGAATACCTGTGTCTGCATCATAAAAAGATGCAGGCCAAATGGCTCAGTACGTGGAATGTACGAGTATGTAAGCTGGAAATCTAAACAACATAGGCTAGAAGAAACACTGGAATAAACTGAATAACTTACCTCTTTTTCAAACTTTCTCAACTCAAGGAATACTCAAAACTACTCAAACTTACTCAACTCAAAAGATAGATACTGGACTCAAAGACAGATACTCAACTCAAAGATATATACTCAACTCAAGATATATACTTAACTCAAAGATACTTAACTCAAGGATACTCGACTCTTGAATAACTGAACTCAACCTGACTGACTTCTTTCAATATAAGGTAATTTAAAACAAGTGCGATATAAAGAAAGACTGTTTAAAACATGCTATAAACTCTGTGTGTATACAAGGATACAATAAGCCTGAGATGTATATAGAAATACAAATGAACTGATGTATATAAAATACAATAATTTCTGTGTATAAAAATACAATAACTGTTGTGGGAGTTTCTCTAACCGACAACCATCACATAAGAGCTATAGTGATGATACAGCGATCGACCTCACGCTGCCAGAGCATCTTATACCCGGCCAAAGGTATAAGACCTGAACTGCCTAATGGATCCACTAGTCTAATCTGAAAAGGATTCATCTAAAAAGTATGATCATTTTCTACCCATGGTGGCTAACATGGTTCTATGGGGGCTGTGGGTTCTTTGAACGCTCCCCCAATTCGGTGCTCAATACTACTCCCAAAAATGTACTGGCTCTTATATTTTTAAAACATATGTTTTCCTGCTGATATGAGATAATTACTCAAAAACTAGCCCGAAGGCTCTTTTGGAAATCTCAGTTTTCAACCTTGTTTAAATGTAAAAACATTTCTTTAAAACTTCTTTGGGAATACATAGTTCCCTAATAACTTTGAGAAAATGAACTCAACTCTTTACTATTTACTTTACTTGAACTCTTGGCTTGATGTGAAATTCTTAACTTAACATGAAACTCTTAACTTTTGACTTGACTTGAAACTCAATACTTTTCACTCGACTTGAAACTCTATACTTAACTTGGAACTCTATACTAACTTGGAACTTAAGCCTTAGAATGAAGTTAAAACGTTCAATGAAGACTCGTGAAAAGTTTGAAGACTTGCTTTGACTTACTTAACTTCTCTAAGCTTAACTTCTAACTTCACTTGACTTGGAAACTAACTTCACTTGACTTGGAAACTAACTTCACTTGAATTGGAATCTAACTTCACTTGAATTGGAAACTAACTTCACTTGAATTGGAATCTAACTTCACTTGAATTGGAAACTAACTTCACTTGAATTGGAATCTAACTTCACTTGAATTAGAAACTAACTTCACTTGAATTGGAATCTAACTTCACTTGAATTGGAAACTAACTTCACTTGAATTTGAAATTTGGATTGATCACATGTTACGGATGAGTTCTTGACTTTTAGAAGTACCTTGGAGTGTTGGAAACAACTAGGAAACATAGGTATAATACCTAGGAACATGTATGAAAAAAATGGTAAATGAAAGGGAAGGATTGGTGTCCTTGGCACTAGGAGAGGTGCGACAGCCCAGCCCCTTTTTCCCCAAAAATCCTTCTTTTTCCCCTTGTTTCTTTCCAATTCTAAACCCTCTCAACCTCAAGGTTTTAGCAGCAATACTTAGAATCATAAAGACCCTTATTATACAATAGATTCAACTCAAAAATCACAGCCAGAAATCTGTACTAAATCAGCAAGAACTTCAACACAACACCACTACAACTTCAACAACCAATAAATCTTCTCTTGGAATTGAAAACGAGTTGGTGTGTGGGGGTATGAACCAACCAACACTAAGGATCATCAATCTCTCAACATACAATAGATCACAACTCAAATACACAGCCCAATCCTGTCCCACAACCAACAATAACTTCAACAACACAACTAACAACATCAACAACAACTAACAACTTCAACAACTTCAACAACAAATCCAATCTCTTCTCAAATCATAAAAACGAGCTTGGTATGTGGGGGGGAAGGATAAACCCACACTAAAGACTCACATACCTGATTAGGGATCACCCCCGATGAAAATCCACGACGATCCTTAGCTTCTTCTTCTCTTTCTCCTCTTCTTTTCCTCTTCTTTCTCTCTTATCTTCCAAGCCCTAACTCTCACTCTTACTCTCACTCTTTAAAATGGGACAAAAATGATCCAAACATCAGTCTAACACCTCAATATAACCCAAAGAAATTATTAGGGAAAAGACCAAAATACCCTTAAAATTTTCGGACTAAACAAACTGCACTGTGCGACTGTGCCGACAGCCCAACTTCCAAAGGGCATAACTCACTCATACGAACTCAGAATCAAGCAAACTCGGCGGCGTTGGAAAGATCATTCCAAGGGCTTTCCAGAAATAACTGGAAATTCGCCTAAATCATTCTGAGATAGGAGTTACGACTGCTCAAAGTTGACCAAAAACTCACTTTTTTTCCATAGCCAAATTTTCCAGATTCTTTCCAAAATGACTATTTCCAATTCAACTCTTCTTGGAACTCAATGTGCTACATCTAGGGATCTTAACTTAACACTCAAGAAATTTTATTCCTCGGTAAAATCTCACTCCACATAAAGGACGGCTCGAGTCTTAGTTCGAAAATTCTCTAGGGTGTTACATTACCATCGATTTCCAAGGCCTCCCATGTATATAAGACGGATTTTTATTTTTAAGTTATGATTTGAGTTATTCATTTTTATTCATATTTATTTAGTACTAACACTTTTACTAAGTGTCTTTACAGGTACACGGAGTTGTTTTCCATCAAAGCTATTCTAACGGAGTTCGAATTATAAATTTTATTATTGTGTATAGTATTGACGTTAGACAAACTTAGTCCGTTTCTTATTATTGTTTGTGTATACTACTTATTCATTATAATTGTATATTTATTTTTATCTCCTCCTCAATTTGAAAAAATGAATTCAGTCGGGACTCACAATAGTGGATTTCGAAGGATGCCTAACATCTTTTCTTCGGAATAACTTGAACCCCTTACCTAGAATTTCTTGGTTTCCTAGTTTTTTCCCTAAAATTAGGTGATGACTCTTTTAAAATTCGTTTATTCTTAAAATTCCTTAAAAATTTAATTAATTGATTAATTTTCAAGTCACTACAACTTTTCGCTCTATTTAAATAGAATAGGGATGTAAACAAGTAGTTGGGTGAATTTTTTTTTCTTATAGATAAATTTAAAGTCAAAAAATGAATGAATTGATTGAAATAATGTCTCACTTGTGCAATAAATTAAAGTGGGACAAAAAAAGTGGACTAAGAATAGGAAAAATGAAACATGTGGACCTCCCTTAATTACTTTAATGATAGACATTTTAGCCCCAGCTCAATTATTTGTTTCCCTGTATCTTGAAACAATATACAATGGATATATATAGGTGAAGAACAAATCTTGCACCTTTAAAAAGATACACTAGATAACAAACTTTAGCAGTACGTCAAAGTGAAATTTTGATGATTAAATCTTACACTATTTATATATTACGCCCAATAATGTTGTAGTAACATTTATTTGAGAGGAACATTTTATCATGTACTGTTTTTATAGAGGAAAACTATGCATCTGACAATTCACTTTTCTGAACTATACTAGTCGAGGATCTTTGGAAAATAATTTTTCTAGATAAGAATAAATTTTGTGTATATCTCAGATTTTGCTTATTGTTTATACTTGGTTTGTTGTTGTTGACTGTGCTTTTGGGTAAGTCTAATTCAAGAAGAGTTGGTAAATTAATTAATGAGATAAATGATGTTTTGGAGTATTAATATATGATTCATGACCTTGCACCCATAAAATTATATGATTTAAGTTGTCGACTCGACTTTAATTATGATGCAAACTTTAATTAATTCGATGGTTAACTCTCAACTCGTATTTAGCACTTACCTTTCTTCCTCAGTAACATGATTCAAAGTAGATTGATTAGTTCATCTAATTTTTGTTGTAATTAATTGCTCGTATTTCTTAAGTTTTTAAAAAATAAAATTTACAGCTTAAAATCTACAAAAATAAAGTAATTATCAAGAAAGGAGAAATGGCCACCTGCTTCTCTGCTATGGAAAAAATAAATAATCTACTTAACCCTTTGTTAAATATAATGAAATTAAAATATCCCATATTAATTGAAGTGATTCAAACATAACCCTCCTTTTGTTAGGGATGTACAAAATAGACTTCCAAAATATGACATTGACATTTTAGTAAAGTGAACACTACATGATACATCACATCATTTGCCCTCCACCATCGCTATCAAAATAATATACTACATATAAATCAGATGGATTGCGGTAGAATTTTAAAAGTTTTAAATATAGCAGACAGAATTCCATTGGTCTAATTTGGGACCTTAGGATAGATTTTGACTCTATCTGACAAACATATCAAGATAAAGAATAGGAAAGGGCCCTTAGATTTATTTGTGACCTCTGAGGAGCCGTATGAGGTGAAAATCTCACGTACGGTTCTGGAATAGCGATGGGCACAGTGATATTATCATCGACTATGATTCCAAACCTTAATCTTTAGGTTATTAATATGCCTTTGCACACCCCTAATAAGGTCATGAATCATATATTCTTACCACAAGCATTTTATTGTGAATTAATATGTTACAATACAAAATAAATCAGGAAAAATTCAATGGGTCGTTAGGAGAAAAGTCAATGGGGAAAGAATTATTTTCCAGGATTAGTGATATCACAAGCAGGAATATCCAATATGTGCATTCCACAAAGACTAAAGTTACTCACCCTACATAACTAGAAATACCAAAGCATACCTTGTGTATAATGAGCATATTACTTTGATCATTAATATGCTCCTTATTGAATCAGCATATTAATTTACTATCCTAATGAATCTATATGGTGAATTATGATTCACAAGTGTAGATTAAACGGTGAATGAAATTCAATTGTAGTCAAGTGACAGCAAGGAATATATATGGACCAAAGTTTTTAAAATCTTGGCTTTTTAATGATAAATCTAGTTATGATTTTTTTTATACAGATTAAGTTGAATGATTTTATTGATACGAAATAAAGTTTAATGATTTTGTTAGATAAATTATTAAAGTTGAGTGACCTTTCGAGATATTAACTCGGACAAACAAACAAGTTCAATTGGAATACAGCTAATTAGGGGTGTACAAAACCGAACCGAAAATCGAACCAAACCGCAAACCGAGTCAAACCGAAAAAAACCCGATTAGTATTTGGTTTGACTTGGTTTGGTGTTGGAAAAAAAAATCCGACTATATTTGGGTTGGTTTGGTTTTAACTAAAAAAAACCAACCCGACATTATATTTATAATTTTAAAATTTTATTTTACACATAAAAATATTTACGTACTTTGATATAATTTTTAAATATTTCTTATACTTTTTCATAGTTTTATCTTTTAATATATTATTTTAAGTTTGAAACTTAGAATTTTGAATGGTTCCATAAAGATTATAGTCCATAGATGTTAGTAATTATAATAAAACTTAAATCAAAATCAAATTAATACTAATGCAAAAAGAAAATCAATTTAACACTAAGAATGACAATAATATTGAATATTTGTTCTTTGGTTTTACATTGATTTAGACAATTAAAGTACATAATCTAATTTTAATTTCCTTTAATATTTAGTCATGTAACTAATACTTATTAAACTTATTTTAGCATAATTTAGTATTTTTAAATTATGATCATTTTCATTATGACTTGTTAATTTGCAATATTTGTATTACGCGATTTCATTTTATTCTTTTTTGGATATTTTAGTGTCATTAATCATATCATTGTTTGTGTTGTATTCTTAAGAAACACCTTAGATAGTTATATTTTGGTAGGACTGAAAAATATTTGAAGTACAAGTAAATTATATGTTTGTATGAATACTTTAGTGGAAAAACCCGAAAAACCCAAAAAAATCCGAAAAACCCGAGTTTTATTGGTTTGGTTTGATTTATAGATTTAAAAATGCGAGACAAATAGTTTAATTTGATATTTGAAAAATCTGAACCAACCCAACCATGTACACCCCTTATCCCTCAGCTCGTGCCCACTCATATGTCCAAATTTTTTGGCACTAATTGAAACATGTATGGGTTTGCACCACAGCTGCGACCCAACACCTTTCACAGGGTAGGGACACCTAAACTGCTTATAATGCTTTCCACATTATTTCAACCCACTTCCCTTCTTCTTTCCCAACTTATTACAAAATCCCTTAATACTCTATATCCGTTTCAAAAAGAATAGTCTAGTTTAACTTGTTACAAAGTTTAAGAAAATAAAAATAAAAATCTTTAATTTTGTAATCCTAAATTAAAGTTATATCAAGTATACCAAAATATCATTTAATCTTATGGCCTTAAATATGTCACATGAAATGTTGAAATTAAAATATTGCTGAAAAAGAAAAGAAGTGTTCTTTTCGAAACAAATTAAAAAGAAAAGGAGGGGAGAATATTAATTTACCACTATAGATAACTTTGCATATATATATCAAACCTAATATGAATTTATATATGATTTCAGCCTTTAGGCTTCTTACTATTAATATTATTACATTTTTATACTTATGAATTTAAGTATAAGTATTATTTATTGTATTTTAATTTTCGTGGATTTCTACCTTCAAATTTATGTTTTGCGTCTAAAGTATTGTTCTAGATGAACTAGGTGTCACAACGTTGCATTCGCATATGAATATAGTAATTAGTTGGTTGATATAGAGAACCTGTAATTATAAACAATTAAATCATATCAAGTGTGTAATGATTTTTCTACATTGTGAGCTTTAAAATTTAAATTAAGTCAAAGGTTAAATTTGCACCTTAATTATGTGAAATGAAATATACTTATCCTCTATTAATATATAGTTGGGGTCAAATACACGAGTCCGTAGTTAAAACGGTCAATTTTTTCTTCCAAAGTACATAAAAGGTCACTCAATTTTTAGTTTAACCAAAACGAAACTTCACTATACTGTTAGTGAAATGTAATTTTCCTTTTTCTTTTCCTGCAAAAGTTTTGCTCTGTCAGTGAATATGTTAAAAAAATTTACTAAAGTATGTTTTTTTTCTTCTGAAAATCGCATCTCTCTCAACGATTTGTTAAAGTTTTATATTCTTTCGATTACAGCTTCAATTTTTATTTTTAAATGATTGAAGCTTATCACTCAGTGATGTCATGAAAGATTAGTTACTGATTTCACTTTAATGTACATATCATTTTGGTTTTGTGTTATGAATGGGCCTAGACCAGTATTGGTAAAGCAGTCCAACACCGGATTAAGTGGCTATCAGGCTATGTGTGGGTTTCGGGTTGATAAATAGAGACTTGTGAGAGAAAAATAAGTTTATGCGTATTATGATCATGCTTAGGCAAAGTCTATATCTCTCATCTTGATTTCTCTAAGTCTAGCTCCTGGTCTCCTTCTTCAGTTGATCCTAGTTCTTACTTTCAATATTTCTGTATTTCTGTTTGGGATTTTACCTTTTGAGTTGTTGCATTTACTTGGTGGAATTGTAATTGATCTTTAGCCTAATTAATATAGTTGAGAAACGAGTTAGAGACTTAGAGTTATCGCTGGATTCGAGTTCATTACATTTTGAAGGATAATATTGACCATTTCTCAATTCTCATATTGTATTCATATGTAACTATCATGAAATTGTTGAATTATGTGATTACCTTACATCTTTCATCAAAAAAGTGTTACGAATAAAGAACATATTCTTTCTTTGTACGTAAATAAAACAAACACAAAAAGTTGAAAGGTATAATAGTAAAATGATATATATATATAGGGGTGTACTGACGAAAAATTTATCATAATTCCATGTCGGTTCACAATTTTTTTTGCGACAATATATATACCTATAATATCATAAATCGATAGGTTTTCGACGTATTATTCATTGGTGGGGGAGTTTCTTTTGCGGTCAATATCCTTTGAATTATGATTTGGTTAATAATATTCAAAGACAAATGATATTGATGATGAATTTTGAATTAAAAGTCGTTGATATCGAATGATGTATATATTGTTTGTAATCATCAGTCGATATGACTTTGTAATAGATCTTGTTTAGTAAATGTCTTGATTGAGTTGCATTTTTCTCTATTAAAAAATCTCCATTTGCTTTAAACGAGTGCGACCTAGCTTGGATGGAATATATATAATATCTATTTAGTTACATTATTCATCAAGGGATTATTTGTTTTGACACATGTAAATAATGGAGCTTGAATTTAACTCAAGTATCTGAGAATTAGAATTGTTTAAGTTCATATAAGAAAATCGCTCTTTATTAATTATTTTAATTCTTAGATTCTATAATCAAAGTAGAATTCTCTATGTGGGATAACCAGTCAAGAAATGTTGAAGTGATGATACTAGAGTAAATATTGAATCAGCATTCAACATAGGGAATTATGTGATTTTGATCCATTGTAAATTACCTTGTAAAATAATTAATATTTGCCCAATCACAACTCAAAAATATGTACTTTTGGGTATATTTCAAAGAGCAGTATGCATATATGTAAAAGTTAACCAGATTGCATTTCAAACAAAATTATAAACATTCTTTATTTTATTTTTTTCTGTTAAAAAAAATTTAAGATAATTTTATTATTACTAAAAAAATTAGGCCTTCAATTTTGGAGGCTTAAGGCATATGCCTCATCTTTAAAGGGCATTGAGCCACCCCTGTTAAAGTAGAGAAGCTGTCGACTCGGAATATGTAAGTTTTAGCTTCCGGTTCAGGCGAGAAAAAAGGTATTGCAGTGAAGGTGAAACAGAGGAAGAGTGTTAGAAGAAGAAGCGAAGCCATGAGAGGAAAACAGAGTCAGGGGCGGCTCAACGTTAGTAAAGTTCGAGGCCTAAAATATAAAAAAACTTCATATTTGTATTTATTCAAAAATTATTTTTCTTACGCTATTTAGATGAAAATTAGTATTTAATATTGTTTTTTCAGTTATTAGTTTCAGGTAAGATTTTATCAACTCAACATTAAAAAACATCCTTTCAATGAGACAATTATTATATGAATTGTTAACATATTTCTATAAGTAATAAGTTGACAAATATTAAATAAAGATAAGAGTCAGAACCATAGAATTTGACTCAAAAAGTTGTTGACTTGATATACCCCATTTTAGTATGCTTGTAGTAATGCTTAAAACTAAAATTTAAAAAGAAATTAAAAAAAAAATGGAATTCACTTCGTTCAACACTTTTCACTATTAATTGTTATTTTTAACAAAATACAAAATATAAAAGTGGGTAAAATATATTTTTTATCATAAATAATCAATTTTTTTCTATAAAAATTTTAACACATAATTTATTCGTGATAAAAATTTGAGCTCCCAAAAAGCAAAAGCCTTATTTCCCAAAGCATAGAGCCGTCAATATTACTAGTATATATGATAGGGATGTAGGTAGTTTTCCCACAACATGAATGTTTAGCCCAGCTAAATATATAGGCTTCACCAATTTAACACAAGAAACTGGAAAGCTAAATTACATGAAGAAAATATCTTTTAGTACAAGTTTTATTCAAATTACACCAATCAAGGCGACATGTAATCATATATCATATATCATATATCATATCATACTATAAGTGGAAACAATAAAAGTTAAAAGTTGAATCACGATTTTACCCCTACTATAAATTAAAAGTTATAAAAAAATTTAATTATTTAATTTAAATATTAAATTATATTATTTTAATAAAAATATTAATGACTTTTGCACTTCCTTAGATTAATTCCTATCTATATAAAAATGTTAATGAAAAAAAAGAAAAATGAACTCGTACATGAAAATGAAAGAATAGCTATCTTGAATAGATACATTAACCAAGTATATGAGGTATTCATAATATGTAAATATGATACAAAAGACTAAACTATCCTTCTAGCTATATATATATATATATATATATATATATATATATATATATATATATATATATATTATACTAAAAGTGGGAAACCACAAAAGTAAAAGTTGAAATACTATTTTACCCCTATCTTAATTCAAAATGTTATAAAATATCTAAGCAATTAAATATTAAATAATAATTATATCATATTATATTAAATACTAAAAATGAAAAGGTGTTTTAAAACGCATTTTAAGAATGTCTCTCCATTCTCCAACATAACTTTTAAGCTTTCTACAAAATTCTAGGCAAACTTTTGGCTTATAAATATCATGTGCATGTGGTAAAGTTATTATTGGCAAATACATAAGCTAATGGCATAATACATATATTGAACCCTAAACTTGGCTTCAAATTTTAACTTTGACCTTTAACTTTCATAGTGCACAAATAGACACTTTAATTATCCAACTTTTAAATAAATAAACATGCGATTTTTGCAGCCAAAGAGCGTGAAATGCAAACGCTCCAATGTGTATTAGTGAGCCACTCAATGGCTGCCAACTAACTAAATATTTTACACGTCGATTTTAGAACAAAAAAAATCAAAATTTATTTTAATTTATATACAAGAATCAAAATTAATTCCTCCTAATGGTTTTTAGAGCTTGGAGCCGGTGTGGAGGAAGAAGGAGAACGGCTGGTTGGAGGTGTTTGGAGTTGGGAGCTGCTGGTTGTTTGAGGTTGAAGCCGGCTCGCTGGTGGTGGCGTGAGCGGAGGGAAGAAGAAGAAAATGAATGGAGGTTTTGGGTGGTTTCAAGTGGTGTTTGCTGGCCGAAAAAGGGAGGAGTAATAGATGTGTTTGTTCACTTGTTTGGGGGTCATTTGGTGGTGGCGTTTTGCCTGAAAAAGAAGAAAATGAACGGGGGTTTTGGGTTGCCGGAGATTAGCCGGAATCCGGGGTGGTAGAGTTGTCATTTCAACATTTTTTTACTGTTGTGGGACTCGAAAATTACTCCTAACTCGCGCAGAATACGTGCACATCACGCGTTTTGCCAAGTAGGACACGCGTGTTCATTTATTAAAAGGTTGGATAGTTAAAGTGCATGCTTGTGCACTATGAAAGTTGGAGGTCAAAATTAAAATTTGAAGCCAAGTTTAGGGTCCAATATATGTATTATGCCTAAGCTAATTCACCTTTCATAGCTCAGATGAAAAAAGAAAATGATTTCATCAATTACAGAAAATGCTTAACCATGGATGTCGCAGATTAAGGTAGAAGGTTGTAGTGGAGTGTTCTCTTGATTTCCGAAGGGTTTAGACTTGGTGGTGTCTGTCATAGTAGTACTTTTATTCTTGTACTGTCTTTCTTTTGCTTTCTACCCCCCAGTTATTTTTATGGTGTTTTGGTTATTGCACTTTCTTTTTGTTGTTATTGTCTTGCGAATAAGATATATTATGTCGCTACTTTTGTCAGAAATAAGTATTATCTTATTCTGGAGAAAAATATGAAGCATACTTCATTATACATAATTTGCAATTTATAGAATTTGTAAGTGTAATTACTTCCCTCTCATGGTCTGTGCCTTTTGTTTTTCCTCTTTAAACTTGTAACTTCCAAATTCCGAATATGGATAACTTATTGATTCTATATTTATTTTCTATCTATAATCTATATGAATAAAGTCTTGCGAATGATGTGTATGTTTTATTTTTCTTCTATTTTTTGTGTGTTTTTCTCTATTAGACTTCACCAATCTAATTTTTATGAATTTTTTTTATCATTATTGTAAGTATGTATTGTTATTTGGCTCAAATTAGTCATGTGACCTTTTTTTTGCTTAAAAACGGAAGGATTTTATTTATATTAAAGGATCAGTCATACAAACGAGGAACTGGTCCTTAAGTTACGGCTCCCATAGCATCTCCATCTAGTTCTTTAGTTACAAACGATTGAGATGCAAAAAAAATGGGAAAATGCATAAGTACCCCCCAGCCTATACCCGAAATCTCAGAGACACACCTAACCTTTACTAAGGTCTTATTACCCCCCCGAACTTATTTTATATGTAATATTCTACCCCTTTTTGGCCTACGTGGCACTGTCTTGTGGGCCCAGCGCATGTTGACATTTTTTTCGAGGATAGTGCCACGTAGGCCGAAAAGGGGTAGAATATTATAGATAAATTAAGTTCGGGAGGGTAATAGGACCTTAGGTTAGGTGTGTCTCTGGGATTTCGGGCATATGCTGGGGGGGTACTTATGCATTTTCCCAAAAAAAAATATAAGGCTGATTTCTATCTAAGCCTGGATCCATTGATTTCCTTCCGTGGACTACTAGTATGTCAGCAACTCTATTAGCCTCCCGCAGAACACGACATTCCATCTGGAGTAGCACAATGACCTGCAATCAGAAGAAATATGTGAGAGTAACGAGTTATTACTATTTAACGAGTTTAATTAGTAGAATCTGTGAATCCAAGGCGTTGAAGGAGATATTTTAACTACTAAACAAAGTTAAAAAATTACCGATAATAGCTTCAACGGAATTGATTTACTGATGGTCTTCAAAGGAAATTTTAATTGTTCTAACGAATATATAAAAATTCACATGAAACACACGTGTAACCCAGAGACTAGTTAAGCTATATGCACCGATTGTATTTTACCATTTGTTAAAGATTACTAACAAATGCTATAATACAGAGGATTTTAATTTTAATTTAAAATCTTAAAGAGACACAAAACAAACAAGACATATATATATATATATATATATATATATATATGTATGCGTGATCGAGAACTTTACTCTCTAATCCCACAGGTGGGATCTGGGGAAGGTAGGATGAATGCTAACCCTTACTACCTTCTTTATGGGGTTATTTTTAATGTTTCCGAAGCAGACTTGCAAGAATAATATGACAACAAGAGACGAAGCAAATGAGGCCATGTCTGAAGCAATTTTTTCAGAAATGTCGAAAACTAATACAAGGCATGCAATGAACTCTTCTTCACTAAGTTTTATTCAGAGGCCTCCAGCTTGTTGTTTCTATACAACCACAATCCTCTTCTGCTTCCTCTATACCTTTAACCATCTCTACTTCAAAGTTGGATTGACAACTCACAACGAGACGACATTTCTGCTTAGCATAACTGGAACTTAAGAAAGCAAATGTGTTTGTCTGCAAGCACACCAGAAGATTTTCACAAGGAGAGCAAATTTGGAGAAACAGAAAAATAATGACATGAATTTAGTTTACTTTAGTTGAACATAATAATGGGCTAAACAGGAGTTTACCAATCCACCACGTCATGTCTCCATTTTGAAAGCAAGCCCCAAAAATGTGTTCATTTGATCTGATCTGCAAAGAAAATATAAGTTAAAAGTAATATTGGAAAACACATAACATTTGTAAAAGTAATGAAGCATACCTCAAGCATAGAAGTCTACCTCAAGCTTGTCTCCAGTCATTTCTTCAACATATTCCTTAATTTTGGCCCAGACACCACGATCATAAAAAAATGAATATAAAGGGCAAGAATATAAGCAAACCTGTATGGACAAAATTTAATGTCACAAATAACATTAAATCTCCCTACCGGGAAATAAGTTCGAAAATCTCGATATATATGACACTCATCAATTCAATAAAAAGTATGATCTTGTTGTCTCTCCAATTGCAATAGCTATTGAAGAGAAATTACCTTTACGAAAGAGTAAATTAATCGTGAGCTACTCCATCAAAACATTTTTGGTCATCAGTACGGTCATTGTGGCATTAACCGTTCCATTTTTTGGATATGTCATGACATTTACGGACGTGCTTTTGGGCGTTACCGTGTCGATATTGTTACCATGCCTATGCTATCTCAAGTTAAAAAGCCTTCATATTTGGAAGTTATGTTTATTGGGATGATTTTGGTTTTTGGTTCTTCAGTTGCCAAATCTGGAACTTACACTTCTTTGAAAAACATGTCATGTCTAAAAGTGACGGATGAACGGTTTGGACATAATTTGGATGAGTCAGAATGGACTGAATCAATGGGTCGTTGCTCAATCTTGTCCTAAGTTTATATGGACTATAATGAGCTGAGTCAAGATGGGATAAATAATGATTTGTAGCTCAAACCGCTCAACTTGACCCCTCTTTTTTTTTTTTTTTTGAAATATCAATAAATATTATAAACCAAATATTCCCAAACCAATCAAATATTGTGTGCACAAATTCAATTAGGGAATCAATTTGCATAACTTCTATTTTCTGCTAAGCAAGTTAAATTCAAAGCCTAGTGACTTCACCGTTATATTGGGTAAAGTTTAGTTACTTTAATGTGAGAATCAATAATTTTGTGACTTTATTATCAACGAACATACAAAAGAAAGGAAGACAAAACAAATACTATAGGAAGCATGGCAAAACATTCAAGAAAACTACAGTAAAATAAAAACTACAGTACATACTAGTCCTGAATCATTAATTATAAGTTGTAATTGAAACTTTGTGATACTAATTGAAATTCATGTGTAGTAATTGTATTCCCTTTTCATTCATTCATCCCAAGTTGTCATTCTCAAAATACCCCTTCTACTAAACAACTAAGCATTTCAACTTTGAGAATGTACATCTAGACGTATTTATGCGCTATGCACGCCAATTTCAAGTTAGGCATTGGAACTTACTTGTTTCATGCTTTGTGGTAACTGAAGATTACAACTTCAACACGAAAGTTGCACACTTGAGAAGATCTCTAACAATACATAAGATCTCATGGTTATGAAAAGCAAGCACGCATACAATATCTCATATGTTATAATAAAGAACACAAGTGCGTTATTAACCACATTAATGTTATCAATAAACGAAAATGGATATAGAGAAACCGTGTTGGAAGAAGGCATACATACATGTCTTGAGGATCGGTTCATCTTTTGAAGCCTTTACAGGTTGATATGATCTCTCTGCAAAGAACATATATTGTATAAGTTAAAAGTAATATTGGAACAAAACATAACATTATTTCTAAAAGGAAATTTAATGTGTGAAAGAAGTTAATGAATTCGTACTCATACTCACATTTTCTATACCATATACCATTGTAGCATACATCAAGCTTGTCTTCTCCGGTCATTTCTTCAACATATTCCTTAATATTGATAGTAGACTCTATAAGCTGAGGGCAGAACCGTACTTTGATAAGCTCTAATGACGCAATATCTCCAAAACTGTCTGGGATGTCCATAAGCTCATCACATCTACGTATATATAGTTCTTCGAGCACGGGAAAGGATTTCTCTGCATCAACCTGCCATTCAGAAAATTTCACCCTAACCAATGTTAGATATTTGAGATTCTGGAAGGTGACATCTTCCATGTTCCATTCTTTCCCCTCCTCGATGGTTGCGTCTTCTAGACTTAGTTCTTGAAGGTTGGGTAGTCTAGCAATTCTTGACAATGAATCGGATGTCAGAGCGAGCCATTGCAACCTCATTTCTTCAAGCTCGAAGGGAAGCCGTGTGTATATTCATGGAATGAATACCAAGAAGAAGCAGATAAACGGAGTTGTTCAAGTTCGTTAAGGACATCCAATCTTGGAAAACAAATCTTCTCTGCTGAACAATCTGGTAGTCGTTTGATACAGAATCTTAAGGTTTTGAAGATTAGGAAACCTTTTGAAAAAATCCTCCGTGTCTTCTGAACCGGGAAGGTAGAGCTCATATAATGTTCTCAAATTTTCTAACCTTGACTCCTCGGCTAACACAGTTGGTTCGTTGATGTATATATGGATCAAAGAGAGCACAACACTCCATCCGCACATCTCGTAGCTTTGCTAGACTCCAAAAACAAGGCGATAATATCATGTACATATGATACCTTTGAGTTATGCACCACCAGAGTTTCTAGATTGCAGAGGTTTGAAAATGATGGAGGGAGAGCTTTAGCCTTCAACCGAATGATTAAGTACTTCATTCGTACTCATAAATCAGCCCATATCATTTTCCAAATACAAAGATAAGACTTTATCCTAATCCCTACATACAAAACAAAACGTACATTTTGATATTATTTACAAAGAATTTTCGATTCTCCTCTTTGCTGCGCTTGACTTTATTTGAAGAGCGAGTGTAGATTCGAGGCCGATAACGTCCATTCACTGCTCCGCAAGAGGTAAAATCGGATCCTATTCTGACCCTTGTTTTTCTTTTTATTAAAATTTCATTTTTTTTTTGCTTGAAAAAATCATGTTCTAGAGTCCAAGTGTATGCAGATGCGTTTTGTGATAAGTCATGAAGTTATTTATTCTTTTCGAGTCTCAAAAGATATAAACAAACGTTTACTTTGAGTTTTTCATGTCAAAGAAATATGTTTGTAGTTCTTTTCCCCCAAGTCTTTTTCATATATTCAAACTTGTGTTCTTAGTGTTATCAATCTGTGTATATAAAAAATCAGAATTACTGATTTCAATAAACTTTGCAGAAACACGAAGTAACCAAAGTTTAATAAACCAGTAAGAATAGATGAACAGAAATTAATTGACAAAACTAAAATCTGTAATAAACGTACCACAATCTGGAAAAAACAGAATCAGAAAAAGATCAAGTCCACTGAATGCACAGTGTCCCCTTAAGGAAATTATTCCCCTCTAGTATCCGAGGTTTGATTTGGAATATGTCCTCCCAGGATAGAATGATCTCAATCACCAGTGTATTGATACCCAAAACGCTGGTGTCAGCGAACCACTCAACAGCAGTAAAGTACACGAAGAAATTTTGTGCAGAAGAAGAAGAAGAAATCAGAAAAATTCGTAAGGAATAAATCTGAAGAATCAATGTATTTATAGGCAAGAGGAACTGGTTCTGAAAGGTTGCAATCCTTTCAGAATCCACACGACCATTCATAAAAGTTTGCAACCTTTCAAACGGTCATGGCTGTTTCTGAAAGTTGCAACCTTTCAGAACAGTCACTGCGGGAAATTTAAATAAAACGGGAAAGATTTAAATAAAACGGGTCGCGCATGGATCCGAGTCGGGTCGGGTTAATTAACTAATTAATTGAATCGGTTAATTAACTAATTAAAACGTTGGCCATTTAATTTAATTAATTAAATAATTAATTAACTAAAATAATTAAAACAAACTTTGTCCAAAAAATAATCTCTCGATCATTTTTCCAAATCCGAAGCCGAGCGAGCGACGACGACGACGGCGCGAGGGGGTCCCTCTTTCCAACCCTTTTAACAATTAATAGGAGTGTTTCTATATTTAAACTCTCCTATTTTTCTTTCCACCACCGATGAGGGACAAATGTCTTTTCAATAAAGCATAAGAGGACTTTTCAAGTTCTCAACTTTTCAAGTTCCCAACTTTTTCCAAGTTCCTCTTTCATCTTCCCTCAATTTCCCATTAACTCTTGCTACATACCCAACACTTAGAAATTCTCACCTGCCAAAATGAGTGTATGTTTATTTTAAATTATGTACATAGTTGTGTATTACATTATAGATAGATCCTTTGCCTTGAAATGGAAGTTCTATGCGTGTGACGTACACCATATGTTATTCACACTCTTCTACACTCTTTAATTATTATATTATGAATTCTCATAGTTATTACATTAATTATTTCTATCGTTCATCTTTCCTTATATTAACTTTTGATCAATTATTTTTCATATTATTATACTGCCCCTATATATGTGATAACACGGTGTTGTTATTATTCCTTGGACGAATCATGCTTGGTTGAACAAATTGAAAAATTGTTTACAAGTATATGATATGTATCTTTGTTGGGTTTAAGATAAACAAGTGATTATATATATGATTTCATAGATAGAATATATTCTTTAATTTTAATTTTAATTTTTTCGGTAAAAAAAAAAAGAAACCTTTCTTGGTTAACTATGAACAGTCAAATAATCATCTTTGATTTATGTACACAGTAAATCGAGAAGTCAAATAAGAGAGCCAACAAAAAGAACATCATTTATTATGTTATAGCTTATAAAATAAAAATTAATATACAAAAATAGTTCTAAAAAATAAAATGTAGTTGTTCTCCACATGTTCATATGACATCTAGGGGTGTACAAAACCGAACCAAACCGCAAACCGAGTCAACCCGGAAAAAAAACCCGACTATATTTGAGTTGGTTTGGTTTTAACTAAAAAAATCAACTCGAGACCAAACCAACCCGACATTATATATATAATTTTAAACATAAAAATATTTACTTTAATATAATTTTTAAATATTTCTTATACATTTTCATAGTTTTTATCTCTTAATATATTATTTCAAGTTTGAAACTTAGAATTATGAATGAGCCAATAAAAATTATAGTTCACAACTTAGAATTATGAATGAGCCAATAAAAATTATAGTCCACAGATGTTGGTAATTATAATAAAGCTTAAATCAAAATCAAATTAATACTAATGCAAAAAGAAAATCAATGCAACACTAAGAATGACAATAATATTGAATATTTGTTCTTTAGTTTTACATTGGTTTAGACAATTAAAATACATAATCTAATTTTAATTTCCTTTAATATTTAGTCATGTCACTAATACTTATTAAACTTAATTTTAGCATGATTTAGTACTTTTAAATTATGATCATTTTCATTATGACTTGTTAATTTGCAATATTTGTTTTACGCGATTTCATTATTATTATTTTTGTTGGATATTTTAGTGTCATTAATCATATCATATTGTGTTATATTTTTAAGAAACATCTTAGATAGTTGTATTTTGGTAGGACTAAAGAAATATTTGAAGTACAAGTAAATTATATGTTTGTATGAATACTTTACCAGAAAAACCCGAAACAACCCGAAAAACCGAAAACCCCGAAAAAACCCCAAGGTTGAAAAACCCGAGTTTTATTGGTTTGGTTTGGTTTATGAATTTAAAAATCCGACACAAATGGTTTGGTTTGATATTTGAAAAACTCGAACCAACCCGGCCATGTACACCCCTAAATTGACATCTTAAGTAGATTAAGAGGAATACACATGCAAAGCACATCTAGTTAGATGACAAGAGAAATACACAACAAATATCGTCTATAAGGTAATATTAGTGAGATACGACTAATTAAATGATTGAACCTCATCAAATTGAAATAAATATATACATTATTGCACTTAACTAATAAATTTTTTCATTGACCATCTTCATAGGTTCATGTGAATAAGAGATATATATGATGATCCACATTGAACATTCACAAAAGAATCTGCCATATTATTTTGTGCAAAATTTCTTATTCAAATTTTCGCTTAAATTTTCTAAATTGATAATCATGTGCAACGCATGTGTCGAAAAACTAGTTACCTTAAAAGTATGAACTCCTAACTTAAATGTTAAATTACTATAATATCCCTAACTTAGGTTGTGATTTTTTTCGATGAGTTGTAACTTTTCTGATAACTTATGACTTTTTTCAAAGGGTTGTGATTTTTTGATGCGTTATGACTTTTCCAAAGAGTTGTGACTTTTCGAAAGGGTTGTGACTTTTAGAGAAGACACAAAAAACAATTGTTCATACTACCCTTTGTTGACTATAAATATAGGGGTTTCCTCTCATTTTTCAACCACAATTTTTTTTAATCTTCTACTCTTTTTCTTCTTGCATTTTAAAAAAATTCGTGTGATTTATTGTCGTTGAGTGAGTTCGAAGTTTAGCGGAATAGGAGGTACCACTATTCTAATGAAGTAAATTATTCTATCCTGACAGGGTATATTCCTTAGCCTTGAGTACGTAAAACAATTCTAATGATATAACAATTGTGTTTTTGCTTAGTATATACATTAGTATGTAATTTTCCAATTTTGAGGTTAACATAATGTAGGCTGTGTTTGGTATGAAGGAAAATGTTTTCCATGGAAAATGTTTTCCTATTTTCCTGGAAAATAAGTTGATTTTTGACTTATTTTCTCATGTTTGGTTGGTGAGTAGAAAATATTTTCCGGAAAAGATTTTTAGTGTTTGATTTATGAATGAAAAATATTTTTGAGAAATATCTTTTATTTTTGGAAAAATGCATAAGTACCCCCCAGCCTATACCCGAAATCCCAGAGACACACCTAACCTTTACTAAGGTCCTATTACCCCCCGAACTTATTTTATATGTAATATTCTACCCCTTTTTGGCCTACGTGGCACTGTCTTGTGGGCCCAGCGCATGTTGACATTTTTTTCGAGGATAGTGCCACGTAGGCCGAAAATGGGTAGAATATTATGGATAAATTAAGTTCAGGGGAGTAATAGGACCTTAGTAAAGGTTATGTGTGTCTCTGGGATTTCGGGCATAGGCTGGGGGGGGGGGGTACTTATGCATTTTCCCTTTATTTTTACTAGAGTAGAAAATAATTTTTGAAATTGAAAATAGTTTTTAAAAACAAACTTAAATTATTTTGGGGGGGTGGAGGGTGGTAGGGGTGGGTGAAGGGGGGGGTCGAGGGTAGGGGTGAAAAATTGAAATTTTGAAGTTGAAAATATTTTTGAAAAACAAACTTAAAATTTTTTTTTGGGAGGGGGGGCTGATAGGGGGGTGGGTGGGTGGGGGTCGAGGGTAGGGGTGAAAAAATGAAATTTTGAAATTGAAAATATTTTTTAAAAACAAACTTGAAATTTTTTATTTTTTTTGGGGAGGGGGGTGGGTGGGTGAGGGTTCTAGGGGTGAAAAAATGAAATTTTGAAATTAAAAATATTTTTTAAAAACAAACTTAAATTTTTTGTGGGGGGGCGGGGGGAGGGCTGGTGGGGGTGGGTGGGTGGAGGGGCTGGGTAGGACGTGGGTGGGGGGGTTAGGGGTGGGTGGGTGGGGGGTCGAGGGTAGGGTAAAAAAATGAAATTTTGAATTTGTAAATATTTTTTAAAAACAAACTCAATTTTTTTTTTGGGGGTGGGGGGGGGGGGGGGTGACCGGAGAGGGGGGTGGGTGATCGAGGATCAGGATGAAAAAATAAAAATTTGAAGTTAAAAATATTTTTTAAAAACAAACTTAAATTTTTTTCTTTTTGAAGGGGGTTGGAAGAGAGTTTTGGAAAATGTTTTCCTTAAGTTTAGAAGGGAAGTCATTTTCCTTAAATTTCTCTTGTGATGTAGATATATGCTTCTGAATATCTTTTTCAAAAATTATTAAACTTCTCAAGAGTTAGAGAATTGTCACGATTTATTTTTTTGATGTTCAAGACAAAATAATGACTTTATTTAATAATGCTTGCTACCTATGTGATTTAGATTGTCAGAAAGTTTGCTTCAAAATAATTATTACTATATAAACATTTTCCTTTTGTTTTACTGATTTACTATTTCTTAATACTTAAGTATTTTCTACGAAGAAAAGTTTATATGACTTGTAATAATGTCAGTTGAAGTTTGTATTAGTTTAATTTTTATTGTAGTCTAAATTCATTTGTTTTTGTACTATAACTAATTACCAAAAAAAATGTATAGCTCTTGATTGATATTCAGTCAGCACTTAAAGAGCTCTTCTACCAAGTTACAATAGGCAGAAGATCTTTGCAAGAAAAAAATAGGTAGTTTCATTAAGGGAGGATAACTTCTTACTAATTTCACATGATCAAATGCAATATTATTTGATACTCTATATCTTTACCTATTAACTTCATAAACTCAATTATAGCATAATTGTAGTTTATGAATATTAGAACTAGAGAATCCGTAGAAAAAGAAGAATAAGAAGAAGTAGACGAGGAGGAAGAAGAAGAATGAATCTGATATAGAAGAAATTGATTTATGAGAGTTAGAAGTTCTCTCACAATTCTCTCTTATTGATTCATTGAATTAATTGAGTACAAGTATGATCATATATATATACACCTTCTTGAACTTAGTTAGTTAGACCTCCTAACTAACTTTTGGATATATAGTTAGTTATATAACCAACTAACTAACTTATACACTTCCTATTTTGAATATTGACCCAATATAACGTTTCATCCTTCTCAAGAGGCGACGAACGTCATGATTCTTTAAATCATACAGGACAAAGTGACTGAACCATATCATGAACCTTATTTGATATGCGACACATTTTATCATTACCCCTATCTCAAAGGTAGAGAGACTGTTTCTGATACATCTTCGGCTCAAGAAATACAATCCATAGCATGCCGTCCCACAAAAAGGAAGTAATGGAAATACAAGAAACAATAGACAAATAACAAAAATAACAGATAGTAACAAAACAGAAACTATACATACAAATAGTAACAGAATAGAATTAACTGCAACAAAACAATATATTGTGAATCGAGGTACAAGAAACAACAGACAGTAACATACCAATGAGTTGCTTGCTAATTTCTCTGTTTCTCCTTCATTTTCTTTTCCTATTTCCATATATGCAATTCTCAAGATATGATGTAGAACCCAACAATTAATTAGTCTCTAATTAACACCAGAAATATTTAGCAAAATTTGTGAAGAAAGAAAGTCTTAACACCCAATAATCATATCTTAAAGTTGACAAAATGTTTCAAGAAAGAAGTTTAAGTAATTAATTGGCTAAAGACAAACTTGAAATAGAAAGAAGATTTCAAAATTACTCTAATAACTTTTTAATATTCCCTTGTATATTAGCTATGAGTTTTTATTATCAAACATGATATCATGTCTTATTCTTTTATATAAATATTTAAACTTTAAGTCATCTCAAATTCGGCCGCTAATAAAATAGTTGTTAAAAAAGGAACTGTAGAATAGATATTTAGTTAAAAATTAATATAGGTAATTAAACTTTATTAACATAAAAATTGACTATATAAATATTTCCTCAAGGCTTTACGATTAAAAGCACTTGTTCTGACTTTAAATAGAGGGTAAGCTATCACCTCGTAAATTAAACATCTACATTCGTCTCTATTTCGTCAGTTGAACACTTTAATTTACAAAATGATCATGTTATGTTAGCATTTGATGTCCACGACCACGAGACACAATAAGAATGAGTTGAGGCACATTTATCAATAGTATTTATCTGGATTATATATACAAATATTTTTAGAATAATTTTTTAATTACTTAACGAGCATTAAAAGTAATTTAGTAAAAAACCACTTATTTTATTAGAAAATATTTTCACATCATAGCGGAACATACAATGGGAATCAGACAGCAAATTATGAAAGTCTCAAAACAATGAGATACTCGATAAAAATACTTATTTTTGACGGGCTTAAACAATGAGAAATTAGAATTCATTTGAACCTTATTCGACAGAAAATTACACTATATACAATTATTTTTTACATATATGTAGATGTAGTAGGTATTGGATTCTCTTGATTTTTTTTCCAAATATTTAGTTCTTTATATTTTATAGTCTATTAGTGAAAATCTTGACTCCGTTATTGATGGTGCAATTCCCATAGAATTTTGTCGATTTCTTTTGTTGTATTTTTAAAAGTCCCCCTCAGCCCTCGTTATTGAACGATAACAGTTAATAAAAATACAAATATTTCTATATATAAACAATATATTAATCGTGTAAGATTAGTCCCTTTAGTTTTTAATATATTTTTTTCTTTAATAAAAGTTAGCTAGTTAGTCAAAATTTGGAATGCTTTGTGTTTACGTCTTCTCTTATATTTTATTTGAAAAAACACAAAAGCAATTTGTATTAGGTGTAGAACTTACTTATATTAATTAAGCATTAAAGTTAATTAAACACTTAATTGACTTCGTGGTTCATTCCCTATTAACAATTTTCTTGCAATTTAAATTACCTAACATTTGGTAATTTGAATCTTGCAATATTTTATTTATTTTATGTTATTATGTCCCTTTGGTTTTTAGTTACTTTCTAGTTCCTACGTGACTTTTTGTTCTTGTGAAAATGGAAATTGGCTGGCCGAACAATACATATTCGTAATTATTTTTTTATTATTGCTACTTTATGTAGTTATTCTTTTTTTTTTAATTTACTTGATCAATGTTAACTTGGCACACCAATACCAATTAAAGGTATATTTTATTAAAGTAATATTATTAATGATGCTTTAAAACTCTAAATTTATCTACTACACTACAACAAAGAGACATTTAGTGACAATAGATTTTCCTAAAATATTGTTGCAAAAACATTTAGCAACAATTGAGTCATTGCATCTAGAGTCGTTAAAGCCTTTAACGATATTTATACAGACTGCTAGTTATAAATACTCATATTTATTTCTGTCGCTAAATATAATATAAAGACAATTATATTATTGCCGCTAAATAACTATCGCAAAATCCTTTGTTCGTTGAAGTCCTGGTAAATACCATACGATAAAATATACTCTAATAAAATTTATTTGATTTCAGAAACTGAACAAGTAAATTGAAATAACTATATCCAATATAGGGGCTACAATACTACTTATTCAACTTTCACTCGCGAGTCCCAACTAAAACACTTTAATATATCTGCGTATATATTATGAAAATTTAACAATAACAAAAAATATACATTAACCTTATAATAAGATCTTCTTAATTAAGTTTAAAGAAGGCCATTATAGGATTATACACAATTTCTTTAGCATTTGTACCAAAAACAAAGTCAGCATATGCATAATCTTCTCTATTATTTGGTATATTTGACATTATGTATTGTGGAGGATTTGGTTGACCATAGTGCTTGTTGTTTTCTTCATCATTTCCATAGTCAATTTTTTCTATAGTCCCTTTACTTGTCACTATCCCCCCCACCCCCACCCCACCCCCCCAACCAAAAAAAAAAACAGTCCGTCAGTAGCTAAGCTACAATTTTTATATATTGTGTTGCTTTTTAAACTATGAGTGAATTGCTCATAAAATACAAATGATGAGAAGGTCAAATTTAATTTTTTGCGTTGAGTTATAACATGTCCCTTCCCACGTAAGGGATTTGTCACTCTTTAAATTCCATGTCATAGAATATGAAGAGAGAGAAAAATTCACATTTTTTTTCATTCCCAAGTTGTCACATTCTTAATATACCCCTTCTACTTACTTTTACTAACAACTAAACATTCCAACTTTGAGAATGCACATCTAGATCATCATTGTGTCTCGTGAAAACCCGACACTAACATGACACATATATTATGGAAGGTGTCTAGATGATCATTGGAGTGTTCAATTGACGCAATGGAGACAAGTTCAGGTGTCTAGATGTGCATCCTTAAAGTTTGAGTGTTTAGTTCTCAGATGAAGAGGTGTCTAGCAATGCATTATGTGCGCCAATTTGAAGTCGCACACTTGAGAAGAATCTAATAATACATCAGATGTCATGGTAACGAAAAGCAAGCACACATACAATATCTCATCCGTTATAATAAAACTTATTATAGCTGGGACTGTTTAGACCACAATGTTATAATAAAGAACACAAGTACTGATAAACAGTTATTAACCACAATATAATGTTATCAATAAACGAAAAATGGATATAGAAAAATCGCGTTGGAAGAAGGCATACGTGTGTTGAGGATCGGTTCATCATTTGTATGCGCTAGCTCGATCTCTCTGCAAAGAAAGCTTCCATGTTCCATTCTTTCCCCTCCTCGATGATTGTGTATTCTAGAATTAGTTCTTCAAGGTTGGGTAGTCTAGCAATTCTTGAAAGTGTATCGTATGTCAGAGCGAGCCCTCTCAACTTCAGTGTCTTCAAGCTCAAAGGGAAGCCATGTGTATATTCACCGAATGAATCCCAAGAAGCAGATAAGTGGAGTTCTTCAAGTTCGTTAAGGACATCCAATCTTGGAAAACAAATCTTCTCTGCTGAACAATCTGGTAGTTGTTCGATACAGACTTCAAGGATTTGAACATTAGGAAACCATTTGAAAATATCCTCCATGTCTTCTGAACCGGGAAGGTAGATCACATATAATGTTCTCAAATTTTCTAACCTTAAATCCTCATCTAACACAGTTGGTTCGTTGATGTCCGGATCAAAGAGAGCACAACACTTCATCCGCACATCTCGTATCTTTGCAAGACTCCAAAAACAAGGTGATAGTACCATGCATGATCCCTCCAGGTTATTCACCACCAGAGTTTCTAGATTGCAGAGGTTTGAAAATGACGGAGGGAGAGCTTTAGCCTTCGTCCGAATGATTAAGTACTTCAAATGAACGAGCATACCGATTTCATTCAGCAAAGAATCTGTCAATGTTATGCCCTTCAAATCCAAACTTTTGAAGTACTTTTGACTCTTGTAGGAAAGACAATCCTTAAACCCATAAATCACCTTCAGAGTGAGGAGGTGTTTAGCATAAGGATTCTTCTTTTCTGGATTAAACACCACAAAATTTTCTTCCAAATCAAAGAGACGTTGATCATAACGAATGATAATTCCTCGTGCCATCATACCAGAAGAAGAAAACGGAGCGTTTGAACCTCCTATGAAGTCAAACAACTTTTCCTTTCTAGATTTTATATAACAAAATTCATGCACAAGATCATGAATTTTGCAAATAGAATTATCGAAAGGTATTACCAAGCTACTGGAAATTAACTCATCCACTACTTCTTCTGCACTTTTCATCTCAATCTCTGCTCCACAAGTCCTTGAACAAACAAATCTTTCAACTCAGAAATCCATAATATATCTGTGTCCTTTGGATAACTTGCAAGGCAAACCAAACACGGCTTTACGTGATCTGACAAATGGTCATAACAAATCCCACTTTTGGAAGGTAAAGCATTTCCTACCAAAGGTGACTTCATAACTCAAGACTTGAACTCGAGACCTTTCATCCATCTTTTTATAATAGAAAAACAACATAACCTTAAATTTTCTTTTACACCTTTAATGAAATGTTATACAAACACAAATTTCAAAAGACCTTTTATTCTTAAGATTTATGTCTAGTCAAACAATACCACATAAACTGAAACCGGACTAATAGTACATGTTATCAATAAGATATTATTACCTTGGGAAATTGGCTCCTATCCTTCATGGAATTGCATATTGTTGGAAAAACAGTATGACCACAATAACAAAATGTATACATACTTATTGCACTTATCAATCCATCCCATCTCCAAATCACACCTTTTTCTTCAAATCCAATACCATCAATTGCACCAACCCAAAATATTGAAAAAACCAAAACAATTGAAGCCAAAACTCCACCAATAGAAACATAAGCCAATAAACCTAAACTTTTTAACCATGTTGTTGGCAATATTATAATAGCAACTAATAAAACAAAAACTTCCCTTCCAACAATTTTAACACAACCAACATGAATTTTTGCATTTGGGAATAATTTTTGCAAATTGTCACCTTCTTATATGAGGAATTTAATTGCAACAAAGTATAGTTCAAGATATAAGAAAATTGATATCAAGATTCTTCCTTTGTTACCAAAAGCAAATTCACCAATATCAGGATATGTCTTAATTGATGGTGAAACACTCATGCAATTTTGCAAAAGTAATCCTGTGTAACAACATATAATTGCTAACAAAAAAAGTAGCATCAAACATAACCATCCTCCTTGTGAAAGTGCATAGGGTACTGATATTATTCCAATACCTATATGAAAGAAGAAAAAAAGAGTTCAAGTTTTATGTATCGAGTTACTGAATATTTATACAGTCAGGTCACTTATAAGGTGATTACTGATAAATTTATCTATGTGATCATAAGCATAGGTAAGATGATAGAAATAATAATAAGTAACTTGTTATAGCATGTTGACCAGTACTAATAACGTACAAAAATATTTACTATGTCAGTGCATATAATTTCAATTAAAGTACTATACAATTACATATTAAGTGAAATTCCATAAGTGGGGTCTGCAGAGGGTATATATTTGGTGTATATACGCAGCCTTATCCCTACCCTATGAAGATGGAGAGGTTGATTCTGATAGACCCTCGACTCAAGTAAAGCATAACAAAACAAGAAAGAAAAGAGTATACCAGTAGCACCAACAAATAATACAATAACCGAAACAAAGGAAATAACATGTAATTTTTACCTGTATAAGAAAGTAGGCGGAAAATATTAATACCACTGACAAGGGAAACTAGATAGCGCGATTATCTACTAGCCTTTTTACATTAATTTTCGACCTTCATATCCTCCTGTCTTGGATCATGTCTTCGATAATATAAGTGATTATGACTTATTTCGACTTTTGGATGTGTCTTGAAAACAACAACAACAACAACAAATAATGAGATGTTTACCTGATAATAAATTAATACAATTGAAGCATGTTCTAAAGAAAAGAGGTTCCTTTACTAGGCTCCAGAATTTGTGGAATCTGATTTTGTGTTTCAATACTCTCCACACTATGGGATTCCATATTTTTTGAGTGTCACAATTAACACCAAAATGCTAGTTTATATATTGGGTTTTGGCAGATTTGTCTAGAATAAAATTATTCTTTATATCTATATGTTTTTAGTTATTAATTCAAAACTCAATAAATAAAAAGCTAGATTCGATCTCAAACTCATACATTCATAGGTGATGGTGGGTTCTGCTTCTTATCTAGGGAGGGGCGTTTAGCCACTTGACTCCAAGGAGAAGGGGTAGAAAAAAAATATTTTTTACTGATAATTAATTAACGGCAATAGCTTAATTGACGCTAAATATGCATTTTAGTTAAAGGTATAATTAGGTTTTTTTTAAAAATATTTCTAAAACCTATAGCGATATTAGGTCTCTAATGACAATTAACTAATACCGATAAAACTTATCATTCTTTATTAATGTGTATATTTATTGCTTATAAAATTAGATGTTTTAATTCAGCAATATATAGTTGATCAATTGTTTTAACTGTTCGACTTTTGTAGTGAAATATTGAATATTAAGGATCCGAAAATTAATATGTAAATAATAGTTATCTACGTATATCCATCGAATAAAATATCTTTTCTATCAATGTTACCTAGTCTATAAAATATATACTACAAGTGCTTATAAAGTAATAAGTTGAACTTTTTTATTAAAATAATAACTCAATTTACACATGCATACACTTCCTAATTTAATTATAATAAAATAATTTGCATCCATTAACGAAGTCCTTTAGAATCTTATATAAAATTAAAGTCTCAATTAATATATGAAGTTTTTTTGTCTAATTTTGGAATCAACCCACACAATTTTGCACGAATCTTTATTATAATGTGTATATTATATTACTATAGTACTAAACTTTAACATTAACAAACAAGAATGGATTCTATCGATAAGGCACAATACATAAATGAATTGATTTGTATTACACTATATATATAAGATGGTATAGGCACTCAACTGATTTGTATTATACTATATATAGAACACATTATGTCAGGTAGGATGTTTACATCTATTTTACCCAAGGTTAAGTGTCTACTTGTGCACACCTAAAATTAAAGGACATAAATATCAGTTGAGATCAAGTTAAAAGACACGTTTATATATTATATCTTCCTGAAATGTGAATCCAAAAGAATAGACTTTGGAGAAAGGAAAATCCACATATAGATTCTTTGTGTGCACTTATTTTCAAGAATCAACAAATGCGACGAGCTCGACCCAAAGGTAATGTTTGTAATTTTTCAATAAGGAAAAGCATGATTGACCAATAATAACTCAATATAGGTTTACAAGTGAGATTCAAAGAAAGAAAAAATATACGCAAATTTTATTTTTATTTTATTAAAATAGAGAAATTATTTTTAATAAACCGTCAGCTCAATATATAGAATGAAGGTATGCAAAGATACACCAACTCAAAGTCATAATGAACCAATGTATGTTTTCTTAATTGAGCATTCTTTTAGTTTATTGTGAAAATAGCGAAATTTATATGAAAATTTTAAACGTTAAATTGTTGAATGTACACAATCTATAGATAAAAGTTGAAATTCCTAACATTTCAATATCCTGGACGCTCTGAGCATTGTCAAAATTAATTTTAAGAGTAGAATAATTTTTTTAATTAATTATGTCTTAATTAATATGTTAAATATAAAAAGTAAAAGAGAAAATTTATTTTTGGAATAATAGATCGAAGTAAAAATGAATATTAATTTTTATCTTAAATTTTCTACGACAACATTTATTTATATAATTTTTTTTAATTTCTCATTCGGTGTTATATTAGAGTCTAACTAAATTTGAAGGATCTAACACTCCCTAACAAAAAAGGCTCCATCCCAAAAGAGACTCAGTCGAATCTAAAATTTCCGATCAAGGATAAATAAATACTTATCGTAAATTTATTTTAATAGGGAGGAAAAGACAAAAGAAAGAAGAAAATAAATGGTAATGAAAATTAAAGCACGCATGCATACAATATCTCATTCGTTATAATAAAGTACACAAGTACTGATAGCTAGCTAGCACTGTTTAGACTTGATAAACAGTTATTAAACGAAACGGATATAGAAAAACCTCTTTCGGATATAGAAAAACCGCGTTGGAAGAAGGCTTACATGTCTTTAGGATCGTGGTTCATCATTTGAAGCCTTTACAGGTTGATATGATCTCTCTGCAAAGAACATATATTGTATAAATTAAAAGGAAATTTAATGTACGAAAGAAGTTAATGAATTCGTATTCATACTCACATTCTTTATACCATGGACCATTGTAGCAGTATACCTGAAGCTTGTCTTCTCCAGTCATTTCTTCAACATATTCCTTAATATTGATAGCCGACTCTCTAAGCTGAGGGCAGATCCGTACTTTGATAAGCTCTAATGACGCAATATCTCCAAAACTGTCTGGGATCTCCATAAGCTTATCACATCTACTTATATATAGTTTCTCAAGCACGGGAAAGGATTTCTCTGCATCAACCTGCCATTCAGAAAATTCTACTTTAAGCAATTTTAGAGATTTGAGTTTCTCGAAGGTGACATCTTCCATGTTCCATTCTTTCCCCTCCTCGATGATTGCCTCTTCTAGATTTAGTTCTTCAAGGTTGGGTAGTCTACCAATTCTTGAAAGTGTATCGGATGTCAGAGAGAGCCATCGCAACCTCATTTTCTTCAAGCTCAAAGGGAAGCCATGTGTATATTCATGGAATGAATTCCGAATAGAATATAAACGGAGTTCTTCAAGTTCGTTAAGGACATCCAATTTTGGAAAACAAATCTTCCCTTTGAGTTGTCCGATACAGACTTCAAGGTTTTGAAGATTAGGAAACCTTTTGAAAATGATATCCTCCGTGTCTTCTAAACCGGGAAGGTGGAGCTTAGATAATGTTCTCAAATTTTCTAACCTTGAGTCCTCGTCTAACACAGTTGGTTCAAAGAGAGCACCCCACTTCATCTGTACATCTCGTAGCTTTGCAAGACTCCAAAAACAAGGCGATAGTACCATGTATGATCCCTCCACGTTATACACCGATAGAGTTTCTAGATTGCAGAGGTTTGAAAATGACGGCGGGAGAGCTATTGCCTTCGTATGAATGATTAAGTACTTCAAATGAACGAGCATACCGATTTCATTCAGCAAAGAATCTTTCAATGTTATGCCCTTCAAATCCAAACTTTTGAGAAGCCTCAAGTGTTTTAGGTGACTCTTGTGGGGAAGATAACTCTCATAGACCTTCAGAGAGAGGAGGTGTTTGACATAAGGATTCTTCTTTTCTGGATTAAACACCGCAAAATTTCCATTCAAACGAATTGTAAATCCATCAAAATGAATGATAATTCCACGTGGCATAAGATCCGACGAAGAAGAAGAGGAAGACGGAGCTTCTAAACCTTCTATGAAGTGAAGCAACTTTTCCTTTCTAGATTTTATATAACAAAAGTCATGCACAAGATCATGAATTTTGCAAATAGAATTATCGAAAGGTATTACCAAACTACTGGAAATTAACTCATCCACTACTTCTTCTGCACTTTTCATCTCAATCTGCTCCACAAGTCCTTGAGAAATCCACAAATCTTTCAACTCAGAGATCATTATATCTTTGTCCTTTGGATAACTTGCAAGGAAAACCAAACACGGCTTTACGTGATCTGACAAATGGTCATAACTTAATTGTATAACCTTCGCCACTTCCTCTTCATCCTTAAAAATAAAGGAACTCAAATTATCGAGAACTTCATGCCACAAAGCCTCTTTCTTTTCCTTCCTTGAAATGACTCCACCGATTAGATCAAGTACTAAAGGAAGCCCATCACACTTTCGAGCTATCTTTTCTCCAACATCCTTTAGTTCATCAGGGCAACGCTCTTCTCCGAATACCCTTTTCTCTAATAACTCCCAACTTTCTTCTGATCTTAACAATCGAAGATAAAGAGGATCACTGTGGCGTTTTCCATGCAAAGCCACTTCCTTTTTCCGACTTGTTAAAATCACTCTGCTTCCTTTCCGAAATTCAGGAAAAGGTCTTGTTAGCTCATCCAATGTTGCAGTATCCCACATGTCATCCAAGACAATAAGATACCGCTTTCCACATAGTCGTTTCCGCACCTTATCAGCAACGTCAACATCCTCACTGAATCTTTCTTTCAAACCAATAACTTGATTGAAAATTTTCTGCAACAACTTTTTCTCATTACGTTCCTGGTCGACTGTGCACCAAGCACAAATGTCGAAATGATCAACAACGGACTCATCATTATACACTCTGAAAGCCAAAGTAGTTTTTCCAATCCCTGGCATGCCAACTATGGAAATGACATCTATCTCATCTGGTCCGCTGGTGAGCTTCCTAATTAGCCACTTTGTCTCCTCCTCAAAACCTACAAATATTTTACCAACTGTACTAGATGAGTTTCTTTCAACCAGCTTGTTGGGAGCGTTTGCAACAATAATACCGCTGCTCTTGGGGATCTTCTCTTGTACCTCTTTTTTGACAAGCCTGATCTTTTCTACGGTATCAGGAAGTATGAAGATGAGCTGTAATAGACCATGATCTCGGGCAAGAATTGAATGAATGGCATGTTCCGCCTCATATGCCACATCTACAACACGAGTCCAAAGATCTCTATGCAACTCTTGCTCAACATACCCGAACAACGATCTTATGATTTCCAGGTCTTCTTTCACCTGCTTAATTTCTTTTGTTATCAAAGCAACTGAAGAAGCATTGGAATTGACCAAGTCTTTTAAGTTTGTGAGTAGAAGAGTCATGAAGAGCGGTCCATCACTCATGGGGAAGCAAAGCTGAGACAAGTCTGCACGGGCTTTTAAGAAATCATTCTTGAGATCTTCCTTGAGGAGTTCAATATTTTCCAGCAAGTTTAGATTTGCATCACTTGCTTCATTCATATTCTCTTCTAAGTTGCGAACAAGAACGAATACCTCCTTGGTAAGTTCTCTAACACGTGCCAAGAGAACAAACAATTTGTCATGACGAATAACGTCCTTGGGCACATCAGTAAGAATAATCAATGGGAACTCTATCATGACATGAAAGTTACACGTTGAAGCGCTAGGAGTAACAGCATTAATAACCATGTGCTCTTGTAGATGAATCAGAGATTCTCTAAGAATGTCCGCAGATGATACCTGCTAATAGACCAAATGTGTATCAAAATCTTCAGTGCCACAAATTCGCCATGATAACGTAAACATACATGTAAAGGGCCTTCTTAAACATAACGACAACAACATATATATCTAGGGAGGTGGTGTGTACGCAGACCTTAACCCTACTTTTGTTTCAAATAAAACATACTAGTAAACAACAGCCACATACTCGGCAATTCTCATCTTACTTTATCAACAACAACAACAAATGAAACAGATAAAAATACTGCTATGAGAACTCAAAGAGCAGTTCTTTAATAAAATATCATGCTACTCTAGATGTAATCAAAGCAAGATTAACAAAATAAACAATCATCCAAGCCAATACAACAACAACAACACGAAGTCAACAACATATTCAGTATAGTCCCACGAAGTAGGATCTGGAGAGGGTAGAGCGTATGCAAATCTTACCCCTAACTCAAAGGTACATAACTGTTTCTGATAGATCCTCAGCTCAAGAAAAATAATCTTAAGCATGCAATCCCAAAAAGGAAGTAACAAAGATACAAGAAACAACAGAAAATAACAAAAATAGCAGATAGTAACAAAACAAAATCTACAACAAAACAATATACTAATCGAGGTACGAGAACATACCAATGAGTTGCTTGCTAATTTCTCCATTTCTCCTTCATTTTCTTTTCCTATTTCCATGTATGCAATTCTCAAAATCTGAACAATTACTCTACTATAAGTCTCTGATTAACACCTAAAATGTCTAGAAAATATTAATATGTAAAGAAGAAAGTATTAACACCCAAATATTCTTCAATAATCATACCTTGAAGTTGACAAAATAGGACAAAAGCAGTTGAAATAATTACTTGGCCAAAGACAAACTTGAAAGGCCAAAGAAGACTTAAAAAATTACTCTAGTACTCCCTCCGTCCACCTTTAATTGTTATATTGCGTTTTTCGAAAGTCAATTTTTTGCATATTAATATGATAAAAAAAAATACATCATAAAATGTTAGTCAAAGTTATTTGACTCTAAAAATAGAAATCATAACAATTAAAAGTGAACGGAGAAAATAATTTATATTCCCTTATATAAATTATTATTTCTGAACATGATATCGCATAGCACTTTTTCTATTTTCAAATATTTGACCTTTTAATTTATAAATTACTTTAAAAATATTATAATAAATTAATAATTTAAAAAATATATGAAAAAAATTAAATTTTAAAAAAGCAACTCATTTAACTCTCGAAATCCGAATACAATCCCAGGGTGGAGGCAGTAGTACACATTATCATCTTAGTCTTTGTAAATTAATTATCAACTTCAAGTCTCTGTAATAAATTAATTATCATCTTCAAGTCTCTGTAATCAGTTGTGGTAAATATAATATTTTACACTCCACTTGTTTTGAGATTACCTATAAAAAAATTCTTTTTTCTTTGGGTTTGTAAACTTCCCTGTCTGATTCCAACTGGATGTTCTTTTTGGGCGTGCTTGGTAGGGAAATAAAATATTATTCTAAAAATATTTGTGTATAAGACGTGAAAGTTGAGTAGTGGGTGTGTGGGGCTACGCGGATGAGGATGATGATGAGGTGTATTGAAAGTAGAAAAAGGGTATAATTTGTTTTTTTTTCTAAAAAAAAAGTCATTAAGCTGTCTCAACTCATCCTCCTGATGCTTATTGCACAACACATAAATTTTAAAAAGTGTCAAGATAATCATTTTGTATTAGTGTGTAAATGACTTTTCATGCAATTATAGGGGTATCTTGTGTCTTTTTCCCTTGATTAAACAATTATAAGATGATAATGTGTAATTTTGACCATGAGACTAAAAAGAAAATATTAAAAAATGACTAGTCTAAAGTAGTCCTGTGAATTGTCTTTTTATATTGTCTAATTATTTCTTCTTTCTAGTAGTACCAATAAATAATACTCCAATTCTCAATTCCTTTAAGCACTTCTCATACACAATTTTTTTGAAATATATCAATTTTTTACAATATGATTGGTCAATTTTTTTTATTTAGAAAAATGAGTTTTTTATTTAGAAAAATAAGGAAAATGATTTTTATAATAAAATCAGGAGAAACAAGTTTCACAAGTGACATTCTAAAACACCACTTATTTTGAAACAGAGGGAGTAACACCTCACTGCTCAAACCAAATAGGAATCATAAAATTGCATGTTTTGACTTTTAAATGGGCTAGTCTTAAACTTTTGTCTTTTAACAATCAAATTTATACTTAACAAGATATAAGTTTTTTAGCAACTGAAATTATATCTCGATATAATTTATAAAATATTATTATACGAAAATATAAACTTATCCTCCTCGAAAAAAAATTATTCAAAAGTGCAAATGACTAAATAGGAACTCCACCTAGTGAGACATTATTAGTGGGCTTATCTTAATAACTTTACAACTCTCTACTGAAAAGAAAAACATTATTAGTCATGTCTAGAGGTGACAGATGAACGATTTGGACAAAATTTGGATGGGTCAGAATGGACTGAATCAATGGGTCATTGCTCAATCATGTCCTAAGTTTATTTGGACTATAATGAGCTGAGTCAAGATGGACTAAATAATGATTTGTAGCCCCTCTTCTTTTTTTTTTTTTAAATATCAATAAATATTATAAACCAAATATTCCCAAACTAATCAAATATTGTGTGCACTAGGGGTGTACATGGCTGGGTTTGTTCGGGTTTTTCAAATATCAAACCAAACCATTTGTGTCGGGTTTTTGAATTTATAAACCAAACCAAACCAATAAAACTCGGGTTTTTCAACCTCGGGGTTTTTTTGGATTTTTTCGGGTTTTTCCGGTAAAGTATTCATACAAACATATAATTTGCTTGTACTTCTGATATTTCTTTAGTCCTACCAAAATACAACTATCTAAGGTGTTTCTTAAGAAAATAACACAAAATATGATATGATTAATGACACTAAATATCCAACAAAAAAATAATAATGAAATCGCGTAAAACAAATATTACAAATTATTAAGTCATAATGAAAATGATCATAATTTAAGAGTACTAAATCATGCTAAAATAAGTTTAATAAGTATTAGTTACATGACTAAATATTAAAGGAAAATAAAGTTAGATTATGTATTTTAATTGCCTAAACCTATGTAAAACTAAAGAACAAATATTCAATATTATTGTCATTCTTAGTGTTGAATTGATGTTCTTTTTGCATTAGTATTAATTTGATTTTGATTTAAGCTTTATTATAATTACCAACATCTATGGACTAATAATCTTTATTGGACCATTAAGAATTCTAACTTTCAAACATGAAATAATATATTAAAAGATAAAAAACTATGAAAAAGTATAAGAAATATTTAAAAATTATATCAAAGTAAATATTTTTACATATAAAATAAAATTTTAAAATTATATATATAATGTCGGGTTGGTTTTTTTTAGTTGAAACCAAACCAACCCAAATATAGTCGGGTTTTTTTTTCCAATACCAAACCAAGTCAAACCGAACCACTAGTCGGATTTTTTTTTCGGTTTGACTCGGTTTGCGGTTTGGTTCGGTTTTGTACACCCTAGTGTGCACAAATTCAATTAGGGAATCAATTTGCATTTCTATTTTCTAATAAGCAAGTTGAATTCAAAGCCTAGCTAGTGACTTCACCGTTATATTGGGTAAAGTTCAATTACTTTAATGTGACAATCAAGAATTTTGTGACTTTACTATCAACAAACATACAAAAGAAAGGAAGACAAAACAAATACTATAGGAAGCATTATGAAACATTCAAGAAAAAGAAACCGTAACAACAACAACATAGCGTTATAAACCTTTATATGTAAAATAAAAACTACAGTACATACTAGTCCTGAATCATTAATTATAAGTTGTAATTGAAACTTTGTGATACTAATTGAATTTCATTCATTCCCAAGTTGTCATTCTCAAAATACCCCTTCTACTAAACAACTAAACATTCCAACTTCAAGAATGCACATATAGACACCTCAACTCATAATATATTGTGGCTCGTGGACATCCAACGTTGACATAACACACTCAACCATAGAAGTACACCTCAACCATAATAAATTAATAATTTTAAAATGGAAGAATTAGGTTAAAAAAATGTAACTCATTTAACTCTCGAAATCCGAATACTATCACAGGATGGAGGCAGTAGTATGCATTATCATCTTAGTCTTTGTAAATTAATTGTCATCTTCAAGTCTCTGTAATCAATTGTGGAAAATATAATATTTTACACTCCACTTGTTTTGAGATTACCTATAAAAAAATTCTTTCTTTTTTTTGGTTTGTAAACTTCCCTATTTGATTCCAATTGGATGTTCTTTTTGGGTGTGCTCGGTAGGCAAAGAAAATATTATTCTAAAAATATTTGTGTATAAGACATGAGAGGATTTCTTTGCATGCAATCCCAAAATGGAAGTAACGAAGATACAAGAAACAACAGAAAATAACAAAAATAGCAGATAGTAACAAAACAAAATCTACAACAAAACAATATACTAATCGAGGTACGAGAACATACCAATGAGCTGCTTGCTAATTTCTCCATTTCTCCTTCATTTTCTTTTCCTATTTCCATGTATGCAATTCTCAAAATCTGAACAATTACTCTACTATTAGTCTCTAATTAACACCTAAAATGTCTAGAAAATATTAATTTGTAAAGAAGAAAGTATTAGCACCCAAATATTCTTCAATAATCATACCTTAAAGTTGACAAAATGGGACAAAAGCAGGTGAAATAATTACTTGGCCAAAGACAAACTTGAAAGGCCAAAGAAGATTTAAAAAATTACTCTATAGTAGTACTCCATCAATATTTTGCATATCAATATGATGAAAAAAATACATCATAAAATGTTAGTCAAAGTTGTTTGACTCTAAAAAAGGAAACCATAACAATTTAAAGTGGACAAAGGGAATAATTTATATTCCCTTATATATAAATTATTATTTCTGAACATGATATCACATACAACTTTTTTTATTTTCAAATAATTCACCTTTTAATTTATAAATTAAGTGAAAAATATTATAAATTATAATAAACTAATAATTTAAAAAAATATATGGAAAAATTAGGTAAAAAAAAAGTAACTCATTTAACTCTTGAAATCCGAATACTATCACATGAGGGAGGCAGTAGTATACATTATCATCTTAGTCTTTGTAAATTAATTGTCATCTTCAAGTCTCTGTAATCAATTGTGGAAAATATAATATTTTACACTCCACTTGTTTTGAGATTACAATAAAAAAATTCTTCTTCTTTTTTTTGGTTTGTAAACTTCCCTATCTGATTCCAATTGGATGTTCTTTTTGGACGTGCTCGGTAGGAAAAGAAAATATTATTCTAAAAATATTTGTGTATAAGACGTGAGAGTTGATTTATTAAAATAAGGAAAAATGGTTTTTCTAATGAAAGCAGGAGAAATAAGTTCTACAAGTGACATTCTAAAACACCACTTATTTTGAAACATTGGGAGTAACACCTCACTACTCAGACCAAATTAAATAGGAATCATAAAATTGCATGTTTTGACTTTTAAATAGGTTGGTCTTTAACTTGTCTTTTAACAATCAAATTTATACCTAACAAGATATAAGTTTTTAGCAACTGAAATCATATCCCGGAATAATTTATAAAATATTATGATACGATATATAAACTTATCCACATAAATAAAGAGAAAGGGTAAAAAAAATGCCCTTAAACTATATAAAATGAACAAAAATGTCCTTTGTTTATGATTTGGTCCAAAAATGTCCTTGCCGTCAATACTTTCGTCCATAAATGACCTTATTGTTATTTAATGGGTCAAAAATGCCCATTTTCCAAATAAATATATTATTTATTTTCTTTTTAACACATTCTTTTTCTAATAATATTTTTTAAAAATTAGCAAATATTTATCCTACTTCAATTAAGAAAAAATAAAAAATAAAAATATTTCTTATTTTATTATAATTATTTTTTATCATTATAATATAAATGAAAATTAATGATGGATATACTATGATCTTATATATATGACATATATATATATATATATATCATCTTTCAAATAGGTACATGAAGTTATTCTATTTTAATTGATAAAATGAGATTAAGAAGAAAAAAATTCCTATATTTTTATTTGTTAAAGTGATTTTCAAAAAAAAAAAACAAGAATAGGGTTCTTTAAATATATTTTAATTAAGAAGAAGATGTGTTTAAAAAGAAAATAAATAATACATTTATTTTGGAAAATGATTTTCACCCATTTAGTAACTGTAGGGACATTTCTTGACTAGAGTACTGACTGCAAGGCATTTTTTAACCAAATTATTGATGGGAAAGACATTTTTTAGTCAAACTATAAATGGAGGGCCTTTTGTTCATTTCACATACTTTAAGGGCATATTTGACCCTTTTCCGGAAAATCTATATTATATATTACCTTAAAAGCATGAACTTCTAACTTGAATGTTAAATTATTATAATATCCCTAACTTAGGTTGTGACTTTTTTCAAAGGGTTGTGATTTTTCGATGAGTTGTGACTTTTCCAAATATTTGTGACTTTTTCAATAAGTTGTGACTTCTTCAATAAGTTGTGACTTTTCCAAAGTGTTGTGACTTCTCAAAACGGTCATGATTTTTCAGATAAGACACAAAAAATATTTGTTCATACTACCCTTTGTTGACTATAAATACAGGGACTTCCTCTCATTTTCCAACCACAATTTTTCTAATCTTCTACTTTTCTTCTTCTTGCATTTTTAATTTTTTTGTGTAATGTGTAATTTATTGTCGTTGAGTGAATTCGAAATTTAGCGGAATATGAGGTACCACTATTCTAATGAAGTAAGTCGTTCTATCCTAAGAGGGTATATTCCATAACCTCGAGTACTTGAGGAAAATAATATAATTTTGATGATATAATAATTATTTTTTTGTTTAATATATACATTAGTATGTAATGTTTCAATATGAAGTTAACATGATGTAGTCTAAATTTATTTGTTTTTGTTAACAATTTCTCTTGTGATGTAGATATATACTTCTAAATATCTTTTTTCCAAATTTAGAGAATTGTCACGATTTGTTTTTGATGCTCAAGACAAAAGAATGATTGTGATTTATCAATGATACTTATGTTATTTAGACTCTCAGGAAGTTTGCTTCAAAATAGGTATTACTATATAAACATTGCCCTTTTGTTTTACTTATTTACTATTTCTTAATATTTAAATATTTTAAACGAAGAAAAGTTCATATAATTTTTAATAACACCAGTTGAAGGTTGTATTAGTTTAATTTTTATTATTTATTTAATAGCTAATTTTATGAGATAAATATTTTCACTAATGCAAATATTTATTTATATTTGGGTAGGTATTTGTATTTAAAGTAAAGTATTATATATGTCACAAATGTATTATCAAGTTAACAAGATCTTTTAACTTCAAAATGTATTATTTTAAAATGTTCCAAGTTCTTTTTTTCAAAAAATAACTCACAACAAATGTGAAAATATTTGAATATATAAAATGTAGTTGTTCTCTTCACATGTTCATATGACATCTAAAGAATTTAACGTAGAATACACATGCAAAGCACATCTGGTTAGATGACAACAAAAATACATAACAAATATTGTTTATAAGGTAATATTAGTGAGATAAAGACTAATTACATGATTGAACCTCATCAAATTGAAATAAATATATACATAATTGCATTTAACTAATAAAAATTTTCATTGACCATCTTCATAGGTTCACGTGAATACGAGATATATATGACGATCCATATTGAACATTCACAAAATAATCTACAATATTATTTTTTGCTAAGCTTATTATTCAAATCTTCGCTTAAATAAGCAATACTATTTACTATATAACATATATTTTTTAAATTAGTAATCACGTGCAACGTACGTGTCAGAAAACTTGTATATTCTAAAAGTGCAAAGGACCAAATAGGAACCCCACATAGTGAGACATTATCAGTAGGCTTATCTTCAATTTTCCTTCATTCTTAGTTTGATGTAAATTGTTTCTACTGAAAAAGAGAAGTTGAACGGAAGGAAAAAAAAGTTTAACTACTTTGGCTTGATTAGTGAGAATGGAAAGAGGAAAAGAAAATGAAGATAACTAATCATTGGTATGTTGATTATAATATTTAATTATTTTTTTCATTCACATAATTAATTTATTCTTGTAAGTATGTTTGTTGCTTTATGTAACTTAGATTGTGAATATAATCTTTATAACTTATAAGAATCGATGATTTAATCTTTGTTTGTATAAGCTAAACTCTATACACTAAATCATCTGTTATAATTGAATTTTATCAAATTGATTCAAGGACACACGAGTTAGATTGATCTTGTAAATGAAATAAATCACAAAAATAGTAAGGTAAAATGAATATAATGGTGGTTGAGAATCTGAGGTGTCAGGTTCAAAACTCAACGAGACAAAAAATACTAGGTAAGTCTTCCAATTTGTCCTTGCCTTGGTGACCAGAGTTGGCTAGTACCTGTTGCTGGTGGGAGATGGCAGATATCCAGTGGAATTAGTTGAGGTGCGTGAAATTTGGCCTGGACACCACGGTCATAAAAAAAGATGAATATAAGGGCAAGAATATAATCAAACCTTGTATTAGATCCTGAGAATCGGGCCTTGGTGGCCTAAGTACAACATGTTCGGAATGGCTTAAGAACTAGGAAAGTAAGAGCTTTTGTTTAGAGTGATAGCGCGTAAGTGTTTTATTTAAAAATATATGTAAAGGGAAAATGACTGAGTTTTCGAAAAATCGATTAAACTTATGGTTTAAGAGAAATCGAATTTCCAAAAAAACAGAGTCGCCACTTAATTTTTAGTAAAAAATCAAGAAAAAATACAAGATTTTTCAAAAGACTTAAACAGATAAAATCAATTGAAAAAGGGTTCGAGTTCAAATGTATAATCCGAGAAGGTGTTAGGCCCTCGGAATGCCCGCTAACTCGCGGTTGACCGGCGATTTGACCAAAATAATTTTGACTAATTTTGAAATTTTAACTTAAGTAAAAGAATTAATTTATTTTAACTAATATTAGATTTTAACTAAGTAAATGAGCTCATTTATTTTAACTATTTTTTAAATTGTTAACCAAGTAAATGAACTCATTTATTTTAACTTATTTAATTATTACGATTATCATTTTATCATTTTTATTTATCTTAAGGGGGAATGAACTAAATGGGAGTTTTCTAAAAGGGGAGGGGGTAACTTAACTATCGACAAAACTAAAAAAGGAGCTAAGTAATAAATAAGTTGTATATATAAGAAAGGATAAATATTTTAACTTTCGAATTTAAAGAGAAACGACTATTCTTGAAAAATTAATTAAGTTAAAACCAATTCATATAAAGAGTTAGTCACTAAAATAACAAATAAATACAATAGGAGAAAGGAGAAAATTTGAACTCGGGCTTTTGCCCAAATTCGGGAAAAAATAGACTTAGCAACTAACTTTGAAGATTAATTCAAGAAGAAAGGTCGTAACAAAATGAATCATTTAACTTAAATGTATTGAAATCATTTAGAAAGAAAAGTAAACTTTTTCAAAATGGTCAAGTAAAGAAAACTAATTAAATGAGACGAAATAAGTTATCATAATCAAAAGTGGTTCATCTTTAGGGGATTAATTAAGTTAAATAACCAAATCACATAAGATGGGTTAGAGAATTAATACAAATAAGTAAATAATGGCAGTAACAAAGAGGATGCCCAAATTTGGGCCAAATCTGATGGACTTTAGGCCCATTTTCGCCCCCAAAGACCTTTGTATACCAAAAGCGTATATCGTGTATATAAGCCATATTCCGGTCCGTTTTTGTGTATATCGGAATGTATACCGAGGGTATACGGCCTATCTTGACCCCTGCAACCTGCACTTTTTTTTTTGAACCTGTATATCGGTATTTTTTCCATGTATATCAGTGTATACGGCTGTATACCAGTGCATCATAGTGTATATCGGCATTTGTATAGTCCATTTCGGACCTTTTCAAGCCTTGTAAATCAGTTCCTGCATGTGTAATTTCCTCCCTTTCATTCGGACAAGATGAGGCTGACTCGAGAAAAATTCAACTCGATGCAAGGATAGAGTCCAAAGGACTCGAATGGGACAGTGTTCATGCATAGAACATGAGGGAAAAGATTAGAATAACTAGTAGCAAATGACAGAATACTTCATAATTAAATCAAAGATAAATTATGGCACAACTTCCAAAATAAAGAGATAATTATGAGGCCATGATATAATCACTGATGCAGTGGATAATATTAGCATATTCATTCTATTTAATAATTTTTTAAAAGGAAAGAAAGAAGTAAAATAAAAAGTAAAAAAATGCTTAACCAAAATAGACTAATTTAGAACAAGAAAAAGGGGATTTAAAGAGAGAACAAAACTCAAGATCATGATATCAAAATAATAATGATAGTAACTACGGGCATCAAATTTAAATAATCTTGAACATATTCTCGCATCACTCACTTCACTTTGCTACTCCAATATTTGACCAGACCAAACTACAAACATCCAAAAAATTAAGATAGAAAGATGGCCTTTAGATGGGAAATGAACACTAGCTCAGACATCCTAGGACACACCAATTGATAGAATACTAATTAAAAAGGGAACATGGGTATATTTAATCATGGATCCACATATCAACAAGGGATGTCCAACTACACATATTAAACATGTCTGAATCTTATGCAAACAGTAAAGAAGTATTAGCATTTCCCTTAACACAAGCGACAACTAAGAGCAAAGAAGCATAGTTTGCCTTCAACAAGTTAATCAACCTAATCCATACTTAGCTTGAACTAACTAAGTTATATAGTACAGAACATTCTAAATAATATTAGTTTCAACACAATGAATTAAATAATCCTTTTCGGGACATTTCGGTAATAAGCAAATAAAAAAAAAGGGGGTCAAGACTTCTCATTATACCCAAATCCATGTTATTTATTTTAAACAAAATCGCACGTTCTAGAAAAAGCAAATACATACCTTAATACTTAGATACAATTTCAATGGAAGTTTAACAGAAGAAACAATCACGATTCCAAGAAATTAGTTAATTTGGCCCAAAATACTAATCAAAATAAACAAACAAAAATACTTCTTTTCATTGAGGGGCAAAGGGTGTGAAGCAAAACATATTCCCATTCTCAAACAAAGCAACAACAAACGATGAGATATGAGGACATTGTGCTGTAAGATTGACGATTATGGCATTCTAATTCACACATTACAGCACTAACAGAGTTCGAACGGAGAGAAACAAATATGGATATACAACCGCTTCACCAAACAGAGAACAAATTAAACTACAATAAAGACGAAATAAGAGAAAATAAGGTGTTACCTTTCTAGGAGCAGCAAACTGGACAACCACGAGCAGAGGGGACAGCGAGCTTCTTCCAACACCACACCCCAAACTCCGAGAGTTCCGACGAGCTTTGCAAACAGTGAGCAGGGAAAGAAAAAAAAAGAACAAGGAAATCTCCTATTCTTTGCAGCTAGTGATCTTTTGTGTATTCTTGCCTTAGTATATTTTTTCCACTCTATCCTCTGATTATTTTTCTCTAACCCAAAATTTTCAACTTGAAAAAAAATCCCCCCCTTACGAATGAATGATCCAAGAATATATAGCCGAAACTAGGGTTCAGGATAATGGGGGAAAAGGACGAAAATTCGGATGAGAATCGGCTCCATTTCAAAAATTTGAATTCAAAATTCTTTCACCATTTCGGCTAAACACTTTTTCCTACAAAAATTGCCCCATTCCGGAAGAGGAAAGGGGTAGGACGCGTGCTCTGCCTTGCTGTTGCGTGTGTCGACGCGTCTGGGCTGCTGTTGTACGTTCCTGGTCGTTTTCTGCGTGTTGAAGGAGAAGAAGACAAAGGCGCAGGGGTCTGGGTCGGTTTGGGATGCTATACATATGGGTTAATTGGAATTATATTGGAATGGGTTTCTTTAGAATTGAATTTGGGCTGGGAATTGGAATGGGAATTATTTGTTGTTGGGCTGCAGAGAATGGGCTGCTGGTAAGTTTAATTGGAAATAAGGAATGGGAAGTGAGTTTGGGCTGAATTGGGTCACTTTAAATGGCCCAAAATGGTTTTCCAAATGAGTTAAGGTAGGGAAGGGGTTAAATTTGCAAATATAAATGGCTAAATGAATTGCAATGATAGCCATAGAATTCACAATATAACCGAATTGAGTTTAATTTGTAAATTCGGCTAAAATCTAAAATTAATTAAGGAGCTTCTTAAACTTAGTGAAATGAAGTAATTAACTTAATCATAAACAGAATGATTTAAAAATATAAACTATTATATAACTAAACTAATTAACCAAATATTTAATTAAAACAAAATCTTTTTGAGATGACTTTCAAATATTTATAAAATCTGCTAATTAATAATATATATATATATATATATATATATATATATATATTATTTAAAAGTTCCAAAAAGTGACAAAATTACATAAAACTAACTTGAAAATATTTTGAATTTTATAAGGTTAATTATTTCAAATCGTTCGGATTTAAGAAGCTCACAAATTAATTCTTATCGCAGAGGGTCAAAATTAGGTGTCAACAGTAAGCAAAGAGAGAGCTTAGTGCACTGGGCTGTCATTTTTTGTTTTAAGATTTGAGGTGTAACAGGACAAACATTTGGCTTCTCTATTAGGCTATTCTGGAGAAAGTCCTCTGCACTTGTAACAGTTGCTTGTTGTAATGTAAGAGTAAAATTTAGAGTCAATAATCAAAACATGCCTGAGCTATCACGTTTTGGCAAATTTCACACCACAACTATATCAGTCGTTCCCTTTTTCTATCTAAACTATCACCATTTATGTATTAACATAATTTGAAACAACATTTGGTCTTTTGGCAGCTGTCATCCGTTGTACTTCGCGAGGACATAGTCAATCTTCTAGATTACATAGAGAGGTTAAAAATTGAGCGTGTTCGAACTTCTCTTGACATAGATCAAATTGAAAAGTTGACATTGGAGCTGATGTTTGTGTCCGTATTTTATCATCTTTATTACTCTTTCTCATTGGAAAGTTGTAATGACAAAATGTCTTGCATATCAAATGAGATTCATGATTTGGTTCAGTCACTATTTCATCCAAGTGGAATATAAAGTATCATGACCTCTTGGAGAATATCAAAAGTTATATTAGGTCACATAGCTATGCTGAACCAAGTCGTGTAACCATGACCGAGGATCGTTTGGTTGAACTTTTAGATGCCATCCTCATGTATCTCCAATGTCTAAACTGTGGGGTCCATCCCATGAGTTTTTGGGTCAACAATTGCGGCTGCAATTGTTGTAAAGAAAATGCAGTTGAATTTGTTTGTCAACAATAGCTGCAAACCTTTTCTTTTGTCAACAAAGTTTGCAGCAATGCAAATTTTCGGTGGCATGATTTTTGAATAGTGCAATGCAACTGCATCTATAAAAGGAGCTCTTCAGCTCCTCATTTGACACACCAATTGACAGAGAGAGTAAAATATTTAGAGAGCTGTGAGATTTCCATAGACTATATAAGAAAATAGTCTGTGAAGAAAATAGAGTGTGAGCGATATTTTAGTAAGCTGGAAATCAAAAGAGTGTTATTCTTTTTTGAGTGTGTTGTAGTCACTTTGAGTATTGTATTCGTGACTACACAATGTAAAATTTCTTACTATAGTGATATCAGTTGCTCCTCTTGGCTCGTGGTTTTTCCCTTATTTAAAAAGGTTTCAACGTAAAATTCTTGGTGTCATTATTTTCCCATTTTATTTCCATTACTTTTACCATATATATTTTTGTGTTTGTCCACGTTTTCCAACCAAACTGATATCAAAGCCAAGGTTTTATCTGAATATGTTCTGTGGTTGCAGCACAGTCTGAACTTCCACATCATAAAAGATTTACTTTGGTTTGCAATAACTATTTTTTGGGGAAAACGATGGAAGCCAACACAAGTAGAATGGTTACTTTGAATGGTGTTAATTATGCCATTTGGAAAGGGAAAATGGAATATCTGCTTTATGTCAAGAATTTTTATCAACCAGTCTTTACCACTGTAAAGCCTGATAATAAAACAGATGAAGAGTGGAATTTGTTGCACAGACAGGTTTGTGGATTCATTAGGCAATGGGTTGACGATAATGTGTTGAACCATATTTCTGGGAGACACATGCTCGAACCCTATGGGAGCATCTTGAAAGTTTGTATGCTCGGAAGACTGGCAACAACAAAATGTTCTTAATAAAGCAGATGTTGAGTTTAAAGTATCATGATGGTTCTCCTATAAGAGACCATCTGAATAATTTTCAGGGGATCATGAACCAATTATCTGCTATGGGCATCAAAATTGATGAAGAAATTCAAGGCTTGCTTCTACTTGGTTCCCTACCAGACTCTTGGGAAACATTTAGAACTTCATTGTCAAATTCTGCTCCGGATGGTGTGATCTCAATGGATTCCGCCAAAAGTAGTGTCTTGAACGAAGAAATGAGAAGAAAATCTCAAGGTTCTTCTTCGTCGGATGTCCTGATAACTGGCTCCAAGGGGAGAAACAAAACTCGTGGTTCTCAGAACAGAGAACAAAATAAGAGCAAATCCAGAGGCAGGCTTAAGGATATTGATTGCTATCATTGTGGCATGAAAGGGCACACAAAGAAGTTCTGCAGAAAGTTGAAGAGGGAGAACAAAAACAAAGAGGAAACTAAAGAAGATGGCAATGAAAATTGCCTAGCCACCGTCACCACCGAAGATCTTATTACCGTCCTTGATGCGGATATGATAAATATTGCTTGTGATGAGTCAAGCTGGGTTGTAGACACTGGTGTCGTATCTCACGTGACATCGAGGAAGGATTTTTTCTCTTCCTATACTCATGGTGATTTTGGAACCTTGAGTATGGGTAATGAGACTGTTTCTAGGGTGGCTAGTATTGGTACAATTTGTTTGGAAACTAGTGTTGGAACTAAACTAGTTTTGAACAATGTGAAACATGCTCATGATGTTCGTCTGCACCTTATTTTTGTTGGTGTTTTGGATGATGAAGGATATGTTAGTACCAACGGTGATGGCAAATGGAAACTCATTAAGGGTTCCTTGGTTGTGGCTCATGGTAACAAACGTCGTGGTTTATACTGGACTACGGCTTCTGCTCGTGTCGATATGGTAAATACGGTTAAGAGCGATGATTCTTCAACACTACGGCACAAAAGGCTTAGCCACATCAGTGAAAAGGACTTAATGTTCTAGCTAAGAAGAAATTATTGTCAAATTTCAAAAGTGCTAAATTAGAAAAGTGTGAGCACTGCTTGGCTGGTAAACAAAATAGAGTTTCATTTAAGTCCTACCCTCCTTCAAGAAAGACAGAGTTGCTTGAATTGGTGCACTCTGATTTATGCGGTCCAATGAAGACAAGGACATTGGGTGGTGCACTCTACTTTGTCACTTTTACTGACGACTGCTCGAGAAAACTTTGGGTCTATGTCTTGAAGACTAAAGACCAAGTGTTAGGTGTCTTCAAGCAGTTTCAAGCTTCAGTTGAAAGAGAAACTGGAAAGAAACTGAAATGTATTCGTACTGATAATGGTGGTGAATATTGTGGACCATTTGACGAATACTGCAAGCATCAAGGTATTAAACACCAGAAGACTCCTCCTAAGACTCATCAGCTTAATGGTTTAGCTAAAAGAATGAACAAGACCTTGATGGAAAGAGTTAGATGTTTTCTTTCTGAAGAAAAGTTGCCGAACTCATTTTGGGGTGAGGCTTTATTGACCGCTGCACATGTTATTAATCTATCTCATGTTGTTGCTTTGCAAAGTGATGTACCAAATAGTGTTTGATATGGAAATGATGTTTCTTATGACCATTTGAGAGTATTTGGTTGCAAAGCTTTTGTACATATGCCGAAAGATGAGAGGTCAAAGTTAGATGCCAAAACAAGGCAGTGCATCTTTGTTGGATATGGCCTTGATGAATTTGGTTACAGGCTATATGATCCAATTGAGAAGAAACTTGTGAGAAGTTGTGATATTATTTTCATGGAGAATCAAACAATTTAAGATATTGACAAAGCAGAGAAGCTAGAATCTTCAAGTTTTGATGGCATAGTTCATCTAGATGAAGTTCCTCACACAAGTATGCATGATGTTGTTGGGTTTGATGATCACGGTGACGCCCATAATCATGTATTGAATCAATATGTTGATGTTGATAATAACAATGATGTTGTTATTGATGATGCTCCTGCTCATGAAGTTGTGGACGAATCAAATATTCCTCTCAGGAGGTCCACAAGACAGCGTGTTCCTTCCTCTCGGTATTCACCTAATGAGTATGTATTACTCACTGAAGGGGCAGAACCTGAATGTTTTGAGGAAGCCATTGAATATGAGCATACGGACCAATGGATTGAAGCCATGCAAGATGAGATGAAATCTCTGCATAAGAACCACACTTATAAGTTGGTAAAATTGCCTAAGGGCATGAGAGCTTTGAAGAACAAGTGGGTGTTCAAAATTAAAGTTGAAGAACACAACTTGAAGCCAAGGTACAAAGCTAGATTGGTTGTTAAGGGATTTGGTCAAAGGAAGGGTATTGACTTTGATGAGATATTTTCTCCTGTTGTGAAAATGTCCTCGATTTGTACAGTTCTGGGTTTGGCTGCTAGTCTTAATTTAGAGATTGAGCAGATGGATGTGAAGACGGCTTTCCTTCACGGTGACCTAGAAGAAGAAATTTATATGGAACAACCGGAGGGCTTCAAAGAAGAAGGTAAAGAAAATTTTGTGTGCAAACTCAGAAAGAGTCTCTATGGCCTAAAGCAAGCTCCTAGACAGTGGTACAAGAAGTTTGAATCTATTATGGGGGAGCAAGGCTATAAGAAGACTTCATCAAATCATTGTGTATTTGTACAAAAAATTTCTGACGATGATTTTATCATCCTTTTGTTGTATGTGGATGATATGTTAATTGTGGGCAAGAATACTTCCAAGATTGACGAGTTGAAGAAAGAGTTGCGTAAGTCTTTTGCTATGAAAGACTTGGGTCATGCCGAGCAAATTTTGGGCATGAGAATTACTCGTCTCAGAAATGAAAGGAAGATTTATTTGTCACAAAAGAAGTACATTGAACATGTACTAGAGCGCTTCAATATGAAGAATGCTAAGCATGTTAGTACACCTCTTGCTGGTCATATAAAGTTGAGCAAGAAGATGTGTCCTACAGTCAGGGAGGAAAAAGAGAGCATGGCCAAAGTTCCATATTCCTCTGTCATCGGAAGTCTAATGTATGCAATGGTATGCACTAGACCGGATATTGCTCACGCAGTTGGTATTGTCAGCAGATTTCTCGACAATCCGGGAAAAGAGCATTGGGAAGCTGTGAAGTGGATACTCAAGTATCTTAAAAGAAGCTCAGATGAGTGCTTGTGTTTTGGAGCATCAGATCCAATCTTGAAGGGCTATACAAATGCTGATATGGCAGGTGACCTTGATAACAGAAAATCCACTACTGGATATTTGTTTACTTTTTCAGGGGGAGCTATATCATGGCAGTCGAAGCTGCAGAAGTGTGTTGCACTGTCTACAACTGAAGCTGAGTATATTGCGGCTACTGAAGCTAGCAAGGAAATGATATGGCTCAAGCAATTTCTTCAAGAGCTTGGCTTGCATCAAAAGGAGTATGTCGTCTATTGTGACAGTCAAAGTGCAATAGACTTGAGCAAGAACTCTATGTACCATGCAAGGACAAAACACATAGACGTGAGATATCACTGGATTCGAGAAAAGATAGAAGACGAATTTATGCAGGTTGAAAAGATCTCTACAAATGAGAATCCTGCAGATATGCTGACCAAAGTGGTAACAAGGGACAAGTTCGAGTTATGCAAAGAACTTGTTGGCATGAGCTCTCTCTGAGAAGATGAAGATACCTCTTTCTAGTACATGGGACTAGAGGGGGAGATTTGTGGGGTCCATCCCATGAGTTTTTGGGTCAACAATTGCGGCTGCAATTGTTGTAAAGAAAATACAGCTGAATTTGTTTGTCAACAATAGCTGCAAACCTTTTCTTTTGTCAACAAAGTTTGCAGCAATGCAAATTTTCAGTGGCATGATTTTTGAATAGTGCAATGCAACTGCATCTATAAAAGGAGCTCTTCAGCTCCTCATTTGACACACCAATTCACAGAGAGAGTAAAATAGTTAGAGAGCTGTGAGATTTCCATAGACTATATAAGAAAATAGTCTGTGAAGAAAAATAGAATGTGAGCGATATTTTAGTAAGGTAGAAATCAAAAGAGTGTTATTCTTTTTTGAGTGTGTTGTAGTCACTTTGAGTATTGTATTCGTGACTACACAGTGGAAAATTCCTTACTATAGTGATATCAGTTGCTCCTCTTGGCCCATGGTTTTTCCCTTATTTAGAAGGGTTTCCACGTAAAATTCTTGGTGTCATTATTTTCCCATTTTATTTCCTTTACTTTTACCATATATATTTTTGTGTTTGTCCACATTTTCCCAACATAAACAAGTGTTGTTCTGCGCTGAATTTCCCATCAACGACTCCATTTGAGCTTCTTCAGAATGTATTTGGCAATTTAAGAGATTTCCATAGGTTGAAAGTAAATGGTTGTGTTGAGTATGAGACAATCGAATATGTCTTATCTCATCTTCAACTTATGGCTCTGAGAGTAGTAAACTTCTGTTTTACTCTTTTGGATTGTCAAGTTTACAAATTCGATGAATCAGATGTCTCTCGAGTTAATTCCAAGCTAGCTAATCTACTTGTGGAGGTTATTCCTGTTGAACTGGAGGTTATGCACATATGTTGTACAAATTTGAAAGGTTCAAAGTCGGAAGAAGTTGGACGTTTCGTCAAGCAGCTCCTAGAAGCCTCACCGGACATTCTTAGAGAATCTCTGATTCATCTACAAGAGCACATTGTTAATGTTGTTACTCCTAGCGCTTCTACGTGTAACATTCATGTCATGATAGAATTCCTATTGATTATTCTTACTGATGTGCTCAAGGACGTTATTCGTCATGACAAATTGTTTGTTCTCTTGGCACGTGTTATAGAACTTACCAAGGAGGTATTCGTTCTTGTTCGCAACTTAGAAGAGAATATGAATGAAACAAGTGATGCAAATCTAAACTTGCTGGAAAGTATTGAACTCCTCAAGGAAGATCTCAAGAATGATTTCTTAAAAGCCCGTGCAGACTCATCTCAGCTCTGCTTCCCCATGAGTGATGGACCGCTCTTCATGACTCTTCTACTCACAAACTTAAATGACTTGGTCAATTCCAATGCTTATTCAGTTTCTTTGATAAAAGAAGAAATCGGGCAGGTGAAGGAAGACCTGGAAATCATAAGATCGTTCTTTGGGTATGTTGAGCAAGAGCTGCATAGAGATCTTTGGACTCGTTTCCTAGATGTGGCATATGAGGCGCAACATGGCATTAACTCAATTCTTGCCCGAGATCATGGTCTATTGCAGCTTATCTTCATACTTCCTGATACCGTAGAAAAGATCAAGCTTGTCAAAAAAGAGGTACAAGAGAAGATCCCCAAGAGTAGCGGTATTATTGTTGCAAACTCTCCCAACAAGCCGGTTGAAAGCAAGATCCCCAAGAGCAGCGGTATAATTATAGGTTTTGAGGAGGAGACAGAGTGGATAATTAGGAAGCTCACCAGCGGACCAGCTGAGATAGATGTCATTTCCATAGTTGGCATGCCAGGGCTTGGAAAAACTACTTTGGCTTACAGAGTGTATAATGATAAATCCATTGTTGATCATTTCGACGTTTGTGCTTGGTGCACAGTTGAACTTTTCTTGTTAGAAGTTGATGTTTGATTGTAATGAAACACAATATTTGATCTCTTTGTGAATGCGATATCCCACAAGTTAATGTGATTACGAGATGATCACGGCAATACTTAATGTCTTTGGGAATAATCAAAAATTTATGGCATATCTGAGATTGAATTAGAGTCTTAATGAAGTGTATCTGCAGTTTTTTTTAAATTATTAATCTTGATAAGTTGTTAATCACTTTCATTAGTGTTTGATGTCTAAGTTTAGTTCTTTCTCTCCAAATACTAGCAATGGTCATAGCAAAAACACAACTAGCACTGGATTTTCTTTTTGCTTGTTGACAGGCTTACTGCAATTCTTCATTCCAATCATTGCTGGCTCTATGATTTCCCATCCATACACATAATCTGCTCCAAAGTTTCCGTATAACTCTACATTCAAAAAATAAGTGGCCAAAAGTTTCCTCATGATCATGAAGGCGCAGTCCAGAGGAACTTGGATGCCAAACTTCAATAGTCTATCCACTATGGCAAGTCTTTGTTGTGCAGCTAGCAAAAGCGTGAACTGGAATCTTGGATGAATGGTTGCTTGTAGAGTTATAGTTTTCCACTCTGGTTTGAGGTATTGGGGCATTAACTTGACGTACATTTTCTTGATAAAGAATCCTTTCCCAGCATGTACTGACAAGAGCCTAGTTAATAGATTTCCATGAAAGCCTTGATGCTGCAGAATCAAATCTTTGGTAACTAGTATCTTTCTTACCACCCAAGAAGCAGCTTTTGATGTGGTGATAGCGTCCAGAGCTCTTGTCTTTATATCGTAACTGTGAATCCATTGTATCCACAGACAATCTTTTTTCCTAGCGGTGCTTCAAAATAGCTGTCTTGTTCCAAAGCTCCAAGAGCAAGATATTTAATCCTCCTGCAGCCTTTGGTCTGCACACCTTTTCCCATGAGACAGACACACTCCCTGTCCAAAGGAAAGTCCTGCAAATAGTGTTCCAAAGCTCCAAGAGCGAGTGATCTTTTCAATACTGATGAACTGATAGTATCTAAAAGGAAGAGAGCCAATAGTGAAACCGAATGCCTCAACTATCACCTGTCTAGTTGCATCAGAAATGCCAGCTATGTATATTGCACTCTTGTCAACATTGTCATGCAGTCCAGATGCTGATGAGCCTAAGCCTAGTAGACTCAAGATCTGCTCTACAGAACATGAGTAGATCATCTGCAAAACAAATGTGAGTACTATCTAGCTTCAAACATCTAGAGTGAAAGTTTCCATCCCTCTTCAATTCATAGCTATGACAAAAAGCTTAATTCCCCTGAATGGAGGGAGGTGTTAATCATCAGAGAGAATAGGACACAGTTGATATAGTCCACTGAATAAACTTTGCAGGGAAGCCTAGAGCAATTAAGTGTATCATAAGCTTTCTTTCCTAAGGAGAAATCCACTTCCTATTATATTAGTATTAGTATTAGTATATCCTTTAAAGAAATATGTTATCTATTATACTCCTGCCCTCAATCAGAATTGGATCAGTGTAGATAGTACTAATTGCATTCCTGCTTGATCTCATGGAAATACTTGGAGTTTGAGTCACCACAACCAATCCAAGTGGCTCTTATGAACTAATGGATGTTGGAGAAAAGATAGCTAGAAAGTGTGATGGGCTTCCTTTAGTACTTGATCTAATCGGTGGAGTCATTTCAAGGAAGGAAAAGAAAGAGGCTTTGTGGCTTGAAGTTCTGAATAATTTGAGCTCCTTTATTTTTAAGGATGAAAAGGAAGTGGTGAAGGTTATACAATTAAGTTATGACCATTTGTCAGATCACGTAAAGCCGTGTTTGGTTTACCTTGCAAGTTATCCAAAGGACAAAGATATAATGATCTCTGAGTTGAAAGATTTATGGATTGGTGAAGGACTTGTGGATCAGATTGAGATGAAAAGTGCAGAAGAAGTAGTGGATGAGTTAATTTCCAGTAGCTTGGTAATACCTATCGATAATTCTATTTGCAAAATTCATGATCTTGTGCATGAATTTTGTTATACAAAATCTAGAAAGGAAAAGTTGTTTGACTTCATAGGAGGTTCAAACGCTCCGTCTTCTTCTTCTGGTTTGATGGCACAAGGAATTACCATTCGTTATGATCAACGTCTCTTTCATTTGGATGAAAATTTTGTGGTGTTTAATCCAGAAAAGAAGAATCCTTATGTTAAACACCTCCTCTCTCTGAAGGTCTATGAAGGGATCAATGATCGTCTTTCCTACAAGAGTCACCTAAAACACTTGAGGCTTCTCAAAAGTTTGGATTTGGACGGCATAACATTGACAGATTCTTTGCTGAACGAAATCGGTATGCTCGTTCATTTGAAGTACTTACTCATTCGGACGAAGGCTAACGCTCTCCCTCCGTCATTTTCAAACCTCTGCAATCTAGAAACTCTATCGGTGTATAATATAGAGGGATCATGCATGGTACTATCGCCTTGGTTTTGGAGTCTAGCAAAGCTACGAGATGTGCAGATGAAGTGGTGTGCTCTCTTTGATCCAACTGTTAGACGAGGACTCAAGGTTAGAAAATTTGAGAACATTATCTGCGCTCTACCTTCCCTGTTTAGAAGACACGGAGCATATTATTCTCAAAAGGTTTCCTAAGCTTCAAAACCTTGAAGTCTGTATCGCACAACCAGAAGATTGTACAGCAGAGAAGATTTATTTTCCAAGATTGGATGTCCTTAACGAACTTGAACAACTTCATGTATATTCTTATTGTGATTCATTCAGAGAAAATACATATGGCTTCCCTTTGAGCTTGAAGACGCTGAAATTGAAAGGGCTCGCTCTGACATCCGATGCACTATCAAGAATTGCTAGACTACCCAACCTTCAAGAACTAAGTCTAGAAGAGGCAATAATCGAGGAGGGGAAAGAATGGAACATGGAAGATGTCACCTTCCAGAATCTCAAATCGCTAAAATTGTATTTGTTGTTATTTTCTGAATGGCAGGTTAATGCAGAGAATTCCTTTCCCGTGCTCGAGAAACTACATATAAGAACATGTGATGAGCTTATGGAGATCCCAGACAGTTTTGGAGATATTGCGTCATTAGAGCTTATCAAAGTATGGGACTGCCCTCAGCTTAAAGAGTCGATCTTCAATATTAAGGAATATGTTAAAGAAATGACTGGAGAAGACAAGCTTGAGGTATACTTCTATGATTGAGGTATGCTTCTATGAATTCATTAATTTCATTCCTACATTAGAAATGCTATGTTTTTTTCCACTATTACTTTTAACTTATACAATATATGTTCTTTGCAGAGAGATCTGATCATATCAACCTGTAAAGGATGAACCGATCCTAAAGACATATATGTATGCCTTCTTCCAACGCGGTCTTTCTATATCCATTTTCGTTTATTGATAACTGTTTATCAAGTCTAAACAGTGCTAGCTATCAGTACTTGTGTTCTTTATTATAACAGATGAGATATTGTATCACGAGTTGAGGTGTCTAGATGTTCATTCTCGAAGTTGAAATGTTTAGTTGTTAATTTGTAAAAGTAAGTAGACATGAATTTCAATTAGTATCACAAAGTTTCAATTGCAACTTATAATTAATGATTGTACTGTAGTTTTTATTTTACATATATATAGTTAAGACAGGAAGAGAGAACCTAATTAACTAATAAGTAGATGTAATTCCGTAGTTTAACCTCATGATCATGTTAACTATCTGCCTGTTCATTTCCTTGAAGTCCGCTTTAGTTATCACATTATTTTGTTGTTGTTACGGTTCTTTTTTTCTGAATGGTTTGTAATGCTTCCTCTAGTATTTATTTTGTCCTCCTTTCTTCTGTATGTTTCTTGATATGTGTTACTTGAGCCGAGGGTCTTTCGAAAATGAATTCTCTACCTTCATGAGGTCGGGGCCGTAAGTCCTATGTACACTCTACCCTCCTCAAACCCTACTTGTGGGATTTCACTGAGTATGTTGTTGTTGTTGAGGTATCCTTTCACGACGATGCTTTTGTTCCTTTTGACTCATATACATAACAATCGATATAGGATAGAACGTTTTAATGTCAACAAGACCATTATTTTAAATTCTTTACACTGTCAGTGCACAAAACATTAACTCTTTTGAATATCTACCAATGCAACATTCATTGTTTTTTTTTTTGTCAAAAATCAGCGGAAGGGTCAAAATTTATATATAATCGTATAACGTTATCTATTATTATAGTAAAGTTACAAAACTATTGATTGTCACATTAAAGCAACTGAACTTTATCCACTATAACAGTGAACTTACTAAACTTTATTGTATACGCGTCTTGGATATATACAAGTAATTGCACTGCATTTTCTATAAAGTGAAGTTTGAAAAGTAGAATGACTAGTGGTTGGAGTATTCGATATTCATATTGGGGTTGACTAAATTTAAATGTGCGTCAGGATTAAGTCCCATCTTGTAAGTAAAATACTTTCTAATATAGATGAATTCATATCTCGGGCTCAAACCTGTAACCTCTATTTAAGAATGAAAGTATACTTACCATTCTACCAGAACCGAAACATGATATTGCATTAGCCCAAACACATAAAGACAGACCATATTTGGGAATGCAAAAATCATCATACGCTGCAGATATATATTCCAATATAAGTCTTATGTCAAAAGTTATTGAGTTCGGATGAACTCGTAAAGGGAGCTAGAGCGTTGTCTACAGATTCAGTCCAATTTAATAGCTTTAGTTTAAATTATATTTATCTTTAAAAAATCTATTGAATATGTACAAATAATTAATTTAAAACTCAATTATTACTTAAAAAAAGTAGAATGTAAAATTCATAAGCTTGAAATTCTAGCTCTGCCTCTAATCGAAACTATATGTAGGCTCTTGTCTTTTTTTACTCATCATTTAGCTCATTTTGATCCAACTCATGGATAATGATCTACTAATTTACTAACTCAATCAAATCAATTCGCTCATTTGACATTCCTACGTACAATAAAACAAATTACTTCCTCCATTCTATATTAGTTGTAATAGTTTTTATTTTATATCGTACTTAAAAAATCATTAATAAGATGTTTAATTTTACTAATTTACCTTTTATTCATATTGATGGACATCAAGATAATTAACGAAAGCATATGGCATATGAATAGATATCATAGGAATAGATCTAAAGCAATTAATAAACTTTTGGAAAAAAGAAATTTTTGGAAATTCTAAATTTGTTTAGGCTTCTAAGAAATATAAATTGAAAGGGTAAAATGGAATTTTTTTTTCAATTATTTTTATTTTAATTTAGTCGTGATTAAATAATTTAGGATTTATATTTTTTAATAAGATGACCAACTACAATATGGAACAGAGGGAGTAATGTTTATGATTCATTTTAGATTATAAATTTATAAATATTCTTCTTTTTTATAAAAAATTCCGTGCCCAATTAAATATCATCACATAAATCAAAACGATTAGAGTAATTAACACTCACATCCTCAGTGACTATGTTGATTTTGGACTATTTGTCCTCAACCTAAAAATATAAACATGAATGATTGATTTTTTGAATTTTTGTTCCCCAAATTTATGAATTTCAAAATTTACATCCATGCATTAGATTTGATTTTACAGGAAAATCTTTTCTTTGTACTACCAAATCCAATGCCGCAAAATACTTAACAACTATAATAAAAAATAATAAAATAATAATAATATAAGAGAATTTACATAAATTTTACTAATTTAGAAGTTAATTACTTAGATATACTCTAGTTTATAAAATTATCTATTATATCAGATTTTGGTATGTTCAGATACATTCAGATACGTCCAGATACATGTATATCAGAATATATGGGATCAAAATTAGATGTAATTTGTTCTGCATACAATGTATCTAAGTGGATTCGCATGTATCTGAGATACATAACAAATCTCGTCCGCCTCTATCTCATCTCGTTCACTACTCTCCTATGTATGTCAGTATGTGGTATCACAGATACATACAAATACATGTATCTAGTGTATAGCTAGTGTGATTTGCATGCACGTGGGATACATCTAACAAATCTCATTCGTCTCCCTTTCCATCTCACTCGCCTCCCTCCCTAATTTATTGTATCTGGTAGCAAAAGTACATGAATCTAAGTGTATCTTCCTCAATATATGGTGGGAATCTCTTAATTAGGGATAAGATACATAATATTTTGAAAGTATAAGTAATAATAAATAGGGAAATGTTCGCAAATAGCCACTATAATAAACTTAATTATGTTCCATAGCTATAGTTTACATATTTACGGGTTGTAGTTATAGTTTAAGCTACCTCGTTTGTATAATTCGTGGATTTGTATAATTCAGTTATTTTTGTATAAACTCGAAATAATAAATTTATTCAATTACAAATATCAAAAGTGTAAACAGTTATACAAATTTCGAATTATACAAAAGTTATACAAATTCTGAATTATACAAATGTGCGAATTATACAAAACTAAAAAGTTGAGTAGCGTAATTATAGCTAAAAGTAGGTCGCGAATAGTAATTAAGGTAAACTATAGCTATGTTAACTAATTAACTAATATATATTTGCTTATACGCGTAATTTTCCTTAAGATATATATATATGATAGTGACGTCTATCTAATTACATAGTTTCTCCAATAATATACTCAATGTAATTCTACGGAAAAAATTTAATTAGAATAAAGTATACATAAATTTTATTTCTATCTTTTTAGAGGTAGAAACGTTATTTCTAAATCTCCGGCTCAATCAACGCATTTCAAAATAGTTTGTAAAGAACAAAAAAGAAAAGGATTTAAAATAAATTACATAAGACAGTGTAATTTTTTTTATATTAATACTGAATTTTGTTACATAATAACAGGTTAATTATTATCTTCATCAAGAATGTTTATTTTGGTTAATTAAATTCTGATTTTAATTCTTATGATATAAGATTCAACGTATTTAACTTTCAATCAATTGAAACATATATTTTTAGTCTTTTTTTTGTGAATAGCACAAATTTCTATACAAGTACTAAATATTTTATCACTTAATTATTCATGTGATATGTTATCGATAAAAAAAAATGAATTTACCAGAAAAGGTATCTTGATGATAATGAGTAAGGGAACATATAATTGATAGACTGACGAAGACATTCATTCTTTGTAATATGCTGCATCGATTAGAGAATCTAAATTATTTATTTATGTAAGAATATATATATCCTTTCAATAGGGGTAGGGTGTGGGGAGTGGGGGTGGGGTGGGGGTCCTTTACAAACACTAGAAAACAACTAATCTGAAATTCAATTTTGTTTTTTGTTTTTTTGGTTTCCCATCATATTCGGTATTTGTATTGAACTCGACTAAATTTGGATTCGTGTATTGCAAAGTCTATTACTAGGGCAACATTACTAATGAAGTTCTAAGGTTCAAATTCAAAATTTCTGATTAAGGATGGAGCGATCTGAACCATCTATCTTAACTCATGTTAGTAAAATTCAATTTATTTTTTTTGTTTTGTTTTTTATTCAGTGCCCAATATTTGCATGCATTGAGCTCTGCTAAATCTGAATTTGCGCATTGCATCATTGCAAAGACGGAACCAGGATTAAGAGTTTAGGGTTCTAAATTTTAGTGGAGTTTGAACCCACAACTCTAGCGTGGAGAGCATTTTCACAGTCCCTTCTTTACCACTGAGCCGTCAATCAGTTTTGTTAGGGATTCACAAGTTAATTTACATATATGTTTATTTAATTTTCTAATACAAATACATGATCTACGTACAGAAAAGCTATTGGGTTTGTCCGAACCCACGAACCCCCACTTAGCTCCGCTCCTGATTGCATAGTCCATTTCTAAGACGGTGCTCCCAATAGAATTTCAAGACTCGAATCTAAGATATCTTGTTAAGGCTGAAGGGATCTCGATCATTCCATCACGACTAAATTCGAGTTCGTATATTGCAGAGTCCATTTCTGTTGCAGTGCTTTCAACAAGATTTTTTTTTCCATTCTCATAAACTCAAATGTCATGAAACTTATGTTTAAGGACGAAAGAATATTTTCAATCATCCCTCTATAACTCATATTAATACAAATCTAATTATATATATACTATATATATTTTATTTTATTTATTATTATTATTTATTTTTCACATCCAAACAAATGATATGTTTTCAGATCCAAGACATAGATTATAATTGCACCTGCAGCAACTTGGTCCTTCACTTTTATTTAAGGCTTTGTTTGAAACCACGACCTCATGTTTCGATTTTTTAAAATAAATTTTGTACTACTACTTAATGTACTATACTATTTTTATCGTTTAATATTTTGACACACTCATAACAAAAATTATTCCATAACATATATAGAAGCGGAGAGCCACCTTAGAATTACTTGAGTACTCATTACTTTATCGTCGGAAACACTCTCAGAAATATTTGATTTTTTAAGAAAAAATCATCGAAAATGTTTTTGACAAGTCAATTTCTAATGGTGATGAACCCCATTGGAAACTTTAAATTAATTAATTTAACGAGTTTTTGTTTCTCAAAATGTTCAATTAATAATATAACCTACTATATTTATATATTTTCTTGATGAATAAGTTTAGCATTTGTTGTCATTTTCTCCAAATTTCTCTGAGATAAATATTCAAGATTTTTTCCAAAAAAAATTGAAAATAATAACTAATTCATGGTTTGATATATAAATAATAATAACTTCATTCTCGATTACAAAAAAAAAAAAAAATTGATAAAAAACTTTCATTTATTTTTCTAAACATATATTATATGATGTCGACGAAGAAATAAAAGTCAAGAGTTTGTGGCATCAATTTATTTCTATAATAATAATAATAAACAAATAGTTGAAGTCTCATGTTATCTTGTTTGGTTCCAAAGAGCCAAATAGGGACAATTTTTATGTTTATGTTGTTAGGTTAATTGATTAGCACTTATTTAATTTTTTGTTTGTTGAACAATATAAGTCAAGTCATTATCAAGGCTAAATTATATATGAAATGAAATTAATCATGAACTATAGATTAGGAAAATGAAAATTGACAAAACCTTTTCGACTTGTCTTAATTAGTTCTTCCATAATTGAACACTTGTTTATGATAAATAATTATTGTGTTTAATTATTAGATCAATAATTGTTGGATAAACTGTTAAACCAATAAAATTGATTTATTTACCTCTATCAAATAGTTGTCCCAAGTTATTCTCTTCCTCCATCTCTACTTATATCCATTATATTAAAAATAATTATATTAAAATAGATATTCAGTTTAACAAATCAAGAGATTTATCCTTTAATTTTTAATTTGTTCTTATTATTAATTATAGTAATTTTTCAAGACATGAATCTATTATAAAGGGTGATATAATAAACAATGTATTGTTTTACTTCTTAAAGGGTGTCAAGTCAATTATGGACAAAAATGGACGAAGGAAGTACTTCTCAATTTATAAAACCAGAATAAAATTAATTAAATTTTTCTTACTTTACCTTTTTTAATTTTATTTTTTTTAACCGTAAACAAGTTTAAAATTTCTTATGAATAAATTAGTAAAATAGTATATTTATTTTTATTGATACATTTTAAAGAAATATATAAAGAGAATCTGAACAACTAATATAAAACCAAAGAAATAAATTTCATTACTTACACCTTATTTTATTTTTATGAAGTAGAAAAATAATTTCGATAAATCCTCTATTTGTTTTTACCTTAATTATCACATCATCATCATATCAACATAAATAAATTTGTAATAAAAACTACCACGTGAAAATTCACAGCATAGACAGAATATGAAATCAATAAAGTAGAGGACTCATTTTCACCAATTTTGTACAAAAACAATCATTTCCACTTTGGCTTTTTATAATTAGTGAATAGTGATTTCCCAACTACCAAAAAAAAAGTTTTTTTTAGGTATTTAATATTTATATTGAGTTTGATTAAATTTGAATTCATATGACCTATTTCTCAAGACAATATTCCCTATAGCTTTTTATTATTCCCAAAAATCGAAATGAAAATATCTTATTAACCGTACAAAAAAATAAATCATGCTTCCACATTTCGTATCGCTAAAAAAAGATTTTTTTATTTAGACAAGAAAAGATGTTTGGTCCTATTTTAGGTACTTGTACAAATGTCAAATCTCAAGGGAATTTTCACTTATTAGAGTACAAATTAGTACGTCTAATTAATACAAATATATTTGTGCTACTGATATATTAAGAAAAGAATAGTAAGATAAGTTTTGAAATTAAATATTAGTACTTATGTATTAAAAAAATAATCTTTTTTTTCTTTTTATCATACACTATAAATATAATTAATCTATTATAGGAGATTAATTATTATTTTTTATAAATTTATCAATTAATGTTTATTGCGTTATTTTCCCATGTCATTTTATGAGTTTAAATATTATGCATTAATAATATAAGAAAAACAAAATAATTGAATCACTTAAAAAATAATTATAATTACTACAATAAATTTAACAGTATCATTTATAAATAGAGTTTAAGTTCTGTATGATAGGCGTGAAAAAATGTACACAATTAAATTGCTTTAAAATATTTGTCACTAATTCTGTTTAATTATATTGATTATATTGAGTATAATATATAATTTTTTTATAAGAAGTAAATTCATAAATAAACCATAAATAAATATACACGAATTTAATCAGTTTATAAACTTAGTTAAACGCACTTTCTCTTTTGTTTTAAGAAAAGAAAAAATATGTAGAATCGTACTATATATTTTTAGGGGTAAGGTTGTTGCATACACTCACCCTTTTCATATTCTAATTGTGTGTACACCTATCTTTTCCAAGGGTACACATATTTTGGCCGGTCATTCCATTATATCAGATATATTATTATCGTACTATATATTGGTAAGGATAAAATTTCATATATACACCTACTCTTTCAAGGAATACACGTATTTTTGTTAGTCGTGTGATTATACTGAATATATTATTATCGTACTATATATTTGTAAGGATAAAATTGCATACATCTACCCTTTCTAGGGGTATACATATTCTGGTCAGTCGTGCGGTTATACTAGATATATTATTGTCGTACTATATATAGATAGCTATATATAAGATTGCATACACTCACTACTTGCATATTTCAATTGTGCGATTACACTGAACATATTATTGTCCTACTATATATTGTTAAGGATAAAATTGCATACACCTACCCTTTCAAGGGGTGCACATATTTTAGCCGGTCATGCGATTATACTAGATATATTATTGCCATACTATATATTGATAGTACTTAAAATATTGCATACACCCACTATCTTCGTATCTATTTTAATTATGCTATTACACTGAATATATTAAATTTCATCATTTATAAATCATATTTCGTCACTAAAAATGTTGTGAGACGAAAAATAATTGGTCAATTATTCGTCACTAAATGTGTATCGCTAAAAGTATACAAATACAATTTAGTGCTTCTGTAACGACCTGATTCCGTCGTTATAGAAAAGTCAACGGGGGAAAATTTGGGGCCGGAAATTTTTTTCGTAGTAATTGGATTTTCCAAACCTTGTCCATATTTGGATGAAATCGGAGTCTTTGAGGTGTAGGGAAATCTGGTAACAATCGGGTGAATCACTTATGATTTTGATTACATGAGTAGTTACATAACTCGCTAAGAAATCCGTACGACTTTACGAAATTGAATTCGGGCGAGTAGAACTCTTGGAATTGATCTTAGAGTAAAGGGTATTTTTTTATCATCGCGGGTTAGAGGTGTGTTGTGAAATGAGAATTTTGGAATTCTTGAAATAGCTATATGTTTCGTTCTGGCCGCTTTGGCGGGGGCTTTTGCCGCTCTGGCGTCGCCGATGTGGCGGGCCCGACGTGAATTAAAGTCGTTAATAAATCCCTAAACGACCTCATTGTGCACTTTTTGACTTTTTGAGCTAAGGAACGACCCTCAGGCAACTCCTACTCGTTTTTCATCATTCTTGAGGCTAAAGGTAAGTTTTTCACTCCCCGAATCAGTCTTTCGATCGGTAGAACGTAATAGAATGGGTGAATATTGATGGGGAAGGATTTTTTTATAGATTCTATGGTGGAAACAACCCTAATTTGGATGATTTGGATCATGGGTTTGATCTAGGGTTCTGAGAATTGTTATAGTTTCGGGTAATTAGCGATTGTTTGTTGATTCCAGTGTTATTGTAATTGTTTGTAGATCAAGAACAAGCGAAATGAATCCGAAAAGGGAAGGATCAAGTTTCTTAGGGTTTCAAGCTTGTTTTGAGGTAGGTGATGGTTGTGATTCTATGATTATGTGATGTATGATTGTTCTTGCTTCATTATGATACTTGTATATGTATGAATGTTGCAATGCTGATCACACTTGTTGTAAATGAGATAGAGAATTGATGAATGCCATGACTTAATTGTATGATCTTTATGATATACTTGTGATTGTGATTGTGGTGTGTGAATGGGATCGGTTGCCACGTTCCGGCATAACTAACTTGGATCGGTTGTCACGTTCCGGCATAAAATGGGATCGGTTGTCAGTTCCAGCTTAAATATGGGATCGATTGCCACGTTCCGGCATGGTAACTGTTTGTGTTCCATAAGAGGACCAATGATTTGATATAAAATGTGAAGTTGCTCGTTGTTCGTAAATGTTGATAATGTTGTATATGTTGATATATATGCATGTGATTATAATGTTGTTTGACTTGTTTATGTTGCACTAGTGGGATAGCCGTGTGATCCTACCAGTACACTGTGGTTGTGTACTGATACTGCACTTGCTCTTATTTTTGTTGAGGTACAGGGCATCTTCAAGCGGTTACTGACAGACCTCTCTTAGAAGATCAATGATCGTCGCTTAGAATTCAAGGGTGAGCCAATTCTTTTGGCTGCCGTGGGATTCTCTTTCGTCGATGTCCACCATTTCCGGGCTTAGACATTTGTTTTAGCTAGTTGATTAGTTCATTAGTTGGGTTTGTATCCCTTTCTTGTTTAGACTTGGTTCATTGTTAGAATGTTTGGGTACATTGACTTTCAGGTTCTAGGTTATTCTTCCACATTGTTAGTTGTTAGTTGTTAGATCTTTTGTTGAAGTTTATGGGAACTTCCGTTTTTAGCTATTATTTCTACTTTCCTATGCTTAAATGCCTTAGTTTTGGATTAGTTGTTTGGTTTGGGTTGTAGTAGTGGTTCTCCCATCGGAGTGTTAGTGTGGGTGTCAATCACGACGGTCTGGGTCGTGACAGTTTCATCGCTGAAAGTATTATATAACTACAAAAAGAAAAATCGTCCCCAAATTCTTAAACATTTGTGACAAATTTATTTGTCGTAAAAAGTATATTTTTTGTAGTTAATTGTATTTTTTGTCACTAAAAAGATTATTACTACCGACAAAATTATGTCGTCGCTAATTATTTTACTTCAATCAGTGATGACATCAATTGTCTCTAAAGTTATATGTATTTTGTAGTTGAACAAAATCTAATTTCGTCGCTAATGACTATATTTTCTATAAAAAAAATAATTTGTTCTTAAATGTATTAATTAGGAATAAATTTATTATTACAAAAAAAGTTAATGTTCCTATGATCTCAATTTTTTTTAACCCCTCCTAGGAGGGAGTCCCACATTATGCTTCGAACTCACAACCTTAAGACCCTCCCCAGGAGCAGCTCCCACATTATGCTTTCTTGGGGACTCGAACTCGCAACCTTAAAGTTGGAAGTGAGAGTGCTAGATTACCATCCGATCAACTCTCTCTTGTATCTCATTTTTATTTTATTTTTAACTTCATTCATTTCTTTCAAATTTAACTTCTGTAGAAATAATATATTACTCCCTTTGTACCAATTTATGTGGCACTTTTCGTTTTTCAAAAGTCAAATAGTTTAAGTTTGACCGGCAATTTACGCATGGAATCTTCAATTTTTTAGAAATGAAATTTATATATTTATAAACTACGTAAAAAGTACTATTAGACTCAATAATTGACAATTCAAAATATTTAAAAGATGTATGAAAAATTTACGATCAAAGATAGACTTGTTTGAATCTCGTAATCCGAAAAGTGCCACATAAATTGGGACGGAGGGAGTATATGATTATTTATACACATACACAAATGCATGAAATTTACCACCCACAATTCATTCAAATGTAGATTATATTTTAATTAAACTGCATATTTTTTTAAATTTCTTTTAATATATTCCATACAATTCTGTCATTTTATTTATTTATTTTTATAAATTTTATAAATTATTCAGTATAATTATAAAATTATATAAAATTAAACTTTCGATTTTATTTTAAAAAATTGAATAATCGGTTCAGTTCGATCAACAAAATAATTTTTTTGAAAAACACATCGATACCCATAAATATAGTAATTCATCATAATATATTTGAAATCCTAGTTGGTTCATTTCTTTCATTTGTGTATTTATTTCTTAGTTTATTTCAATTTTCACACTGATGAAAAAGTTAAAAGAAATTAATGAAATATTTGGCACCTTTGCAAAGTCTAAGTTTGTAAGTCGATGTTATCTCTATATAGTTGCTCTACGTACGTATGTGGAATTACTATTAAATATGTACATATTTTTAGGCAGAAACAAATAGATCGACTTAGTCTATGCAGTTTACCAATCACAAATCAATAGACACGCACAAAATTTAGCACCAAGACTTGAGATATTATTCTTTCTATCGTCTTTATCGATGAAAGTATATCAAATAAAAAACAAAAGTTTTAAGCCAACAAATCTTAGCAATATAGTGGTAGAACCGTACCCCACTCACGGTACTTATAACCTGGATTGTATTTTTCAAATGATGCATTTTATAATTGCATAATTTTAAAAAAATTATGAATTGAACTTTTTCATTTTTACAAAATCAATCGAATTGGTTGGTTTAAATATTTTCGCTCGCCAATTAACGAATGGACTCTGTCTATTTCTTATGAAGTACTTGTATTATTCTTTTTGTAAGTTGTCACTTGTAATTATGAACAATTGTATCCAAAAATATTGTATTTAGCTATGAATTTTTTTCATAGCAAATAGTTGAATTATTCCCTACAAATTTTAAGTCGTCGCTATTTAACACCTTACATATTTTGTGACAATTTTTTTGTTGTCACTAAATTACAGATTGATTAGAGACAATAAAATCTTTGTCACCAATTATTTGTATAATTAGTGACGAAAATAAATGTCATAATTAAATCTAAATTTGTATAGCTAAAACTTATAATATTTAACTACGAACTCAAATTTGTTAATATTGTAACAACATTCTTTTTTAGATGAAACTTTTTTGTGTCAAAAAATTAATAAATTTTAAGACAAAATAATTTGTCATGAATTAGATACATTATTAGTGACGAAATAATGTGTCACTAATAACTTTAAATTTGTGACTAACACTACTTAACAAATGGCGCCAATTAATTCTTTGGTGGAAAACTTTAGTGGACAAAACTTTGCTATGGATTTTTATGTTTCGTCACTAAAAGTATGTGTCTCATATATTTAAGAACGAAAAGTAAATTTTGTCACTAAAAGCAAACATTTAGTGACAAATTTGATGTCGTGGTTAATAATTTCGTAGCTATATATCATATTTGTTGTAGTGTATATTGGTAAGGATAAAATTGCATACACCTACCCTTTCTAGGGGAACACAAATTTCAACCAGTCATGCGATTATACTAAATATATTATTGTTGTACTATATATTGCTAGTTATAAGATTGCATACACCCACTGTTTTCATATTTCAGTTGTGCAATTACACTGAATATATTACCGGCATACTATATATTGGTAATGATAAAATTGTATATACCCACCCTTTTCATATTTCAGTTGTGTGATTACACTGACTATATTGTTGTCGTACTATATAATGGTAAGGATAAATTTGCATACACCTACCCTTTCTAAGGGTACACATATTTCAACCAATCGCACAATTATACTAAATATATTATTATCGTACTACCTATGCGATTACATCAAATATATTGTTATCGTACTATATATATAATGGTTTTATTTTACTGGTTCTCCTCTTCTATTTATCTATTATACAAAAAGCTAAGAAGCAAAAAAACAACATTTCATCATATTGAATATATCTCTTTCTCTCTCTCACTCTCTCTCTCTTTCTCCATGCTAACTAGCAACTCTTTCTTGTTTGGTGCTCCTTCTAATTATTCTGATCCATTTTCTTCTCCAGAAAATGGTTTTATTATCAAAAGAAAAAGAAGACCTGCTGGTACTCCAGGTATATATTTTTTTAATTAATTAATTTGTATATTTTCTTTACTTTAATTTACATAAATATATGAAGAATGGTACTTTTTTTTTCCTCATATGTGAGATAATGTTGTGGAACACTTGAATTTTAGCTCTTGTGTGTCCATTATAACTCTAAATTCATGTTTAGTCAGTGGCAGAGAAGAATTTTCATCAAAAGATTCATTATCTATCTTTTACATATACAGTGTAATTTTTTGACGAAAAGAATTCAGATGACCTCCTTCTGGCTCTCTCTATTCCGACCTTGTGTTTTTTAATTCAATATTTTAAACGTTATAGATGAGAAAGTTGGGTTATGATTATTTAACCTTATCGATATAGTCAAGGGCGGAGCTAAAGGCAATTAAGGAAGAGGTTTGGTTGATAAAACCCCTTTCGTCTGAAAATTATACTGTATAAATTTAATTATTGAATTTTCTTAAGCTTCGTGTTTTTTTTGGAATTCACGAGTTAAAATTACTGGCTCCGCTACTATTGTTAACACACATATGTTTAGGGTTGTTCGACTTATATTGGAATACTACTGAATTCTGTTGAACTCGTAATTGAATTTACAAATTTGCACAGATCCCGATGCACAAGTTGTGTATCTAACAGCTGAGATGTTAATGGAATCTGATCGTTACGTTTGTGAAATCTGCAATCTTAGCTTTCAAAGAGAGCAAAATCTTCAAATGCATCGTCGTCGCCATAAGGTTCCATGGAAGTTGAAGAAGAAGGTATTTAATTTATGTATAATTACGTCATCAATATCGTCTCATCTAAAATCTTAAACTGTTCGATAGAACACAAGTTCTTCTTTTAATGAGCGGTGGTCTTCCCCTTTTGAAAATTGAGTTAATATCATGTGTGGATCGACAATTCACATATTAGATACTAAGCTGATAAGAACAGATGTTACACTTGATCTTAGCCACAAGGCCGAGAAAGATATGATAAGAATAAAATTTTAAGAATTTACTAAATTATACCATATATTTCAACACATCTCCTCACGTGCAAGTCATGAAGTTCTTCTTTCTTCTTTTTTTAACAAGAACGACACATTTCAATATTTAGAAATAGTAATTCATTTTTAATTAAATTTCTCTGTTTATTCTTATTGAAATGATTTATAATAACCACATAAATTTCTAAGGCTTAGTTTCCGACAACAATTTTCAAAAGTCTTTCATTTTTAGACTGTAGTCCTCAGTCAAACATAGTCACATAAATTGGAACAAATATAAAATAGCATGTTAGATTATATGATTATATATGTCAATTTTTTTATTTTTTTGTTATAAATCAGAAATATAATTTTATTTACTTAATTATATTTTCAACGTGATCAGGAAGAAGAGAAAAATGAGATGGATCAAGTGATTAAGAAGAGAGTATATGTGTGTCCAGAGCCAAGTTGTGTGCACCATGATCCTTGTCATGCACTAGGTGATCTTGTTGGAATCAAAAAACATTTTAGAAGAAAACATAGTAATTACAAACAATGGATTTGTCAAAAATGCAACAAAGGTTATGCTGTTCAATCAGATTATAAAGCTCACATCAAAACTTGTGGTACTAGAGGCCATTCTTGTGATTGTGGAAGAGTTTTCTCTAGGTAAATTCATCTTCTTAATTTTATCCATTTATATATCTGTGTTATGTTTTATATGAGTCGAGGGTTTAGAAGAAACAGTCTACTTATCTTCATAGGAGTAAGGTTGCATACACACTACGTCCTATTCAGATTCTACTTGTGAAATTACATTGAAGTTGTTGTTGTAATTTTTATCAGTGTATCTTAATTTGTTGCATGAGGTAATTAGTTAACATGTCTTATTTTCTAGGTTATATTAAACATACTATTAAAAAAATTAAGAATTAACTACGAAATTTGTTGCTGGCTAATCTATCACTAAATAGTTTGTAGCTAATAAGATCGTCTCGTTGTAAAATGTCATTGGTATGTCGTTAAATAGAATTAATTAGCAAACGATGAATTTTCATTGTTTAGCGATAGAAATTGATAGTCGTAATTCCTTCTTCTTTTTTCTTTGTTGTAAATTTTTTTTTGTGTATGAATGATTATTTGTAAGTATCTTTTAGGTGACTTAATAGCGTAAAAAATAAAATTTATACTATCTTATATATATTATACACATATATCAAGATGAGATTACCATGTTACTTGAACTGGTAACATCTTTAGTGTTAAAACCTAATGAATATGTCTTGTAAAGGTACTACATATTTAGTGTGCTCACTTTTGAAAATCTCTTCCTTATTTATATATAATATATATAATATATGATGATAAAATCACTATCTTTTAGTTAAAAACATGAATACTACTATCAGAAAATCACTAATTTTTGACAGATATCATGTCAAAATTTGGCTTAACGAGTCGAATTTTGATAGATTTCATTGGAAATATTTTTAATAAAAAAATTAGCGATTTTCTGATAGTGAATTTGAATTATAGTATGTTTTTCTATATATATATATATATATATATATAAATACCTTCTTCTAATTAATCTACTTTTTTTTCTCCCATTTTTATTGCTTCTTTTTCAGAGTTGAAACATTTATTGAGCATCAAGATTCATGCAAACCACAAAGTACAACTTCTAAAGAATGCCATGATGTGCAAATACCAAAACCATTTTTCTTGCCTACTACAACAACTACTACTACTCATATCTCACATGATCAATATTCAAGAATATTGCCTAATCTTGATCTTGAACTTTTCACTTCTCCAAATTATTATAACCAAAACACACACAATTATTCTCATTTGTCATCATTTGTTGGTCAAAGTGATCATGTTCATCATCATAATAATAATAATTACATAGTCCAAAACAATAATGAAGTCAAAGAAATCGTTGAAGAGGCAACAACACAAGTATCAAGATTGAAAAGTGAAGCAAATGAAATCCTCAAATTAGCAATGGAAGAAAAGGCAATGGCTATAGAGAAGAGACAAGAAGCAAAGTGTTTGATTGAATTAGCCAATCATGAAATGGCTAAGGCAATGGAAATTAGACAAAGTGTTTGTGCTTCTTCTTCATCATCATCATCACATGTCATGAAGATAATAAAATGTAGTTCTTGTAATAATAAACAATTTCAAAGTGTGTCATCATCAAAAGATGCTACTTTGATGACTAATAATTATTATTTGTCATCTTCCATTTATAGAAGATGATGAAAAAATTGAGTAGTTTTTTTTTATTTTTTTAACAAGTGTAGTTGAAATAATTACTTTTGGTGGTTATGATGAAAAATGCTAGTGAAGTTAGATTTTTTATATGAGGAGTGAACAATATATGTAAACTATGTTTTATTGTAAGACTTAGTTAAATAAAGTTGGTTTTATTATTTTAATTTTTTTGTATCTTGCCCTCTACATGTTCTCGATCTTTTCAATTTGTTTGTTTGGTTTAATTATACGCAAATACGAATTTAGAATATGATTCTTATTATTGAATTCATTATATACTTCTAAGTTTTAGTAATTTCTTACATATATCTACTCTTGATGTTGAAAACCCTAATATCTGAAGGGGTCTGATAAGCTAATCTGAATTAGTTGAATCTCATTATATCATTTCTCGAAAGATATTATGGTTTAATTTCAAGATTTATATGAGTAACAACTTCTTTGATGAAAATTTAAAGTTTATAATTATTGAATTCATGAGAATGGATCATTAATTTATCATATGGATTAAGTTGAAAGTATATATTCAGTGGTTTTCATATCTTTTTGAAGGTATCTGAAGATCTCTTGCAATGCCTTTTATGATAGATTTTTTGAAGATAATTTTATTTATTATTGATCAATTCCTAAGAACTAACCTAAGTAAATTCATGAACATATCTATGAAATGGATATTAATTATCTACTTCCTCCTCTCCACATAATTAATCCTTCAATATTTGAGAATTTCTTTTTATTGGTGTTCGATATATGCATTGAAACATCGATTATTTCAGACTTGTCAAGTATGACTTAACAATGGAGAAACACTTTTCATGCGGATTTTTTTTTTTATACTCAAATCTTGAATCCAAACATCTAGTTAATTAAAGACGAAGAAATTCTACCTATCTTATTATAACAATCTATGGTTGTGAATTGTGATATCCAAATTCATAGTCAACAATAATAGTAACATACTTAATGTAACCTCATAAGTAAGATTTAAAGAGCATGAAATGTACATAAATCTTATTTGCCTGCATTTTTAGATTTAAAAAAACCATTTTTGATAGATTTTCGTCTCGAAATCTGCTAATAATAAAAACAATACACTCAATATAATTTTAGAAGTGAAATTTGAGAAGAGCGGAATATACACAAATCTTATCTACCTGCATTTTTAGTGAAATAAAAATTATTTTTGATAGATCGTCATCTCGAAATCTGAAAAGTCAATTTTCATAAAAAAGAATAAGAAGCCTCGTGGCAATTATATGGTCTTGAGTGGTGGACCAAATGATGAGTACAAAAAAAGGCTGGAAATAGGATTAAAGCTATGTATTCCATAAAGTCTATTTCATAACATTCAATATCACACAAGAATATGAAACCAAATCACTTGCTATATATATGTCTCAATTAACTTTTGTGGACCAATGAATATAAGAAAAAGCTGGAAAATAGAACTAAAAAACTAATGTATTTTTTTTTTACTCATATTATTACTCTAGTGTCTTTATCAATAGTACTATTCCAATTTTAATGCTCATTAAAATGCCATGTTTTTCAGTGCCATGATTTGTAAGTGTATGCAGAAGCTTTAGTCATTTTCAACCTAGACAAGACACACAGTATATGACCCCTCACTCTTCTGAAAACTCTCATCATATCATATATACATAGACTTATATATTATAGTGGCAGAAGAGAGAGTTCTAGAGTATTTGATGAATTTTATTATATAGTATGCTTTTAATATAAAGGCATTTAGATCTTTAAATGTGGACTAACTACTACATTTCCATTTCATTGCTATTTTGTTATGATTTTTGAGCTCCATGAACTAACTATATGACATGATATAGAATAACTACTTAGTGTTATAAGTGGTGTCTGAAAAGAGTGGAGTGTATACGGAATTATTATATTTAGTATATTATTGGGTTGACTTAATTATATGACTTTGAAAGTCGTCTTTTTATCTTATAAAGATAAGGATAGGATCTGTGTATATTTCATTCTTCTCATACCTTAGTTATGAAACTATACTTGGGGTCACAAATGACATCTGAAAAGAGTGAAATGTACACAAAATTATTATATTTAGTATGTTATTGGTTTGACCAAACTATATGACTTCGAAAACAGTCTATTTACCTTATAAAGATAAGGATAAGATTTGCGTACACTTCATTCTTTTCATATCTCACTTATGACACTATACTTAGGGTCACAAATGACATTTGAAGAGTGTACAAAAAATTATTATATTTAGTATGTTGTTGGTTTGACCTAACTGTATGTGGATACTTCATTCTTCTCATACCTCACTTATGAAACTATACTTAGGGTCACAAATGACATCTGAAAAGAGTGAAGTGTACTCAAAATTATATTTAGCATGTTATTGGTATTGACCAAACTATATGACTTTGAAAACAGTCTTTTTATCTTATAAAGATAAGGATAAGATCTGTGTATACTTCATTCTTCTCATACCTCTATTATGAAACTATAATTAGGGTCACAAATGACGGCCGAAAAAAATGAAGTGTACAAAATTATATTTAGTATGTTATTGGTATTGGCATAAGTATACAACTTCTAAAGCAGACTCTTTACCTTATAAAGATAAGAATAAGATTACGTATACTTTATTATTCTCATACTTCACTTAGGAAACTATACTTGATATATATGTTGATGCTTTTGTTGACCTAACTTTATATGACTTTCCATAGTTTGACTCTTTTGAAGACTATGAACATGTATGGAAATGATTGAGATTCTTTTTGTTAGACTGTTCTAAATTTTAGTATATGTATCTTAAAAGTTATTTTTTATTTATGTACACAATATTTTTTATGGAGTTTATATATTGGACGGATAGAAGATGAGTTTATATGTTTCAACATAACTTCAATTCAATATTTAAACTTAATTTTTAAAAAAAATATATTTCTTTTTATATATCACATTCTTTATGTCCAAACCCCTATTGTAAGTATTTACAAGTTTCAGTTAAAGTTACTGGTCAACATGTGAAAATTATAATTTGTACTTTTATACAACAACAAAAAAAAATCACCATTTCTTTGAGGTGAAATATATCCTTTTTTATCTTTTGGCTTATTCAGTTTTATCTTGTGAAAAACACAATCCACTCAGTCTCCAGTCCAATCTTCTATTACAATAGTGAGATCTTGATGGTTGTTCACAATACTTGACAAAGAACAGTTAAAAGAATTTAGTGAGTCGTGTACGAATGATAAGTATTCATTCATTTTTAATCAGAGACTTCGAATTCAAGCCTTATTAGGTATATGAAATTGCCTTTGAGTGATTTATCTCCAATATAAGATTTCTGAAACAAATTTAAATTTAGTCGGGTAAGTCAGAAAATCGAGTGGATGGATTTTAATAATTGGAGCCAACAATGTAATCAAAAGACTATTTTTAGCAAAATAAATGAATGAAAGACATATTTATATAGATCTTTTGCGATAGTCTAAAGACATTTTTAACTATTTTCTATTTATAATAATAGTAAGTGAGAATTCTACAATACAATAGGTAAATTTATGAATTGCCGTGAACTAAATAGTTTTTGTTCTAGATCAAGTGTATATATATATATATATATATAAATAATTAACCAAATGTATATAAATATTTACATAATTATTATTATATGTCAACTTGAAATCGTTATAAAAATTAATAAATTTTCAAAATCATAATTACGCGCTTGAACAATAGGAAATTCTTAATATAAAACTTGATATGATAACCTAAAAAGTAGAGCAAGAATGACTTACTATAATCAATTACTTTATTTATTTTAATTTATATGATACACTTCCTTTTATAATATATTAGAAACCCTATAATTGAAATCATCACTAAATACAATAGAAAAAGTTCTTGGTACAATCATAAAATATTGTATCTAATAAATCTTACCACTAAATTATTTGAATCAATGACTTTCATCGTATTATAATATTTTTCTCCATTCAAATTGAAATCAAAATAGTATACACCTTCTTCCTTTGTCGGTATTCTAAGATCGATCTCTTGACTGGTAAATTAACACTACTCATGAATTACTATATTCTTGAAACAAATAACATTTTTTTACCATCTCACTCGAACTTACGAATTTAAGGTCAAATAAATTATATTATATAATATAATAAATAAATAAAAAATAGTCCTATTTACAGTTAATGAAAAGGTGTAAAGTGAGTTCCAGACACCTTGCAGTTATCACAGAGACAAATCTTAAAAGCTGCACACCAAAAAGTGAAACTTTATAAATATATCACTTTTTATCATCTTTCACTGTTTTATATTTGTACATTTTGTTATTAAATTTTCTCCTAAATAATTATTGTGATGCAGATATTTAATTAATGTGAATACAGCTTTAACAATTTTGGCATAAGATCCATTAATGTTTTGTTGTTCAAAAATATTAATGCCAAAGGGACTTGAAAATGAAGGAGCCTTTTGGAATATTTTTCACTAGAGGAAAAGACAACCATTACAAAACAAAATAACAACATGTGTTGTACGGGTAGGGTTCATATTAAGTAAACAGAAAGAGAGAAACCTACTTCTGCTCGATTGCTTATGATAAACTAAAGAAAGACATTAATAGAGTATAGCAAACTGCTCGTAAGATAATAATACCTTGTTGAGATTTATTCACTTTTGATATGATGTTTTGAGTTTGAGTTTTGGGAAATGAAAAAAATATCGTTTGGAACGTCGTTGATCTCAGAAATGGGTTCTACAATGTGCGAACTTGAATTTAGTCAAACTTCAATGCAGATATCGAAACACTATATACTCACTCTGTTTACTTTATTTATCATAGTTTGACTCGATACAAAATTTAAATAAAAATTGATATATTTTTAAATGATCAATACAATTGTCTATATTTAAAACTTAATAATATAAAATTTAAGAAAGTACCAAAATTAATCAACTATTATCAACAAATATTTTTAAAAATTATATGGTGATTGGTTAGTTATGGCTAGTGGTGGTGGTTGTAGGTGTCAATTGGGGTTGATATTGGTTATGGTGGTGTTATGAGAGTATCTAATGGTGATGGTGGCTGGCAATAGTGATCGATGGTAGTAGTTGATGGTGACGGTTGATAGTTATGATTTATGATAGTGATAGCTAAAAGGTGATGGTGAATGTTGAAGGTAATTGATGACATATAATGATTGTGGTTGGTGTTATTGATTATAAATAATGGCTAATTGTCACGACCCGAGCCTACACCCTGGACGTGGCCGGCACTCGAAGACCATTGCTGGTCCCCAAGCGAACCCTCATCCTGGCTGACTACAAGCGGAAAACTGATTCAAGCATACAAAGCTTAAAAACTGAAATAAAAGTTCGTAAAACTTAAATACAAACTTTAAGTCCAAAGAAAACTCTATATAATAAAATATATACAACTCGCCATAAAAAGGCAACTTTAGTCTTTAAAACATTTAATAAAATAAATGATACAGACTTCTCAACTATACTGACTATCTATGAAGCCTCTAACTGATAAAGATGGAAGTCGGGACAAGACCCACGACATCCTAACAACTGATATAACTGAAAGGTAAATGAAATCCTCCGAAAGCAAGGAGGCTCACCATAGCTAACTCGAACTCTTGGATGTATCAACGAATCTCCTGTTGATGATCCTGAATACCTGTGTCTGCATCATGAGAAGATGCAGGCCAAATGGCTCAGTACGTGGAATGTACGAGCATGTAAGGGGAATTCTAAAACATAAACATAAGCTTGAAACTTGATAAAAAGGAAACATATTTGCCTCTTTTCAAACTTACTCAACTCAAGGAATACTCCAAACTACTCAAACTTACTCAACTCAGAAGTACTCAAGGATAAGATACTCAACTCAAGGATATGATATTCGACTCTGGATGCTCAACTCTAGATACTCAACTTTGAATACTCAACTCAATATGACTGAACTCATTTCAATATAAAGCAATTTAAAACAAGTGCAATATAAAGAAACAAACTATTTAAAAACATGCTCTAAAATCTGTGTGTATGCAAGGATACAACATAACTCTGAAATGTATATAAAAATACAATAAACTGATGTATATAAAAATACAATAACTTCTGTGGGAGTTTCTCTAACCGACAACCATCACATAAGAGCTATTGTGATGATACAGCGATCTTCCTCACGCTGCCAGCGCATCCTATACCTGGCCAAAGGTATAGGACCTGAACTGCCTAATGGATCCACTAGTCTATTTCGAAAAAGGTTCATCTAAAAAGTATGACCCTTTTCTACCCATGGTGGCTACATGGTTTATGGAGGCTGTGAGTTGTCTAAACTCTCCCCCATATCGGTGCTCAATACTACTCCCAAAAATATACTAGCTCTTATGTTTTAAAAACATACTTTTTTCTGCTGATTTGAGATAATTGCTCAAAAACTTTGCTCAAAGGCTATCTTGGAAATCTCAGTTTCCCTGTTTGCTTCATTTAGAAAGCTATTACTCTTTTCTGAAAACTAGCCCGAAGGCCCTTTGGAAATCTCAGTTTCCGTTCTTATTTAAATGTGAAAACATTTATAAACTCTTTGGGAATACTTAGTCCCCTTATACTTTTGAAGAAAAGGACTTCAAACTTTACTCTTCACTCTTTACTGAACTCAAAACTTAAGTCTTAAAACAAAGGTAAAACATTTGTAAAAGACTTCTTAAAATGTGGTTCGTGTCGAATGATGGACATGAACGACTCAATGCAAGGTTTTTAATAACCACAGATAGAACTCAAATACTTGGAACTCAAGAACTTAAATAATACTACTCATTTCAAGAATTCTCAACTCAGAGGGTTCATGCGGAATTATGACCATGAACGACTCAACTCAAGGACTCAAAGATACTTCTCTTCTCAAGACTGCTCGACTTATAGGATTCATGCGGAATTATGGGCATGAACAATTCAACTCAAAGACTTTATGGGTAACATGTAATAGTCCCATGCTTAGAAATATAATCTCAAAAGGTATTAGGAACTCAATACTCAAGACTTGGAACTTGAAGATACTATTCCTCTCAAAGATACTTAACTTCTGGAGTTCATGAGGAATTTATGGGCATGAACGACTTGACTCGTAGGTCTACATAACATTATGACACGCATGTATGTGAATCTTCTCATTCTCTGACTTACTTCCTCAAAACTTAGTTCAAATCGATAGTAGATCACAAAGGATTCACAATTGAACTCAAAGGCTTTCTTGAACTCTACTCTTAACTCTCTCTTGAATTTGAATTATGAATTCAAGAGTTATGATTCATGATATGAAGAATCTCAATAACAATATAGCTATTCGATAATTAGGAATAGAACTTTTAAAAGAAATATGAATTCAAGAACTCAAAATCAACTTATCTCAAGAATACTCAAATCTAGGGAAAGTTTCCTAGATTACTCTTTTACTGATCTGAAAGTAGATGTAGGGTGTAAGGATGAACTAGTCCCACACTATGATAGCCTTACATACCTAGAAGAACAAGATTCCTGAAGAATCTTGAAGAATCTTTAAGAATCTTGAAGAAGAACTTGATTAGAAACTTTGAAACCCTAGTTTGAAGGTAAACAATCAAGAAGACCTTTCTTGAGATTCTCGAGTTAGTTTCTTAAAATCTCTATAGCCAAAAATTATGATTTTCATGAGTGAAGATGAAAATCTGATTGTTTTGAGCTTTTTATTAGTCAAGAAATTCGTTGATGGTTTTCTTGGAGGTAAAAAGACAAAAACGATTATTTTCAATATTTTCCCGTCGGCTAATTCGTAACAGCACTGTATAGGTTACTAAAATAGTCATAACTTTTTACTCAGATATTGGATTGACGTGAAACTGGTGGGGTTGGAAAGTAGATTCAATTACCTTTAATTGGATAGGTTATGGCTCACGTAACTCTTAATATTCTAAGAGATATGGTCGTTTAAAGTTGACCTAAGCAGAATCTTACTTCAAAACTTAATAAACTTCAAGAACACTTATCAAGAACTCATCAAGAACTTAAATCCATAAATTTCAAGAACGAAATTACGCTGAATAAATCATGATTGGCGTGTGGGTGAAAGAACCCAACACTATGGAAGCTTACATACCTTTTAGGGATTAAACCCATGGCGAAAATCCGCAACAAGATGCAAGAATTTCGACGAACGCTTTCATCCTTTCTCTTTTCTACTCTTTTCTCTTCTTCTTGAACTCTCAACTAAAACCCTAGGTGTATTTTAGAATTATAAAACTGAACCTAATCAGATTAGACCCCTAAAATATTACTAAAAATGAATTAAATCTGATTGGGTAAGGAAAAGACCAAAATACCCTTCTCTATTTTCGGCTAACCTTCCTTAACTGGTCAGCCTGTCTTCAAAAGGACATATCTCACTCATCCGACCTCGAAACATAGCAAACTCCACGGCGTTGGAAAGATAATTCAAAGATCTTCGCTACGGTATCTGGTAGCACACCTAATTCATCCTGAGCTAGGAGTTATGGTTGTTTGAAGTTGACCCAAAACTCATACTTAAGCATAACTTGCAAAATTTCAGATTTTGCTATTTCCAATTTAATTCTTTTTGAAACTCAAGGTGCTACATCTAGTGACCTTAACACTTAAGAAATTTTAAATTCCTTGCAAAAATCTCACCCACTACGAAGAAAGGTTCGGGTCTTAGTTCGAAAATTTTCTGGGGTGTTACAATATCTCCCCCTTGGGATCATTCGTCCTCGAATGACGACTGAACTGGGTATGAAATGGGGTTACTCTTACTAAGGTCTGAGTCTAATGGTCTGCTCTTACTATATTCAAGCTTAACTCAAATCTTTAAGTTCGGATTATATACCTCTTTATAGGAAATCTCATCCCAAACTATTACTCCTTACCACCACATTCAAGCTTAGTATTCTAACAACTCCATGGACTCCTACTAACCAACTCCTTCAGATCCAACTAAGGGCTCTCATTTAACTATTTCTCTTAGTAAAATCTAATCCTCTTCTTCCTCATTGTTAATAATCTTAGATGGAATTATCACACCATCACTAACACGGTAAGAACATCGACCTCCTCTTTCTAACATCACTCTATTACAGAAAGGACCTCTAAAAAGACATCCCCAAACTCTTTGAATTCATTACCATCTTAATCTCAAACACTTGACTCAATATCTCATCTTGTCATCTCCCCCTTAGGTCTAAAGCTAACACTTGACGGCTATGGACATATTCCATCATCTCTAAATGGTCTACCTCTTATTGTTCTTTTTACTCTTGTGACTTAATCACACTTCACTGCCCTTATCTAAAGGTTAGGGTCTCTCACCTGTACCACTCATATTCATTGGAGCTAACATTTCAATTTCTCAAGTCTTCTAGATCAAACCTCAAGACTAATACCATCACCCTCATGGTTCCATTCTTTGGATCATGACACTCATCTCAAATTCAAGCTTAATGTTTATGACTAAACCCGAATATTAATATGATTGCTTGCTTACTATACTAACTTACCACTACTAGATACAAATTCAGAAGCACTCGTCCACTATGACCTAATGACAAATAGCCAATCTTCACCTCTTAGTATTCATACTTATAATTTACTATCACATTTCCCTTCACAACTTGAGTACTATTCACTCATTCACTATACATCAATGCCTAATTAGTTCTATAACACTTTGAATATTACGGGCTTTCCCTTAAAGCTTATAAGCCTAGCTTAGAGCTATCACCTCATGAATACTCTTGCTCTTCTATTCACCACTTACACTTGGTCATTACAAACACGATGACACATCCTCATAACCCTTTTCTAGTTAAGGTATACTCTAACTCATCTTGACTTGCAACTCTTACTCTATCTCTTATCATGAGCTCTTCACAACTCACCACTTCTTAGTCTACCCACAAGGGAAATCTCCTCATTAATACTTACTAGGTGCATAGCTATAATAACATAGTTTGCCTCATCACTATATCCCTTTCTAGGATTACTAAACCTCTGCATAATTTCCTCTAACTATGGGCTTTTTCACTACTACTGCTCATGATCTCGTAACTCATGTTACCTTTTTGGGTGAAAATCTTACCCAAGCTCTAAACATTCTTCTTAAAAAGGATCTCAGCTGAAACAAGGCTTAAGGACAATAGAACAACTCGCTTTTAGCTCAAATGCACGATTCATATGAATATAAGGGCATTACTCTGAAACTGAACACTTAACTTACTCTTGGACTTCTCTTAAGCCCCTCTGGAGTCTCATAACTTCCTTAAAACTATTGCTAAGAACAACTCGTCGACAAAGTATTGACTCTACTTTTCAACCACCTCTAGTATGGTGGGTAGTTGAATAATTCTGAGAAATGCACGAGTTAGAATAAGTCTCTATGACATAGCTCTATTGCACGATTAAGAGTATGAAAGAAGGAAAACTTTTCTTAAATGTCTGTAGTCTCTCATTTATAGAAGTGGGGCCCTCACAACCATAAACAAGATCCTACTAACACGGCTTCATAGACACCCTAGGACACTTAAACTCTGTGCTTTGATACCAAGTTTGTCACGACCCGAACCTACACCCTGGACGTGGCCGGCACTCGAAGACCATTGCTGGTCCCCAAGCGAACCCTCATCCTGGCTGACTACAAGCGGAAAACTGATTCAAGCATACAAAGCTTAAAAACTGAAATAAAAGTTCGTAAAACTTAAATACAAACTTTAAGTCCAAAGAAAACTCTATATAATAAAATATATACAACTCGCCATAAAAAGGCAACTTTAGTCTTTAAAACATTTAATAAAATAAATGATACAGACTTCTCAACTATACTGACTATCTATGAAGCCTCTAACTGATAAAGATGGAAGTCGGGACAAGACCCACGACATCCTAACAACTGATATAACTGAAAGGTAAATGAAATCCTCCGAAAGCAAGGAGGCTCACCATAGCTAACTCGAACTCTTGGATGTATCAACGAATCTCCTGTTGATGATCCTGAATACCTGTGTCTGCATCATGAGAAGATGCAGGCCAAATGGCTCAGTACGTGGAATGTACGAGCATGTAAGGGGAATTCTAAAACATAAACATAAGCTTGAAACTTGATAAAAAGGAAACATATTTGCCTCTTTTCAAACTTACTCAACTCAAGGAATACTCCAAACTACTCAAACTTACTCAACTCAGAAGTACTCAAGGATAAGATACTCAACTCAAGGATATGATATTCGACTCTGGATGCTCAACTCTAGATACTCAACTTTGAATACTCAACTCAATATGACTGAACTCATTTCAATATAAAGCAATTTAAAACAAGTGCAATATAAAGAAACAAACTATTTAAAAACATGCTCTAAAATCTGTGTGTATGCAAGGATACAACATAACTCTGAAATGTATATAAAAATACAATAAACTGATGTATATAAAAATACAATAACTTCTGTGGGAGTTTCTCTAACCGACAACCATCACATAAGAGCTATTGTGATGATACAGCGATCTTCCTCACGCTGCCAGCGCATCCTATACCTGGCCAAAGGTATAGGACCTGAACTGCCTAATGGATCCACTAGTCTATTTCGAAAAAGGTTCATCTAAAAAGTATGACCCTTTTCTACCCATGGTGGCTACATGGTTTATGGAGGCTGTGAGTTGTCTAAACTCTCCCCCATATCGGTGCTCAATACTACTCCCAAAAATATACTAGCTCTTATGTTTTAAAAACATACTTTTTTCTGCTGATTTGAGATAATTGCTCAAAAACTTTGCTCAAAGGCTATCTTGGAAATCTCAGTTTCCCTGTTTGCTTCATTTAGAAAGCTATTACTCTTTTCTGAAAACTAGCCCGAAGGCCCTTTGGAAATCTCAGTTTCCGTTCTTATTTAAATGTGAAAACATTTATAAACTCTTTGGGAATACTTAGTCCCCTTATACTTTTGAAGAAAAGGACTTCAAACTTTACTCTTCACTCTTTACTGAACTCAAAACTTAAGTCTTAAAACAAAGGTAAAACATTTGTAAAAGACTTCTTAAAATGTGGTTCGTGTCGAATGATGGACATGAACGACTCAATGCAAGGTTTTTAATAACCACAGATAGAACTCAAATACTTGGAACTCAAGAACTTAAATAATACTACTCATTTCAAGAATTCTCAACTCAGAGGGTTCATGCGGAATTATGACCATGAACGACTCAACTCAAGGACTCAAAGATACTTCTCTTCTCAAGACTGCTCGACTTATAGGATTCATGCGGAATTATGGGCATGAACAATTCAACTCAAAGACTTTATGGGTAACATGTAATAGTCCCATGCTTAGAAATATAATCTCAAAAGGTATTAGGAACTCAATACTCAAGACTTGGAACTTGAAGATACTATTCCTCTCAAAGATACTTAACTTCTGGAGTTCATGAGGAATTTATGGGCATGAACGACTTGACTCGTAGGTCTACATAACATTATGACACGCATGTATGTGAATCTTCTCATTCTCTGACTTACTTCCTCAAAACTTAGTTCAAATCGATAGTAGATCACAAAGGATTCACAATTGAACTCAAAGGCTTTCTTGAACTCTACTCTTAACTCTCTCTTGAATTTGAATTATGAATTCAAGAGTTATGATTCATGATATGAAGAATCTCAATAACAATATAGCTATTCGATAATTAGGAATAGAACTTTTAAAAGAAATATGAATTCAAGAACTCAAAATCAACTTATCTCAAGAATACTCAAATCTAGGGAAAGTTTCCTAGATTACTCTTTTACTGATCTGAAAGTAGATGTAGGGTGTAAGGATGAACTAGTCCCACACTATGATAGCCTTACATACCTAGAAGAACAAGATTCCTGAAGAATCTTGAAGAATCTTTAAGAATCTTGAAGAAGAACTTGATTAGAAACTTTGAAACCCTAGTTTGAAGGTAAACAATCAAGAAGACCTTTCTTGAGATTCTCGAGTTAGTTTCTTAAAATCTCTATAGCCAAAAATTATGATTTTCATGAGTGAAGATGAAAATCTGATTGTTTTGAGCTTTTTATTAGTCAAGAAATTCGTTGATGGTTTTCTTGGAGGTAAAAAGACAAAAACGATTATTTTCAATATTTTCCCGTCGGCTAATTCGTAACAGCACTGTATAGGTTACTAAAATAGTCATAACTTTTTACTCAGATATTGGATTGACGTGAAACTGGTGGGGTTGGAAAGTAGATTCAATTACCTTTAATTGGATAGGTTATGGCTCACGTAACTCTTAATATTCTAAGAGATATGGTCGTTTAAAGTTGACCTAAGCAGAATCTTACTTCAAAACTTAATAAACTTCAAGAACACTTATCAAGAACTCATCAAGAACTTAAATCCATAAATTTCAAGAACGAAATTACGCTGAATAAATCATGATTGGCGTGTGGGTGAAAGAACCCAACACTATGGAAGCTTACATACCTTTTAGGGATTAAACCCATGGCGAAAATCCGCAACAAGATGCAAGAATTTCGACGAACGCTTTCATCCTTTCTCTTTTCTACTCTTTTCTCTTCTTCTTGAACTCTCAACTAAAACCCTAGGTGTATTTTAGAATTATAAAACTGAACCTAATCAGATTAGACCCCTAAAATATTACTAAAAATGAATTAAATCTGATTGGGTAAGGAAAAGACCAAAATACCCTTCTCTATTTTCGGCTAACCTTCCTTAACTGGTCAGCCTGTCTTCAAAAGGACATATCTCACTCATCCGACCTCGAAACATAGCAAACTCCACGGCGTTGGAAAGATAATTCAAAGATCTTCGCTACGGTATCTGGTAGAACACCTAATTCATCCTGAGCTAGGAGTTATGGTTGTTTGAAGTTGACCCAAAACTCATACTTAAGCATAACTTGCAAAATTTCAGATTTTGCTATTTCCAATTTAATTCTTTTTGAAACTCAAGGTGCTACATCTAGTGACCTTAACACTTAAGAAATTTTAAATTCCTTGCAAAAATCTCACCCACTACGAAGAAAGGTTCGGGTCTTAGTTCGAAAATTTTCTGGGGTGTTACACTAATGGTGGTGATGGTCAATTGTAGCGATTGACAACAGTAATGGTTGTGACTAAAATTGATAGTTGATAATGGTGGATGACGATGACGATAGTTGATAATAGAGGTGATGGTGATAGTGATAAGGATGAATGGATAGAAATGGTGAACTAACATCTTTGAATAAACATCTTAGTGACATTACATCGACTATGTTACAAAAAATCATTCAAATCTATTCAAACTCATTAAGTGATCTCAACAAAAAAAAAACTCTTGTTGATGAAGATTAGGACACACCTTAAGTACAAACAAATGAAGGCCCATCTTCTGAAACTTATGATCTTATACGTGGCATGACATTACATGACTATAAAAGATATTTTTTTCTAAACGTAATAAAAAGAAAATAGTGTCAAATAAAGTGGAATAGAAAATTAACAAAGAAGAATGTTGGCAATACATATACTTAGCTTAAGACCTCGAAACCAGTACAATACATTCACCAGATGATCATCTTAACCTAGTACTATCTGATTATATAGCATTAGCAAAATCAAAATCTATTATGTTACTACAAAACTGAGTTTTCAGCTGTCCGCGGATCTACCGAAAATAATCTCTACCAAACAAAGGTGAGGTTGTAGGGGTAAGGTCTACAACTCTACGTACATCATACCCTCCTCAAACATCACGTAGGTATGCTGTTGTTGTAAACTTTTGAGCTGCAAATGAAAAATTCCTAGTTATATATGAATTTTTTTTGTCAGTGTATGATAATACAAGCTTCCTCTCAAGAAATTGAATTCTCCTACATGCTCCTATTTGATACCTGATTGCTCTAATACCAAATCTGGAAAGCAATCTGTAAGATGTGGAAGACCACCTAACAACTCTACTCGCATTTGATTGATCGGTATATGTGACGGACAAAAAATAGGGCTGCACGGAAACCAACAGACCCGAGCATGAGAAAGAAACCATAGCAGATGCAAGCCATGTACCCGAAGAAGAATGAGGTTTGCATGAACCCTGTCATATCGGAACGTGCATAATAGTAATACAAGCAGTATCCGTAGATGAACAGCCCAGTTGATCCACCACAAAGGAAAGCCCTACACGGAGAAATAACATATAAAAGTTAAGGACTTTAAATCATCGTCAATAACCTCAAATGTATTGCGGTATGCAGAGAGATGATGAACGTAACGAATATTAATAAGTGATTCTTGCAATTCAACCGAATTGCTGATGCAAAAAAGGTGAAGGAGCAACGTACCTCCACCACCATTCGTGATCTTCAGCAGCAAGTTGGAAGTATGTCAATGCCACGGTTATAAAAGCGGTGACAATTAGAAGGATAATGAAGACTATAAACAAGATACTGTAAATTGTGTAAATTCTGACACCCCAAACACTTGCAAATATGTTGTAAAGTTCAATATATATGGCACTAAAAGGCAAAAACCCAGCCATTGCCATCTGAGGCAGAGTTCCACAGTACCAAGGTGATGGTGGGATCTCTCTTGGATACTTGGTGGTACGACAAGGAGCTTGGAATTCAGATTTTCTGTTCTTTCCAGCTATCCCTCCCAAGACGAGCAAAGGTGATGTTACAAGAGCCCATATTAGAAAAATGACCACAATGGTTCCAAAAGGTAGCGCAGCAGTGGCAGTGTAGCCGATAGCAACGGAATTAAGAAAGCAGAATGTGAGAAACAGGGGTCCACAAAACAAGGCCCCAGTCAATATCAAGTTCCTGACCTGCAAGGCACAAACAACACCATCTTGTTATTTTGTTGTGCACACTTCCATTTTCAGCTATTGTGCTTCGTTAGCTAAGACAGCAATGAACTTGACAATACAACAACAACAACAACATACCTAGTGTAACCCACAAGTGGGGTCTGGGGAGGGTAGAGTGTACACAGATCTTACCCCCTACACAACTTGGGAGGTAGAGAGAGGTTGTTTTCAGTAGACCCTCGACTCAAGGAAAAGCATATCATCTTAATTAACTTGATGAAATTAGGCAAATAATACTAACCCGCAGATATTGATATAGAATAGTTCTCTTAAAAACTGATTCCAGAAATGAAAGACAATAGCTTTTAAGCAACTTACACATTTCAACGGTTAATTTAAAAGCTAGTACATTTTATACATTTCAACAGTTCAATAATTTACTTCAGAGACATAAAGTATTGTCTTCATTCCTTATGGTTGGCAAAAAAAGCAAGGGGGCAGAATTAGACCCTTCACTACACAGGCAATGCCGGGAAACTCAGTCGTCTTGTTATATAACACCTTCATTTCCCCCCAAAAAATGCTAGAGAAGAATGATTTTAAACAAATGACAAGCAACGGGTGGTGACAAGGTACCAAGGATAGGAAAAAGAATTATGAACACAGATTCATCCCCTATTGTGAATAAATAATCAAAGTTAGGGATGATTTTCCTTTTAATTGTTCAAAAAAGTTCAGAATTAGGGGTGACAAAATTAATATTCCCTCCATTTCATTATACATTATTCGACTTGACAGAGTTAAAGGTGTTGCTTTGACTTCTTATTATATTATTCAAGATTTAAAAGTTGAATAATTTAATGAAATTGGATTCTCGAAAGTTGTGGAAATACTATAATGGAAGAGTGTTAAAACATTTTGGCATGTCCAAAAATTGAAAGATTGTCATAACAGAAAGAGTATCGATTGAGAATGAGATGTGTTAGAGCCATGAAAACATACCCAGTTTGTTCCTTCTAGTTGGCAGTAGAAAGCAGATGCAGTATAGCCAGCAATCCCAGACGTGAGAGCATATATGACAACCAGTGCAGTGAATAAAGCTCCGCGGTTGTAAGGATAGAAAACACCAACAAGTGCAAGAATGAAAATAAAGATGGTCCTGGAAAATAAGTAGGAAAAGAGCATTAGAGATATCTATGCTTATGATAACAAATTTTCAAGATAAAATATACTTACATTGTAAAGAGTTGGGTACCAGAACCAAGTGCTGCAGCCAACAACGATTTGTACTTCGGATACCTAAAAACATCACCATGAATGTATTTCCACCCAGTTTCCTCTTGGTCATCAGCTGCCTCCTCATCATGTGCATACCTTGAATATCGATTGAGAAATAATTGAAATTTAGACATAAAAGAGAACATATTCTGAAGACCAACAAATGTAGGCAAACCAACTATATTAACTAAAATACCACTTACTTGACAAAGTCATTCTTAAGAACGCGCATAAGAATTGTTGCAAGAAAACCAGTTAAGAGAAGAACTGTCACACAGGAGTTGATAATTGAGAACCAATGGATTTTCAAGTGATGTGGCAATGATGATGACTGCGAGTATTTTTCCATCCTCTTCTCAAAAGGAGCAGTTGACTCCTTCCATTTCACAGAGTACATAAAGTCAACATCTACTTCCTTGTCCTCTGTGATATCAACCAAGGGATTAGGATAAGTTCGTGCATTGATCTCAACCACACGATCATTGTTGTAAAAGATCTCGAAATGGATATATTTAAACAGGTAATATTTGTACTCGCTGGGATCTGTTTTTCCCTCCTTATCGACTTTCCCTAAGAAACCCCAAATGGGCAAGTCATCATAGTACATTTGGAAGTAGTAGTCCTTTGCAACGGCACTACGGAATTGAGAAACTTCTTCCTTGGATAACTTCTTTTTGCACGCTATTTCTGAGTCCTTGTCGTACATAAAGTCGAGCTTGTAAGGAGCACTGACCAATCGATCACCATTCAAGACTTCACCAAGAGCTTCTTTTTTCTCTGTCACGTGAGCTGTAAACACATCCTTCGGTAAGCTTGAAATTTAAAATCTACAGAGTGACTTAAACGAAGGAAACTACAACATTGATTGCATACCTGGTGCACAGAAGGGAAGATCAAAGAAACGGTACGTTTCACTGGAATGAAAAATGCAAAAAGAGAACAATTCATGAGCTATTCCACAGACAAAAAGGAAATACAGGACATATGCAAGGGCAAATATATTTGTTTTTAATCAATTTCAATACAAAATGTTGTGACAGAAGGATAAAGATTCTGTAAGTACATCAATCTCCAATTTGTCAACTTGTTAAAACCCATTGTACTTCACTCTAGGATTTGGGTCCATCTTTCCTTATCTACATCTATCTGCATGGCCTTGCAAATTTCTTCGTAAGGAAAAATTAAGAGACTCGTTTTGTCAACAATGACTCAAAGAAAGAACAGAAAGTTGCGTGTTGGAGATACAAGGACAAGGCAAATGCAAAACCAACTCTATGGGCCAAACATGCATGTCTGGATTAATTTTTTAAGAGTCCTACGAATCTTTCTTTTTTATCAAGACGCTTAAAGTTGTTTGAAACATTTTGAATGTGAAGTTTGCAGTTTGTACTATTATGAGGTGATAGTACTTAAGTTTGCTCAAACATCCATATGCATATAGACACACTCTTTTGTTCTTTCACTTTCTCGTATAATATAAGACCAACATGAAGAAAGAAATTTTTTGAAGTCCTCCAACAACTTATATAACAATTATTAGTTATTAAAATTCCATGAGAAGGACAAATAGAGCAAACCAAAAATTACACTTGTTGTGGATCAATCTTAGGCAAAAGTAGGAGGCGACTGCTCTTTTGTTAACTTTTTATCAATCTGCATGAAAGTCGAAAAGCATTCATACATCAACAGTCATACATACGGAATTATATAACTTCCCATATGACTTAAGCCAGTAGAATTATCGTCCACCTAAAGTTGCATCATCACTCTCTTTATCTTGATATACTTAGGTAATCGAACATAGACACCTTTCATTCGATGAAGTCAGCCACATAAGATGCAGTACTCAAGATCGTTGCAATATGCTGTTTCCTTTAAGACGATGCTACATAAGTAAATATTTAGTCTTAAAATCTACATATCCCAATTTCTTATCTTTAGCTCTTTTCTAGGACACAGAAGCAGCAAGGTTTGTTCATCAAATCTGTCAGGGACTTCAACTTAATCTCTAACAACTAGCTGTATACCAAGAGAAATTCATCAAATCCGGTCAGCACCATCAACTCATTAACAAGAGCGGATCTAGAGTGTCACCTAAGTTCACGTGAACTCAATACCTTTTGCCCGGACCCTATTTATGCATTAAGAATTAACTCAATATTTATAAATATTTCAACTGTGAACCCAACCCAATCACTATTGGATATTAACTTAAAACCATTACACGAACCTATAAACTTCATATCCTAATCCACCTCTCATTAACCAAGGACATTATAACTTTGGCTCGAACTATGCACCCAGTTATTATTGTATATTAACTTGAGCCATAAACTTCAAATCGTGAATTTACTTCTACTCATTAACCAAGGACATTATAACTCCGGCGCGGGATAATGCACATATATACACACACCATAAACTACTTCATTTTTTCTTTGATGTCAGGTTCAGTTTGCACGCACCTCAATTAATTCAACGGAATACATTCCAGGTAACTCTATCCATTATAACATCTACCGAAGCTCAATATGTACAAATACATATTACATTTTGTAATCCAGAAAAGCACAAATTACATAACTCGATCATGAAAAAAAAATCAAATTTGCACGAAATGTCAAATTCAGCTTCACATTATCTATTTTACAAAAAATGTTAAACGCAAATGTATAAACATTACCTTGGATTATGGAAAGGACCAACCTTGTTAGCATACATAGGAACCTGATCTCCGGCCTTGTACTTGTGATCGGAACCGTCCGATCTCGCCGGAGTAGCACAACAACACAAAACGATCAAAACGACGACGTAACTCGTCATCTTCTTCTCCATTTCCGTTGTATACATGAATATATATATGTATCACTTTTTGTGTATGTATATATTGTTAGATATAGAGAACTTTGGGGGTGGGTGGGGGTAAAGGGGGGGTGGGGTGGAGGAGCTCAGATCTCGAGTTTCTGTTCAGTAGAAAAGGGTAATTTTGTAACTGTGAAATGAAACGTGGGAGGTTAATTCGAATTACAAAATACAATTTTAAAAAAAATATATTTTTCAATAAATTGATTTGGTAAAATTCTTCGAGTTAGAGATCAACGTCTTGAGGTTAACATAGTGTTAATTGGTAATGGAATTTAGTTAAATAATTGATGCCACAATATGTGATCCTTTGAGTATCTCAGTGATAAAAACAAAAAAAAAGACGATGATTTTTAAATAAAAATAGTTTTTTATCGAAGAACGTTACAAGTGAAGGCTTACAAAGGCAAACAACTTTCTACTCTAGCTATTACCTTTTGATGTTATTTTTTCAGTATTATTGAATAGTCTGACATGGGTTATTGAATGTGTTAGTCGTGAGATTACGTGAGTTCGTAAAATCCTTAGTATAAAAAAATTCTTTTGTAATAAGGTTTTATGTATAAGAAATAGTTACTTTCTTTTTCTCACTTGTCTTAATACTCCATACTGTCAAGCAATAAAATTGACATTTATTCACTAAATTAAACCATGGACCCTCTACTAGTAAACAAAAAATGAAAGTGTGCCCCTACCTACCAATTGAAAAAGGTGAAATTTTGTCTTTGACATTGTAAATTAGTTTCATAAGGTTGAGATTTCTTCAAAATATAATAATTTAATGTATTTAGTTTTCCTCTTCTATGATTAATATTTGTATTTTTTTTTCTTTTCAACTCCATGTAAAGAATAGGTTCTTCTTATTGTTTATTATAATATTTTAAATATTATTTTTATATATATATAATTTCCAAATATACAAATCTTACTTCTAAAAGTTTAAATGATTTATATACATCACGTTAAAATTAAGTATTTTGAGTTCTCATACTCTGAAACGAAATAAATATACACTACTTATTTGAAAATTAACACTTAAAAGTAAAATAAAAACATAATAAACCAAAATAATAATAAATTTTTTTCAAGAGGTGTCAAAACACCACCAAAAGAAAACAAATTACACCAAAAGAAAGTCCAAACTTAATTGAACCTTCAAAATACATTAGCACTAAAACACTCATAAAAAAACACACACAAATAAAAACAAGAACAAAGTTAACTCTCTTTTTAACATATTACATTTTTGGTCTTCTTTTTTTCAGCAACAAACTTCTTCCATACATTGGTGATTTCCAATTGCACTTCCATTGGGGATTTCTTATGCCCTGATGAGCCTTCACCCTCCGCGGTCGCGGCCAATTTAGCCGTGACTCTAGCAGGGAGGGTGTCGAGCTCGTGGAGGACTTTTTCAATATCTGCCACGAGCCTCTCAGCTAGTGTTCGGGAAAAATCTTCCCGAATCACTACCCTGAGCACAGTCACGTGCTCAGCATTGGCTGGCATTGTGTAAGCTGGCACGATCCACCCAAACCTCCTAAGGTGTTCAGAAATCTCGAATTCGTTGTGTCTACTACTGTCTTTGAGAGAAAATGCTACTAATGGGACTCCAATTTCTTTGGAAACTATGTTGAATCTTTCTGTCTTTTCAAGTCCTTCTCTTAGTACCCTTGTATTTTCTTGACAATTCTCCATAATATTCTTGTACCCCTAGTTAATAACATAATTCATAATAACAATTATTATTTATTGCAATAATAATCTTGAATTAAAAAAATATTATTTTTCATAATTTTGAGCTTACCTCATAACCTAAGCGAATAAGTTGATAATATTGTGCAATTACTTGACTAGAACCTGCGAGTCAAGATAAAATCAGAAATTTAACTTTTATATATTAACAATAGAACTTTTATGCTATCAATTTATAAAAAGGAAAACTTGATAATGTTGGAAAAGGAGGTAATTAAGTAACCTTTTAAAATTTGACAATAATATGTTTTCATATTATGTTATATTATATATTATGTATTGAAAACATTTTTGTAAAGATGAACATAATTTAATTAGTAATAATTACCTTTAGAGAAGTTAAGGGTGAAAGTAGGTTGATCAGCACCAAGATAATTGATGTGAAAAATAAGTTCTTCAGGCAAATCTTCTTTGTTCCTCCAAATAACCCAACCAATACCAGCATAAACAAGACCATATTTGTGACCACTTACATTAATACTTTTCACTAATGGTAATCTAAAATCCCATTCAATTTCTGGATAGATAAATGGGGCAATAAATCCACCACTTGCTGCATCCACATGAATTGGAGTATCCCACCTGTTAAATTAATAACAATTATCAACTATTAATTACTCATGAACAACAACAACAATAACATATACAGTGTAATCTCACGTGTTGAATCTGGAAAGAATAAGATGTACATTGACCATACTCCTATTTTTGCGAAGTAAAGAGGTTGTTTTCGATAGACGTTTGGCTCAAACACTTAGTTACGAACATGAATTAAAAATATGAACATTATATAAAAAGTTTAAGTTATATAGGTTGTTACTATAATAAAAAAAAAAAAAAAACTATTATATCATCTAAAATATATTTATAATTAAGCCTCATTAAATTTGAAATTTATAATCTTAGAAATATGATTAACTAACAGTTATAATGAGTAACTTACAATGTATATGACTTAAATTCTTATAATATTCACGGGAACTTGAGTTAATTTCAAGTATATCCACTAGGAAGTAATTGTTTTCTAGAACTAAACGGGTTTATTCAGAAGTGAATCCAAGATTTAAATACTATGAGTTCAGATTTTAAATTCTCTCAAAACCTATTCCATCTACTAAGTTTCCAATCTATTAGTCATACTTCTTTAATTTGGTGTGTTTATATATTTGAGCCAAAGTTACTGAAATTTAAATAAACATGTAACTTAGCAGCTACATTTGTCTTTACTTCTACCACAACTTATTTGATATATGTATGTGTATATAGTCAAAGAGTCTATTTGAACTTCCTTCGTCGAAAAATTATAATGTATGCGAGGTTAGAACATAGAAGGTGAGATAAGTTACCCAGTTTCTTTGTTCTTCTCAACCAAGAGATCATTCAAACGTTTGACATCTTCAAATTCTCCATTAAGTGTGGAACCCAAAATAGCAGCAACACAAATAGTGTTTTCATCAACCATTTCCACAGCTTTCTCAGGGTCCATCACATAGTATCCATCCTCTAATTTCACTTCTTTTAATTCTACTTCGAAGTATCTTGCAAATTTCTCCCAGCATACCTACATAATTAATAAAAACTTAAGTTATATGCACCGAAAGCGTAAAAAAAGAAAATATTATCAATGCAATTTAATCATCTTTAATATGTTATTACTCTATCTTTTTTTTATGTATACTAACTAGCGATTGTACGTGTTCTTGATCGAGCGTAACTTTTCCAAAAAAAAAAAATGGGCTTTTAGTGGAGAACATACCTGGACATTGGCTCCAGTAACAATATTGGGCTTGTCATGGGGCTTTCCTTGGGCCTTCATTTTGTTTTGCCATTTTCTTTTAAAGGCTAATCCAGCAAGCATAATGGCTTCTGAGGATCCAACAGTTCCAACTCCAATAGCAGCCTCTCCCTCTCCCAATGGTGCATTAAATAAATGGGCTATCATGTTTACACATCGATTCTGCATTTTAATAATAAATAAACATCGAAAAAATCAAATTACTTTAAAAAAAGATAACGTGGGAGCCGAAGTAGTAGATATTCGATGATATAATTGAGGTATGCTTAGACGGACTCTATTTATCAAATACAATATTATGAAAGGACAATGTGAGAGATCATATATACTTGGTAAAATAATTGACATATGTGCAAGTTGACTATGTGAGGTAAATATATACTCGATGAAATAATTGAGGTGCGTAAAATAATATTAGATGAAATAATCGGTATAAGAGCAAACTAACTCAATCAAACACAATATTATGAAAGGACAATGTGAGAGATCATATATACTTGGTAAAATAATTGACATATTTGCAAGTTGACTGTGTGAGGTAGATATATACTCGATGAAATAATTGAGGTGCGTAATATTAGATGAAATAATCGGTATAAGCGCAAACTAACTCAATCAAACACAATATTTTAAAACAAAAACAAATAATTGTGCAAGGAATTAAGATATTAAATGAAATGATTTACGAGGTATACACAAACTGACTCGCCAATCAAACACAATATTTTGAAAAGACAACATGGGATATCACAGATAGTGTGTGAAATAATCAACGTGAACACAAACTGACTAGATCAAATACAATATTTTAAGAGAGAAAACAAACAATTGTGGGTAAGGTAGATTGATACTCAATAAAATAATTTATGAGGAGTGCACAAACTGATCACTTGATCAAACACAATATTTTGAAAAGACAATGTGGAGACCACATATACTCGATGAAATAATTGATGTGCGTATGGTCAAATATATTGTTGAGAAAAAAAATTTAGAAAACTTGCCTGAAGCTCAGTGGTGACAGGGTATTCATCCATGTCAACATAGTTCTTGTTAATTGAATCCATGATTAGCTTATCACATTCTGGTTCCATCCATGTTGTGACAAATGAAGCTAAATTTAGCCTTGGATTTCCATCCAACATTAATTCATCATTTATTATTTGATATGCTGCGTCCTTTGGTATCGAATTCTCCGGCATCTTAAACCTAAGATAAAAATATTGCAAAATAAATAAATTAAAAATGTTTTTCAAAAATCTTAAACCCCAAGAAAAGAAATGATTGTTAAATTAGTGACGAAACTAGAAATTCTCCTAAAAATGTTCATGATCTTCCACAATGAGTTGACCAAAAGAATCCAAAATTCAAATTGCATGAGTAATAATAGATCCGAATGTTATTGTCTATTGTTTGTGTGAATCTCGCTACAAATGTTCGAAATTTAAAGGTATATCTATGAATTGCTAGCAAACTTAGGGTCAACATCAAGATAGAGATAAAAGAGAAAAGAATGATGTTTGATGTGAACCGGAGCAAGCATTCATTTCGCTAATCAATCGAAATAAAAAATGACTTAGACTGAAAAAGACACTCAACTTTCAATATTAAGTAAATGTTTGATGTACGTACTAAGATATAAAGCAAAAAATATTATATAATAGATTAATTTACCGAGGAAGAGAAATGCGGACATAGCGTGAAGCAAAGGTGGAGTGGACGGAGAGATCGGACTCGGAGGCAGCCTTGGATATGACCATGGTGGTGGTGAATGGTGGTGGACGGAGGAGAGAGAGTGTGTGTTCTTTTTTCTCAAGAAGGAACGACTTTGAGAGAATTAATTTCTTCTTCGTTCCTTCGTTGAAAAAAAATGGTCGATAAGAGGTTACTATTTATAAACAAAAAAAAAAGATAGTGCAAAGGGTAGGCATATTTATAGGAATTTCTTTTTTATTTTTAAAGGGGTAGAGAGACTATAGTAAAAATAGAGGAGATGGTGTAATAATTTTACTAGTGAAGTAGCATGAAATTCTCTATTTTGGTTTATGATTTAAATTTTATTATTTTAGTTGATTAAAAAAATTGCACTTTTATTTTCTTCTCTAAGATTTTACTAAAAAGAAATTAAATGGTTTCATACATAATGTTAAGCCAATAGTATTTTTTTTTCTTTTCATGTTTAATTTATTTTAAAGAAATTTGTATATATTTAAAAAGGAAAGTGTGGTGTACTAAGCTATGTGTGGAATTCGGAAAAAAGTTAAACTACAAGAATCTTTTGTATACAATCTTATTCTACATTCGGTAAGAGACATGTTTTTACAGTTCAAATTGACCTTCTGATCACATGACACGTAACTCTATCAATTTAATAATATTTTTATAATTTGTTCGTTTCACATATTTTATAAAGTACTTGTTCCTTCCACTAATACTGTCTAATATGAACAGTACGACTTAGACAAATAATTAAGAAAAACTCAAGTCTACTTTTTTTTTTTTGCTAGTCTTTCATAATTTTGTTGAACTTTATTGACAGCTAAGTCACATATTTGACTATTCCAACGCGTTTCTAACGTTCTTCATGGAGCTTTCCAAAAATACCTAGATATAGTATTATTATTTTAAATCTCGTCTGTACCAATAATAGTTGCTTAAACAATTTAATATATTGACTTTCATCATGTGGGAACATGTCATTAATTTAATTAAGTATAAGAAGCAACTGATCCAACCAATGAATTAACGTTGAGAATAGTCCACTAATGTTCGCTATATTAAAAAATAGAAATTCAATTTCTATCTGTTCACAAAAAATTAAAAATTAATTACCTTTTTATATCTATTATACATTAGTATTAAGTATTAATTATTTTTATTTCATCAATAATTTAGACTTATACTATATACTTATAATAATTAGAGGTAATATATAAACTTATTTATTTTTTAAAAGGCGTATCAAATTAGACCTGCATAAGTAAATATGGACGAAAGGAGTGAATATTAAAGAAACAAAAGAACATACTCTACGAACATAATTAGTTTGAACGATTCATACTAAATGAAACGCATAAAGATGCGACTTTATTAAATATAAGTAGATCGATCAAGTGCACATATTTTTTTATTTTCCACAGAATATATTCTTCAATGAATTATTAGATATATTATAATCCAACTACCAATCACCCAATAAAATAATGCAGACTTCTTCTCTCAAGTTTTTGGCAGTTTAAGTCAAAATAATACAACTAATATAATGATGAGTTGAATTTTTAGATGATAATTTAGTTAATTAGAGTAGTAATTATTATCTTAGAAAATTATTATTATTTTATTGAAGGAAATTGAAATCAACAATAAATGTGATTTTTCGAAATAATAACTATTAATTGAGTGGTCATTTGAGAAATCAACTCCTATCACGAGGAAACTAACTTGGAATCTCTATTGAGCTAACTTTTTTTTATGATTTTGAAATATTAAAGATAATAATAAGAAGGCTCGCATCGAGAGTATTATGTGATAAGAAGGTGCCATCAAAATTTAAAGATGAATACTAATTACTATATAGTAATGATCAGACCAATTACTATGATGTATCATGTATGGGTTGGAGTGGCCAACCAAAAATTCTCACGTTCAGAAGATATATTTGCGAAAAAAAATTATGTGGCATATTAGGAAAGATTAGAAATGAAAATATTTGGGACAAGGTAGAAGTGACCTCGATGGAGGACAAGTTGCAAAAAGTGAGGTTGAGATGGTTCAAGTATATTGTGAAATGGAAATGCACGAATGCCCCCAATATAGAGGTGTGAAAGGTTGACAGTGGATGATTTCTAAAGAGGTAGAGGTAGGTCAAAGCAGTATTGGGGAAAGATTATTAGACAGGACATGATGCAAGTGCGGCTTGTCGAGGACATGACCTTAGATAGGAGGTTGTGAAGGACACAGATTAGGATAGAAGGTTAGTTGGACATAGTAGAGCAGTGTCCTACTTATCCTTCCATACTCATAGTTGCAATATTGTTCTTGTGCTTCTTGTAATTCGATTTCTGTTACTATATTTTGTCTCTTGTACTTCAAGTATTGTGATAGTTTGTTATTGTTACCATTTTTTTTCAGAATGTTTCGTCATAGTTGCTATAGTATTTTTTTAGCATGATTTCTTCACTTCCGCTTTTTCTTGTTTCAATATGCTTTTTCTTGAGCCAAGAATTTATCAAAAACAACCTCTCTGCATCCCAAGATAAGGATAAGGTCTGACTACGTTGTTTAAAATGACATTTCCAACTATTTTTGAATAAAACGTAGAAAACAAAAGTGAAAATGACACTTTCCAAGGACTATAGTTGTGTCTTATTGATTGCATACCTTCATGAAAAGTCATGTATTTAGGATTATTACTTCAATTCTCACTAACCATTAGGTAGTTGTGCAAAGTTTGTTTGTTCATACATATAGCGAAATGTGATTCTTTTCGTTTGTTGAGTAAAGTTTGTTTGTTCATACATATAGCGTAATGTGATCCTTTTAAATTCCGCACATAATCAAGTCCAGCCAACTTTTCATTAAACATTGTTATATAGATATGTTGGAGGAATATAGACCAAGACGTAACAGGAAACCAGTTTTGACATTAGTTTCATAAGGTCACTTTAACCATTAATGGTCATCTCATGATGTTTAAATGTTAACTCATTTTAAGACGGAGACAAAGTTAGAATTTTAAATTTATTATTTTGAGTTGTAAAAAAATGATTGTTGAATTTTTTTATAAAATATTTATACATATTGAATGGATTTCTAAGCATAAATATGGGTTTAGCTCAAAGATACTAAAAGTTAACCTGTTAGCACTACTGTAACTCTGCCTCGCCCAAAGATTGCCATTGGGACGTTTAGCAAGGGTGGGTAGATCTAGCAAGTAGAAAATAAGTTATGGATTCATCTGAACCTCATGTTTTTTTGTTTAAGCCCTATACGTGCTTAGACAGTACTAAGAAGTAAAAACGTATAAATAATACATTTCAAACCCAATAAATTAAAGGAAAACTTTCAAAAATGCCTACAATTTGGATTTAATTAGAGATCTATAGCTATAGTTTGCATAATAACAAATTATAGCTACGTGTTGGGGGGAGATATGCAAGCGAGACTAGGAGAGGGGGGAGAGAGGCAAGCCGGATCTGGGAGAGAGAGGAGAGATGTGAGAGAAGTTGAATACATTTTGTATTCGTTATATCAGGTTGAATCACTAATACAATTGATTTGTATCAAAATGAATACAATTAGGGAAGAGGCGAGTGAGATCGAGAGAGGCGAGCGAGATTGAGAGAGGGGAGAGAGAGGCGAGCGAGATCGAGAAAGGGAGAAAAGAGGATGAATAAATGTTGTATTGTTGTATCACGAATACAATTGATAAAGAATACAAATACAGTTGATACAAATACAAATATTAATACAAATATTATTGTCTGAATACAATTGATTTGTATCATATATCGAACATATTTGTATCAATTGTATTAACGAACACAATTTGTCTCAACGAATACTATTGGCAGAATACAAATTGTCATAACACAATTGATACAAAATATGCATACAATTGATATGAAATACAAATACATTTGATACATAACACAAAATACAACTGTCATATTAATGTGGAATATTTCTTTGGGCTGCAATTGTTTGGACGGGAGAGAGGGGGGGGGGGGGGGGGGGGGGGGAGGGGGGGAAGGGACAAAAAAGAGAAATTAGCAATAAAACCCTACATATAGCTACAAATTGTAATATTTTAAACTATAGTTTTTCTCGTAAATACATATTACATGTTTGCCTTGTTGGGTAATTTTTTTCCTAAATGAAACTAAATGTAATAGAAATTCGAATTAAAACTCATAAATTTCAAATTTTAGATCTGCGCTTCTAAAGAAAAGTCTCAAGAGAGGGAAGGAGCATTTTTTTTGGGCAAAAACAAGAAGAAGAAAATCTTGAAAATACAGTGACATACTTCAAGAACGAAATCGAAGTTTAATTGCTTATAATTAGAATTAAGAGAGACTAAACTTCTTTAAGAAAAATATTAATACTCAAGATATGGGGATTGTAATCATTTGAACTCTTACAAACGATTACCGTAGCCAAAACAAAATTGTTCATTTATTTTCGTTAATGTGATAATTCTCTATGAACTGCAACCAAAAATTACTCCTTGCTTCTTTGGAACATCCTATGTTGTTTAACACCAGTAACTCAACTCTCCTATATGTCCTCAGGACCATTGACATCCTGGAAATCAATGTAACAAACTTTAGTAGACGTTTGGACATGAATTGCGTGATATTAGAAAAAATAGTTATTAAAGATAAGTTGAAAAAGGGTATTTGGTTGTTGAAGTTAAGTTTGGAGATATACATCTTCTTGATCCGAAATGGCTGGGGAGAGGAAAGGTTCTTTTTTGGGTTCTCATGGGAACAGATCCGGAGGAGATGAGGTGGGGCCTGTAGCTGAGAGGATTAGGGTATGTGGCTACGAACCATGGTGTTGGGGGATTCGAATCCCTCCTCACCCACAACCGGCCCAAAAGGGATGGGAATTTTTTCTTTTAACTTGAAAAACTCTTTTCGAGTTTGGAGTGAAAAATTGACACAACGTATAACCAAATAGGTTTTTGATGAAAAGCAATCTCAACTAAATAGAATAGCTCGCATGCATTTAGATCCATGGAATTACCTTATTTGCAATCACAGCTCCATCTGGAATTTCTAACTTCACTCCGGATTTAGCATTGACAGTCACATTCCCCTAAAAGGTATGAAAACAAAAAAAAAATTAAACACTATTAAGTCATATGAAAATGCCATGAACTAATGGATCTGAACATCGTCTAAGAAGACCAACTCTACCGGTGAACACGTGAGATCAAGGGAGATGAAGACAAACTTTGTTAATTACCTTCAGAGTAATGCCAGCTCCAAAATATACATCACCAGTGACCTTCAAGCTATCTAGCTCAATAATGCTGGGAATCGACTTAAAACGACTTAAGAAGCTGGCAACCTGAAAAGATAAGTAGACTTATTAGCTGGCATTCAACGAAAGACCAACCAATCTACCATGTTAAATATAATTTCAGGAAGTAAGCTCAACCTTCTTGAATTCAGGTCCCAACTCAATAGAAGGGTTAGAAGGATTTGCCCTGGCTGGATTGCGGATGACATAGCCATCATCAGTCAAGGTGTAAAGATCAGACTGTAAAAATTATGCAGGTGAATTAACATATTATAAAGAACATTGATTAACAGGGGATGAATTTTATCAGTAATCATGACAAACACGGAAATTAACCTGGACAAGAAGTAAATCTGAACTTGCTTTCACTGGAAGGAAACGAGATCGAGGAACATTAGCTCCAATAGCCTGATCAAAGAACTGGCAAAGAAAAGAAAAGAAAAAATGTAAATGCTTAGCCAAACTTCATCAGAAAGAGGAAACAGTTCAACAAAAATATCAAGACTTAAAGGAATGACATTAATGATTTAAAAGCATGAGGTTAAGGTTTTGGGATACCCTAATTGCAGCACCAGCAGCAGTTTCAAGTTGAAGAACTTTAATCCCGTCTACTTCCTGCAAATCAACTTAGCTACATCGTGATCTTATGCGAAGTACTGAAACATTCAACTTCAGCCTCAACTAGCAGAAAACGATACCTTGGGGTTTGGAATTATCTCCATCTTGAGTGCATCTGCTTCTACAAGTCTTTTAACAGCATTTAAATTCACCCACCTGTTTGTATAGCCAAGGGTTCAATCAGTGCACATTTCAAAGGAAAAGGAAGTAAGAACATAAAGCTTAGAGTAGGTTAAAAAAGACATCTCAACTTACAAGTTGTTGGTGTTAAAAATCTTGAACTTCTCTATTGACTTAAACTCATTGACCTGTATCAAACAAGTTTCTTATACATCAGATGTGCCACCTCTGGGATGGATTAGAAAGAATCATATGCACGGTAAGGTTAGAAGGAAAAACGGAATTGGATACGTCTGCAAGAAAAATGTCAACTAACTAATCTTGTTAAAATAACAGCAGCAAATACTAATCTAGGAGGAACATTAAGCAGCTCACAACTTTTAATGTTTACATATAAAATACATGCAACAGAATTAGCTATTTCATTAGAAAGAAACATCTTGATAGAAGGGAATTGCAGAGGAAACTAGATTGTTCAGACAAAGAACTATCAGGTCTATAGTTAGTAGAGTTACTCAGCCATTTGAGCTAATCCAATTAGATAACTCGAGTGAAAGTATATTTGAAACCCTCTGGCAGTCTTCAGGTGTATTCATAACAGTTTCATGCAGAGCATCAAACAGAACGGTGAATGAAATAAAAATGAGATAATTTCATCGGAATTGGATAAATACGTCGGGTATTGATTGAGCTGTATGTCACAGTACAACTTGAAAAAATTGACACAGAATCAGTCATTTAAAATGTTCTTTTAGTTCTTTTATTTTTATTTTTTTTGCTCTCTATCTCCTTATGTCAGCTGCAATTTAACATCTTCAACGTCAATGCATACTATAATAGCAATAGAAGAAATAGAAGAGGCATGACTCACATGTTGATCAGGAACTTGAGCTATTTCCAAAAGCTGCACCACCACACAAACACAGAAGCTTAATAAGCAAGTTGTGTGAAATTCACTCATAATTAATAGCTTTAATGCAGCAAAACAATTATCCTAAGATCTCACAAAAAGGGAAAACCAAAAAGAGTAACAGAACACTTGAATTTGGACATCCATCATAGGTTTGCAAATGGTGTTTAACAGCAAGCATAATAAGCAGGAACTGTGGTGATTAGAAGTACTGCAAAGAAAGTACATTTCACTTCGCAGGTGCTACCTTTTCTTGGACCCCTGTGTGGTGTAGGCAGGAGGGATGGGAAGGGTTAGGACACATGATGAAAATCCTCATAACTGGAGATTTGACCAATTGATGTCACCCTTAACCCATCTAAAACTAGTACTCAGTTGTTCTAGTGAAGGAGAAAAGATACGGGTGGTGGTCCTAATGTTGTTTGAAATATTTACATCTTCAGATGATGAAATGCAGAGACAAGGATGTCATAGCAAATAACCTCAACACCCTACAACTTTTTTTGGGGAAGGCCACATACCTGTACTTTTCCGTCGTAAGAGATTAAGGTGCCACCTTTAACATCAGCTAATGTTTTTGGTGTCACCTGCAAAAATTGTAAAGATTTAAAACTAGAGAAACTAGAAACAGCTTTTACCTACCAAACACACAGCCTTAAAAGGCATTACAGTCATTACCTCCATGCAGTACTCGTTCTTGTTCTGGATCAAATGATTTAGGATTTCTGTAATGTTGAATTAAGGTAACTACACTGCACTTGGCGGTGATTGAGAAAAGTCTATCACTATTGGAAGCTTCTTATGATTGAGATGTTAATAAATGAACTCAGGCTTTCATACACATTTGAGAATCATAGCAAGGATACTCAAATCAACCACAGCGCCCAAGTTATCTGAGTTGGCAACAAAGACATATTCCTTTCCCTGTAACAGATTGAAAAAGCAAATTAGCCATTGTTACACAAACAGTAAATATATAAAAGACAAGCCCAATGCAAGGCAGAATCAGAAAAAAGCAGTAACATGAAGAGCAGAACCTTCGATAAAAGTGCATCAAGCTTGCCACTATTCATCAAAGAAGGAAAAACATCACCATGACCTGGGGGGTTCCTGTACATGTGAACACTGCATTAGCTGAGCGAAATGCTAAAATGAAACCAACAAAATAGAAAAGGAGTACAAGAACAGGACCAGACGATCAGAACCCATGCACAATCTACTCCAGTTGAGATTCAGTATGAAGAATTAAGAATTTGATAATCTTAGCCTATGTTTGAAATGGATTGTTTTATGAAGAATGATTTATGTCACAGAAAAGCCAAATGAATCAGAATTTGCACTCTCATTCTAGCAGCAGCAAACGTAGTGGCATACTTGGTCACAGACAATATGAGTACAGATTTTTTTTTATTTTCCGATAACTACAATAACAAGTATAGATGCAGCTTGAAGGAGGAAAACTTCATCACCAATTACAGGTTTAACTTAAGTGACAAGAAAAGAGCGTGAAAATTAATACTTAAGAAAGAGCAGTTAGACTAACTGAATCATCACTTAAAAGATAATCATTAGATGCAGATTCTGACATTATAATTCAGTATAACACCCACAAGAATTTTTTTTGTAAATGTTTCAAATGGTGAGTTGATTCCATTTTTTAATCGTAATCACAAAGTCCACACATTAAACAGTTTAAATACCATCCATCTTTGCCAGCATTGCCTTTGCAAGGAAGTGGAGCAAAGTCCTCAATAACCATACGAGGATACTGACTCTACAAAAATTTAAAGATGAAAGAATAAATAAACCTATTCAAATCCAAAATTTTGGGTGAAAAAACAAGCTAGTCGATACTTAATATCATTGATGTTCAGCCCCACTAACCTGATTGAATGTGTGAATCTCAATGTTTGAGTTTGAATATTTTTCTACAATCTACGTAGAGAATGCAAAGGCAAAATCAGCAGTTGAATCAAATCCAAACACTGGAGAACAATCATGGATTACTATGCATCACAATGATATTATTTCACCTTTGCTGTATCATCATGGGTGTTGAATGAATTCATCAAAAGCAGGGGAACAGTGCATCCATACTTGGTATTGAGAGCCTACAGACAGCATCCTTTTGTTGGTAAATATATATAAAACATCATGGTGAACTAAATTGATCCATAAAATCATAGATACCTCAATTTGTTTGACAATCAAATCAAGGAATGTCAAACCATTACGAACTTCAATAACTGATCTGCATGGAAGAAATACAAACTTCAGACTCTGAGAAGATATAAAGATCAATAAATAACCCAGCTAAAACTTCCATTTTTTGATGAGAAAGGAGAGGTTTTTAACATATCTAGACAAACTTCTCAAGAACCCATGCATCATCATAAACACCACAAAGGTAAAAGGTAAGGAGGTAGCACCTCGGCTGCCAACAAATGTAAAATCTGATCTACTTATAAATTAACCATCATATTTCTCCTATCTACATCACACCCCTTGGGAGGTGGCCCTTCCCTGGACCCTGCTAATGCGGGATGCTTTGTGCACCAGGATGCCCTTTTTTTTATTTCTCCTATCTGTATTCTTGAAAAGGTGTCACTTGCAGAAAAGTGGTTTAGTATTGATCATTCAGTATTATAATTCTGCCAAATTCTATCTAGTTGCAGTGTTATGAACCGAGTCCAGCCCAATGTAGATATTAATGTCATACAAGTTGTTATTGGGCTAACAAGAGCTATTGGGCCGAGAACGAGGAATAGGGTCAGGTTGATTTGGGATCCGGGTTGAGTAGTGGGCATGAAACGGTTCCATCAAAAAGGGTAGTGATATGTGAGTTAGGGATTATGCAAATTATGTGAAGCTTTGGCTTTCTGATCCTCTCATCTCCTTTCTATGGTCTAGAATCTCATCCCCTTCTAGTTACCCTCTTCTATGTTATCTATCTATAATTAGTGTGTTGTTAATGTGTTGTGGGTATTATACGTTGTAACTTGTATTCCGTAATAACAATATATATATCAGTGTTTGTGTTGAAAATTGAGTTTGTTACATTGGTGCTTTCATTGATTTGTCTACCATGGTGGACACTTCGCTCACCTCCCTTAATGAATCTATTTGTGCATTCCGCCAACAATTTGATTTCCTCCAGTCATCCCATTCAACTCCTCGTCGTATACCGGATTCAGTTTTCCTTCCACGATTTAGTGGTGATAATCCGGCAGTCTGGGTTCTTCAGGCAGAGAAGTATTTCGCATTCCACACCATTTTATCAGAGCATAAACTGTCATTGGCTTCATTTTATTTTGATGGTGATGCTTTAGAATGGTATCGATGGTTATTTCGCAACAAACAACTCGCTGGTTGGGATCATTTTGTGGACAAAGTGTTGATTCGTTTTCGCTCCCGTACTAGAGACACCTATAGCGAGTTCGTATCCATTCCCAAGCAACATGAGGCAGCGGAGAATTATATAACTAACTCATACTTGCCTCAATACTTGAATGAACACTCAGATCGCAACAAACCAAGCCTAGCACACACATTGTTCAAGGAGATGTCGGATGGGGAAACTAACTGCTTTAGAGATGAAACTATGGTGTTACCAGAGACCCAGGTATGTCATCTTTCTGAACAGGACAACATCTCGGTTTCACTAGAAATTTCGTATGATCTCCTTGCTGAAAACTCTGAGGCAGACCACATGTTCGATAAAATGCCCGAGAAGTGTAATGAAGTAGATTTCTTGGACAATTCCTCTGTTGGAAGTAATATTGATAGTTTTGATTATATGGACAGTAGACCGATTTCTTCAATACCTAGTCTGTATGATGAAATGGTGTCAAATCCAAATTTATCTAAGAACCCTACTAAAGATGAAGCACTTGGATTTCCAAACAAATCCCTCTCCGAACTGTCTCAGTATGATAATGACCAATCAAGTCGAGAAGGAGGACAGAATGTTCGTCCAATATCCTATGAAACACCTCCACCACAAGAGTACCCCACTAATCTGTTGTTGTCTACCTTCGGTGCACACACTGATCATTCCATGAACATTTTTTTCATGCGTGAAGTTGTTGATAATGCTAAGCTTGTGGAAGCAATCACCGCTGCAAAGTACAGAAATGTGGTAGTTGTTGGGGAAGAGTACAACAATTGTGAGCTTCTTGATGACTTGGGACTGTTTGCAATGGACGAGAAAACTATCAAATATTTCAGCATGAGTACAACAAGGGTGTTTGACAACAATCTTTGGTCGTCGTGTGTCATTGGTTGTGGCCACAAGGTCGCAAAATCGTTGATTGGAGATCCAAATTTTAGTTGGACTGTTATTTTTAAGGAATTTGTATTGAAGGACGTAGATGAAACAGTGGATAACACATCTCCTTTCTTCACTAATATCTATTTGCTTGTAGATGATATTCCCACATCTGCTTCTACCATTGGCTGGAATGCTAGACTGGCACGGTTGACGGTTGGAATGGTTGTTCATTCAGCACACAGACACAAACCGCAGGATAGCAAGCTAGTGCACAATGGGAATAACTCTGAAATGTTGGAGTTAATGACAGATTCTGAGTCTGAGCACAATCACATCCATAAAAACTTTTATATTCTTACTTATATTCTTGCTCCGAATGCTTCAAGCAACAATTTACGTTTAATTGATGTACATACATGCCCGGTGCTAGTGCTCATCAACTCTAAATGTGGAGGTCAACTTGGAGGAGAACTTCTTTGTACACTTCGTCATCTTCTTAACAAATATAGAGTTTTTGATTTTGAGAGACGAAGCTCCTGATAGTGTTTTACGTAGACTGTATTTGAATATAGAAAGGCTCAAGGGTAATGGTGATCGATTTTCCACCGAAATTGACGAGAGAATGAGAATTATTGTTGCAGTTGGAGATGGCACAGCTGGTTGGCTTCTCGGAGTTGTATGTGATCTCACACTATCTCAGCAACCTCCAATTGCAACAGTACCTTTGGAAACTGGAAAAGAGATCTTGTTTCTAGAAAATTGGTTTTTGATAACTGATGCGGTGGGAATGCATCTTAATTTCAATCTTGATAGTGGAATATGTTGCAGAGACATCTGTCACTTTAGATGTGTTATGATTCTGGTTAAAGTTGGCCAAGTTATTACAGAGGAAATAGGAGTAATGCCAATTTCCTTACTACTCTTGGAAGACAGCATAGAGTTGCACTTTGCATCAGATCATTTTCTTGGGCTGTTATTGCTGGATGGAAAAGTTTTGTCCAACTTCACACTTGAGACATTGCAGCACGTGGAAGTTGCTACTCTTCAGATAATTGAGAAAGCTGTGGATAGATTTCATGACTTGAACCTTGAGGACAAGGTTCTTAATTGGGATGGGGGTATTGTTATGAACCGAGTCAAGCCCAATGTAGATATTAATGTCATACAAGTTGTTATTGGGCTAACAAGAGCTATTGGGCCGAGAACGAGGAATAGGGTCAGGTTGATTTGGGATCCGGGTTGAGTAGTGGGCATGAAACGGTTCCATCAAAAAGGGTAGTGATATGTGAGTTAGGGATTATGCAAATTATGTGAAGCTTTGGCTTTCTGATCCTCTCATCTCCTTTCTATGGTCTAGAATCTCATCCCCTTCTAGTTACCCTCTTCTATGTTATCTATCTATAATTAGTGTGTTGTTAATGTGTTGTGGGTATTATACGTTGTAACTTGTATTCCGTAATAACAATATATATATCAGTGTTTGTGTTGAAAATTGAGTTTGTTACATGCAGGCAGCATTTGAACTGTTTCATATCCAAATGATACAAGTTGCGGTAGGAAATGACTTCAAATCAGCCCAATAAGTAGTTTCTATTCATGTTTGATGACTCAAAGCGTTAGAAAACAATCAAACACAGAGTAGAAAGAGAAACCAATAACCAAGTTTTATCACTTTATAGCCTTCATTGAGGGCATGTGTAAGGAAAAAAGATTGAAAGAAGGGTATCATGTGAAGGTAAAATAAAATAGTACTCCTAACAAGATTCAGCATACCATTCAGAAAGTTTCCTGGACCCTTACTGATGAATCAATAAAATAATGTTGCCAAGAAAAAGACAGAAGATTCAGAACACTGCTCTGGATCCACCAACAGTACTCACTCTCCAGTGACATGTAATAGAACAGAAAGATACTTGGAACAATATGTGCTGACAAACATGAGTTTAAGTCCAGTAATGAAAACAAAAGTATAATCCACATCTATAGCATAACCCTGTTAGAACTTAGACAAAATAACTGCTATATTTGTGGCAAATACATACTTGGGACCGGTGCACCCCATTGTTGTTCCCAAGCCTCCATTGAGCTTCAGGACAACAAGTTTGTCTAAGAGCTTCTTTGTTTCCGCGGGATCTGCAATGATCAAGATAGTGAAGCTTCTTCAGAAACAGTTTCAATTCACAGCAAAGGCAGATCTAGCTCCTCAGTGCAAATTCAACTAGACTCATTACTTACCATGTATACAAATATAAAAATAATTTTAAAAACATGTGTGCGCACATGTACAAACAAATAAATACCAATTTATATACACATCTGCCACTAATTCTCACTCCTCAATACAGTAGCCAATCAATACAAGAAGAGCAATTTAGCAAATCATAATACCTTCAGAGAGAGGGGCTAACTTGTCGTAAGGCACCACCACGTCATCAGTTGGCGTCTGGATCTTACTCCACTCGACATGTTGTGCCTCACCACTACAATTCAAATGCCAAAATAGATCATGAGTTTATCTGCTCTTGTTTGAGTTTCACAAGCTAAAAACTAGACTTATCTTCTCCAAAACTTAAACCATATCCGAGATCATCTAAATCAATTGACACTAATACATCACTACCTTAAATCAACTAACACTGTCACAAATCCATTCAAGAAATTGGGCATTAGATTAACCACATTCTAAAGTTCAGTTAATTAAAATGATTAGCCTAACTACAAGCAGTAAACAGAGATATATCCAATTGTACCTTAGATAGCGAGTGACAAGGTTAAGAAATTCAGATTTCTCATTATCACTGCAAAAAATAAAAACTCCATAAAAACAATCAGACGAGAAAAAAAAAAATCATCAGGTCTGGATAAGATCGAACAATTCAAAAGCAAACGACACTACCATGCAGCAAGCAAAATCTAGGAAAACCATACTAAATGAGCCATGGATCCAGAAATGGAGAATCTGAGATAAATAAGAAATGATGCTATCATGCAGAGCAAGTAAATCTTGCAAAACTACACACACAACCGGAATCAGAAATGGAAAATTGATTTTCTCATTATTACTGCAAAAGAAAAAGGTTCACACTATATCAAGTACAAATCCAAAAATAAATAAACAAACATCGAGAAATTGTGAAAAATAGAGGAGAAAAAAACGACAATGCAGCTATCGTGAAGCAATGAAACCGCCAGAAATAGAGAAAACTGAGGTACATCGAAGATGATAATAACATGCAGCAAGTAAATCAAGCAAAACTACACATATTCACACACACACATAATAAATCCAGATTTCTCATTATCACTGCAAAAAAAAAAAAAACAGCTCCAGATCAAAAAATGAACTAACATCAAGCAATTGAGAAAAATAGAAAAAAAAAAAACGCAATGCTGATATCGTGTAGCAATGAAACCGCGAGAAATAGAAAAAACTGAGATACATCGAAATCGATACTAGCATGCAGAGCAAGTAAATCTAACCAAAACTACGCATATTCACACACACATAATAAATCCAGATTTCTCATTATCACTACAAAAAAAAAATCAGCTCCAGATCAAAAAATGAACAAAAGCATCGAGAAACTGAGAAAAAATAGAAAAAAACGCAATGCTGCTATCATATATCAATGAAACCTCCAGAAATCGAGAAACTGAAAATCATAGATATTGATCCTAGCATTTACAGCAAGTAAATCTAAGAAAAACTACGTATAATCTCCAAAAAAAAAACAAAAAAACTTGCCTGATTTGAGTAAGGCTGGAAACAGCAGATTTGAGATTAGCTAGCTTCTCGGCATCAGCAGGACTGAGAGCAGGCACCGGAGACATTATTGTAGAAGAGAATTGAGTTTTTCCGATCTGTAGTATGAAGTTTTTCAAAAAAGAGCGTGAACTAAAACGAAAGCTTAAAATTGCGTGAATTGAAAGTGAAGCAAAAAAAATAATGTGAGAGATGGAGGGAAGAGGGAAGGAGTATTTATATAGTAAAGAAAAAGTTCATCGGGATCTGTAAGAAATGTAAAAGTAAAAAATATGTGGGTGAGAGAGAATTGAGAAAACACAAGGAGAATATTATGACTTGTAATGAATTAGTTATTGGAGACTCAAAAAGAAATTGTAATGATGGGTGTGTTCGTAGGAAAATATTTTCCCTAAAAAATGTTTGTTTATGTTGATATTAGTCATATTTATAATGATTTTTTAGGTCATTTTTTTTCTTTCTGTGTTTTTTTCGATGTTTAGAGCGTTCCTATAGCGATCTCAAGTCACAAATGACTTGATGGGATTGACAATTCGGTCACCTAATCGTTCATATGATTTTTGTGCAAGTTTACGTGTTTCAAAACTTTTGAAACCTAAACTTTTGTCTTTGATGTATATTATCCATCATTATGTTATCAAGAGATTGTGATTGAATTTGTATTTGGCCTTTTGATATGATAAGTCAAAGTAAATTTTAGATGAAATTCAAATTATATATATTTATTGACATTACCTAGTGTATTTGTAGCATCCCAAAAATTTTTAAGTTAAGAATCGAACCATTCTTCATTGTGAATAAGATTGTACCGAGTGATTCTAAATTTTCTTAGGTGTTAACGTCACTAGAATCCCCTAGCATAAAGTTGAGTTGGAAGTTTTCTTTCCGATTGAGTTTCACTATGAAATTTTACTTGGGTCAACTTCAAATGATCATATCTTTTTAGAACATAATTAGGTGGTCCATGACCTACCAGATTGAAAGTATTTGAGTCCTCTTTCCAACGCCACCAAATTTGCTAAATTTCGAGCTCGGGGTAAAAGTTATGCCCGTTCGAGTGAAGCCTCTCTATTTAAGGCACTTCATTCGTTTAAAAAAATGGTATTTTGGTCTTTTCCTTTTTCCACTAGTCTTAGCACATTTTTCTTGACCCAATTAAGGCTCTAATCAGATTCTAAATCACTTATTCACGTTCCTAAACACTTAGGGATTTAGAGCGAGGTTTCAAGAGGAGAAAAGGGGATAAGTTCAAGTGTTCTTCAAGATTTGTGGAATTCGCCAAGAGCATCGTTCTTTCCGGGTATGTAAGGCTTCTCACAGTGTTAAACTTATTCGTCGTCACGCCATACATCTAATTCATCCATGAAATCGTTATATTAAGAGATTCTTGAGTAGTTCTTGATTTTAGTTTCATTCTTTAACAATGGAGGTTTTGAGTTTCTTGGGTTGAGGATCTTGAATATGAGTTGTGATTCTTGAAAGGGATTGTATGAAATTAGTCATGTATTTGTGTTGGGGTTGAGAAACAAGAAGAGTTTAGGAGAAATTCCCCAATTCTAAACTAGTTTAAAGTTTGAATTTTACCAAAAAAATCGTCGAAATCGTTGGGAAAGGGTTGGGGCGGCGCGCCACCAGTACGCTAGGAGTGCTGGGGCGATACGCAAGCAGTACGCCCAAATCTAGCCCCAGTACTTTGGGACCTGGCGTGGCACGGCGCCAATACGCCAGGAGTGTTGGGGCAACGCGCCACCAGTATGCCAAGAATGTCTGGTCCTTTTTCTTTCCATGCTTCTTTTCGAACGTGTTCCTTTGAATCGTGACTACGTTCTCTTCTTTGTATGAGCTCCTAAAGGCTCCATTAATCCTTGAGAGTTCTTACATGTTCTAATCACATGTCTTAATATTCATTCAAAATTAAAGTGAGTTTAAGAGAAAAGTTCAAGAGTTTTTATTGAGTTCTATGTATTCAGTTTCTATGTTGTTATTGAGATCCTTGAGTTGATTCGTTCATGTCCATATTCCCGCATTAACCCTATGAATTGAGTATTCTTGAGATAAGTACGATCGTGGAGTTCTAAGTTCTTGAGTTTTGAATATTGAGTTTCCTATATTGTCATTGAGATCCTTGAGGTGATTTGTTCATGACTATATTTCAGCATGAACTCTATATTGAGTTATTAATCTTGAGAATCTTTTAAAGCCAATAAATAAGGTTTAGATTGAGTTTTTGAGGAAAGTTTAAAAAGTCATTTTGAGTAAAGTTTAAGGGAACTAAGTATTCCGGAATGTATCATTTTTACATTGAGAAAGAGAAACTTTGATTTCTAAAAAGAGTCTATGAATTCAAAAGTATTTCAAAGCAGTTACCTATTTTAAGAGGATAGTTTGAGCAATTTGCTCAAACTAGAGAAATAGTATGTTTTACACATTTGAGAATTCAAATTACTGATCTAGTTATAGTGAGGTTTAACTAACAGCAATCCTTCTATGATCTAGCTTCAAGCAAGAGTTCAACAACCGAAAAAGACCAATTCATTAACCTCCACTACAAAAGCAACAAAAACAGGCATCAACATTTGCATTTGGGCACCACAAGCATCAGTAGTAGCAGACATCCAACTTTAGCTTATGAATCATCTAACCCTTCAACTGCATTTAAGGACGAGGCTGGACAAAATGATACATTAATGTGTGTTTCTAAGAAACCGTCTGCATTTGAGGTAGCAGGTGCATCGATGAACTCTCTAAAATTTGATGAACTAGGCTAGGGTTTGTGAGATAAACGAAAGTGACTTAGGATTTGGATCTTTTTTTAGATTTTAGAGAGTATATTTTACCCACAAATTGGGTGGGTTTATTGGGTTATGGGGCGGGTTCATAGGATTTGGGTTAAAAGAATTGGTCAACTGGGTAGTGGCTTAGGATTTCGCCATGTGTACACAAAGAGGGTGCCGTTAGTGGGAGGGGCAAATGTGCACCGATTATTGGACGGCAAGGGCTGAGATGGACGAAAAGTATAACGGAGGGTATAGATGTACCATTTATCAAAGTTTGGGGGTATATTTGTCCTTTTTCCCAAGGTATTTTGATATAATTGACATATCTTTAGTTTAAGACAACAAAATTCAAAAATCTTTTTTATTTTCTTAAACTTGGTATCAAGTAAAAATATGTCAAATAAATTGAAACGGAGGAAGTATTTCATTTATCCTTCTATGTTGTCAATAGTTTCTCATGATCATGTGATCTATTTAGAGAAGCGGAGCCAACTAGTAGTTAGGGAGTTCATCCGAACCACCTTTGATGAAAAATTACACCTTTTATACATGATTAAAATTATTTTTTTACGTGTATATAGTAGATGTCGAACCCTCTCCAACTAGTTAATGTGTTCACTTTTTCAAATTTTGAACCCCTTAATAAAAATCTTGATTCCGTCACTATCCATGTATGTCAATAGCGCCTAGTGCAAGTTTTTATATCAGCTCACTATTCTCGACTTTGAAACACAAAAATCCATATGAATTACAATAAAATTTTGAGAAATATAAAGCTGAGATGTTATAATATTTGTATGGCTATTGGATTATTTAGAGTAAATTGCTATTAAATATAAATTTATTTTTTTAAAAAAAAACTGACTTAAAAAAATGTGAATCATATAAATTGAAATAGAGTAAATAAAGAATTAGAGTTAATTCATTTCGTCAAGGATATTTAACTACATTTCAAAATAAGTATGGTTTAACTCAATCTATTTTGCATTCATTAAAAATAGATAACATAATACTCCTATATAGTTATGAAGGGCTCTCTTTTGTTACACTAACTCGTTGAGAAGATTAGCGAGGTTCTTGCTATGGTGAACTGAAAGATTTTTCACTATAGTAGAAAGGAAACAAGTGGGAGTGACCGTCTTCTCAAGAATCACCTACAACAAGATAATTCCAATGTAATCTCATAACTTGGGGGTCTGTAGAGGGTGGTGTGTCCACAGCCTTACCCCTACCTTGTGAACATAGAGAGGTTGTTTCCGATAGATACTTAGCATAAGAATCACCTAATACAGATATTGAAGAAGCAACTATTGAAGCAACAAATATTTAGGAGAAGCACCTATATAAGCAAACCGATATGAACCAGCAGAGTGAGCGATAAGTGTAGAGATTATTGGTTATAACGAAGGGCTTACCAACAAGCCAAATTACTACGCCATTTCCTGCAATTCCCCTTCTCAACAGGTATGCACAATGTAAGAAGATCGGTAAGCAGATATGTGAACAGATCAACAACAACCCGCCACTTAAACTTCTCGATATATTCATCACATATAAGCTACAGCCACAATGGCAGTCAAGAAGAAGAGTACCCAACTTAACACTCATCTTGGTAAACATGTAGCTTCAGTACATAGGAAAATCTTGACATGGCAAAAAGAACATCAATGAGCTCAGATTTGAACAAGATAGTATATTAAAGAAAACAAATTGCATAATATCAGAAGGATAAACAAGAAAATTCCCATATTGCAAATTCTAATTAAAGATGTTTATACTCAATATGAACTCTTAACGCAACTTCAAACCGAAGAAAACAGAAAAATAGTAGTAACAAAAATCAGTTTCAACAGAAATGTTGTAGGTGTTCTTCCTTTAGAACACAAGCTCGTGTGGTTTCATGCCTGACTTCAACGAGAACCTTGCAGACAAATACGCCTTCAATTCAGGAATTCCTTCAATGGTCTTGAGCAATGCAGCATCCACAGCTTTCTGCTCATCTTTCTTTTCTTGTGGAAGCACATTCTTCTCCTGCATTCAACAAACAAATACAAACCATATTTAAATCAAACAATGCTCAAATGTCTTCTCCCGCATCAAACTAGATCACACAAAGCTGAGGAATATTAACAATGTAGGTTAAACAAAGCGTGTACTCACTATTACAAGGGAGTACCGAGGGCATCAGTTCTCACCAATATATATTAAACTAAAAGTCAGAACTTTTTTTTCGAAAGTAAATGCTAAAACCATCTCTAACCAAGATCATAACAACACAATTCCATTTTTCTCTAAATTGTATAGAAAATAGACTTCTAAATGTGATGCTCATTTCATTAGCTACTTTTTACTAACAATAAATATCTTTATATACTAAACACTCGCGAACAATAAGTAGCGCCATCTTCAGAATTTCAACATTCCCACAGCATATAAGTTATTAATATATTCATCCCCAAAGCAAGTTAATCACACACACTACAATCGTTCTAATAAATCCGATATCTATACTAAGTCCCATGACTATAAATATCTTCATGTACCAAAAGCTCACTAATAAGTACTACATCATTGCAACATTCAAACAGCATATACGCTACTATTCCCTCGGTTTCAATTTGTTTGTCTGCTACTCTTTTATATCATTACTTTAGTTACTTCACCGCAAGATTAACGAGCATTTTGTTACATTTGTCGTATATTTAATAAACTCTGTGTCGAATCAAAATAGGACAAACAAATAGTAATGGAGGGAGTATACCAATGTATAATACTAAGTCCAATTGAGTGAAAAATACAGAATTTCATAAAAAGGAGACAAATTTAAGCAGAAAATGAACAAACAAACAAACCTCTTTCTTGTCTTCAAAAAACTCTCCTTCTCCCTTCTTCTGCTTCTTCTCAACCTGCTTAGCAAAATACTTATCATCAATCTTCTCCACATTCACTCCAGAAACATCAACCTTCGTCGAGGTACCAATAACATAAGCTTGATTCACACGTCTCAATGGAACTCCATTAAGCTTAAACGGACCAGTAACAAGAAGCAATCCAGAAGTAAGCTGCTTCAAAAACACAACTCTCTTTCCCTTAAACCTACCAGCAAGGATAATCAACACTGTTCCAGGGGTAATACTTGCCCTAAGCTTTGTAGGTTTTGGCTTGTGTTTGTTAACAAGGGGCTTTTTCACGTCATCGGCAGGGTAGAATTTTGGTGGCTTTACAGCGGCGACGGCGGCGGCGGGTTTTTTCTCGTGGAGGGGTAATTTGCCGCCGTTTTTCTTCTTAATTGCCCATAAACCCTTCTTATGGTACATTTTGGAACGTGAGAACTTTCCGACGCCACGGATTAGCTCTGGGTTTCGGATTGTCTTCTTCGCCGCCATTGGAGAAACGCTTGAGAAGCTCTGGTGAAAGAGTGAAAACCCTAGATTTGAAAAATGGAGAATTGCTGAGATTTTTTCAGCCTCTAATTTATGTAAAATGGATAATTAGATGAAAGCCCGTGTGTATATTGGGCTGGCCCATGTAATTTTTCATGTTTGGGCTAGTCACAGATTTTCACCCGATATTTGGAATTCGATTAAAATAATTTGGGTAGATTCGCGTTGGAAAGTTCCACTTACAACATTAGAACTAAAATGTTCTTTATCAAAGATGAATTCATATCTAAAACTCGAAGTCAGAGTTTTTAATTAAAGATAAAGAAGTACTTATCGCTACATATGTATAGAAATTTTATGAGACTATAAAAGTTATTTCTCATTGCATATATTAGAGTTGATTGTAACATGCATTATTCCAGATAATTAAAACGAAAATTTACCAATATAAAGCTTGTAGCCATAGTGATCCTATTCAGCCAATTCGATCATTTTTTAGCACCTTATATCTTTTTTTGGGGCGTCCTAGTATCCGAGCACTTTTGTATGATTTCTCTTGCATTCGCCTTTCCAAATGGGTTTTGAAGATAAAAATCATTTATTGATTAACTCATAAATTGACCTGGGTAATCAATCTTGCAATTGGATCGTTGAAATTACGAGTATGATGTCTAATTGTCCAGACAGTAATGGTAGTATCTTTTACCTTAACCGGTGACTCACTTTTTTTAAGTAATATGGAAGAGGACTGAAACTTACATAAATTTCTCTAGTTTAGGAGCCAATTACTTAAATGCACTTTAGTTTGCAATATTACGAATACGTCTAGATACATGTATCTCGGGATATATGGGGTCTAAATTAAGGTGTAATTTGTTTTAGATGCATTGTATCCAAATGGATTCACATGTATCTGTGATATATAGCAAATATCGCTCGCCACTCGCCTATATATCTGGTATCCCATATACATGTAAATCACACCAGATACATATACATACATGTATCTACTGTCATTCGCATGTTTCTGAGATACTTGATCATCTCACTCACCTCTCTCCCTATTTTAGTGTATCATGAAGCAAAAAACTAGGTGAATCTTTCTTAATGTATAATAAGAAATTCTTAATTAATGATAAAATATATAATATTTTTAAAATATTATATAGGGCTAACCCATCGGTGGCCCCTTAAAGTTGGCACCAAATTTTACTTAGACACTTTAACTAAATTTTGTTCATTTTAGACACCTTATGTAGGGTTCTGTTGTGTCATTTGGACACTTTTTTAACAATCACCCAAAAATATAAAGTGTGTGTTAAACACTCGCCGATGACGTGTCAAAATAACAAATTAAACAAAGACACATGTCATATATATAAAAAATAATTCTAAACTAATGACTTTTAAGTAAAAAGAAAAATAACCACTAATTTGATGACATGTGGCATTTCAAACTCAAATAATAAATATTTTTTAAAAAGAAATTCATCACTTCTAATTTTCATCAAGAAACTCACCCTTGTCTTCTTCACCCAACCAACCCAGGCGTCTTCTCCACTCCACCCATCTCAACCCCAACCGCTCCTCCACCCCCACTAGATCGTCCATCCTCTTTACCCCCACCCACCCCAACCTCAACCCTTTTTTCACTCTATCGTCATTTCAAGAAACATTTTTAAAAGAATTTAATAACATTGAAAAAATTAATTTATAAAAGCATAATTTTTTTTTCTTCTTTACTTCTAAAAAGAATCAGTTATAACTAACAATGGAAGAATTGTTTTTTTTTTGCATTTCTCGAATGTGCAGAGAATTCAAATATGTGAACAAGAAATAGAGTAATTATTTCGTGGCACTAAAATTTAATTGTTGGATCTAAAGAAAAAGAATGAGAAGAAGATGATGGTTGTGGTGATTTTCAGATCTGTAAAATTAAAAATTGCTTCGATTTTAATAGGATTAATGGCGATAATACAGCGGCGGTGGGTTGATGGTGTGTGGTGGATGAGATAATCACAAAGAAAGAGGGAAGAAGATGAACAATGTTTTTAAAATAATATTTTGATAAAAAAACCTTTCACGCGCTGACTTTGAGTGTATTACACTCACCATGCCATGTCAGCAAAAAGTGTCAAAATGACATAACGAGATCCAACATAAGGGGTTTAAAATGAACATCGCCTAGTTGAGGTAAGTGAAACTTCGTACCAACTTTAGGGGGTTACCGATGAATTCTACCTAATAATAATATATATGCTCGTGAAATATGCCCAATTACATAGATTCTCCTAAATATATCCCAGGTTAAAAATCTTTTGTTAGTACATCAATATAGATAAATGTTATATCTTGGGCTCCAAGTAGCAATTAAACCTCACTTTATCGACTTGCTATATAATAAATCGATTAAAATAGTAATCAACTTTATATTTTTGAAAAAATATCAAATAGGATGAACATGTTCACATTTGCCTTTTGACTTAATATGGTCAATTGGTCATATATACTTTGTTTTGTATACCTAATAATTAACTTTTTAATTCATTTTAATATTACATTTTTACTTAAATTCCTCCTTAAAGCAAGATATTAATAAATTTTAATTGCTTAAATTTGACCCAAAAAGAGTTTTGAGTTAGCCTTCCATTGTCCTCCTTTTGCTATTGAATAACAAATTTTCCATTCTATTATATTTTTATTTTTTTTCAAGAAGATAGTTGATAAAAAGATGAAGAAGAAGAAAAATATTTAATTATATTAAACACTTATAATATGACCCAATTTCATACATATTGCATGCATTTTAAAAAGAAACAAAAAGAGAGAGAAAATTGTAAGATAGCATACTATGCAAATGGAAGAAAATAAAACTAGAAGAAGTAAAGAAGGTAGAAAAAATATCTCTTTGGCATAAAAAACGATCGGTTATGAATGAATGAATAAGATTGTTTTATCTTAAGCATGAGTTTTGAATATAAACAATATTTCTTTAAAGAATATTTTTTAAAAAATAAATTTTATGTGGCTCAAATTCAAATTAACCAGTTCTAATACGAATATCAAATTTTAAATGAATAATAATAAAAAATAAATAAAAAAATATCTTCCTTTCACCTCTTTTGTTCCCCCTCCACTTTTAAAATTAATTTATGTCAAATTTATAATTAAAATTCTTGCTCTATTTTTAAAGTCATGTTTAGGTTTTTATTTTTATTTTGGTTTTCTAACCTAATACATTCATATTAAAGCTCAATTAAATTTGAATTTGTGTAAAAAAATATATATTAAGGGTAGAACATTCTCTAATAAAAACGACTCTAAATCCAAAATATTAGAGTCCAAAATATTTGATGTATTAAAAATGAATGAATACTTATCGGTATAAAAGTTCTTCTAGAAAAGTAATCTTATGAGTTGACTTTAATTAGTTAACTTATACAATACACATATAATGTTCATCTATGCTTTTTGAGTGTGTAAAGAAGAAATGCACTTTGAACAAAAAGTGAGGACTCAACTAAAGTAAAATTTGGGGGCCAATAGTAATATTATACATAAAAATCAATTTCTATTCTTTTCAAAATCTCTTTTAATTACTATCATTTTTACTCGATCAATCTGTAAAAAATATACTTTGAATTTAAAAAGAGGGGTAATGCCTCGTTTATTAACTACACGGACCGAGCACCATACATTCACATTGCAATACATACATATAACTCGTTAATCTACGTCAAACAACGACTCAAATAACAAAACAAAAAGGTAAAACCCTTTTCGTTATAAATTTTCAATACGAAGATGAATATGAAATTGTGACCTAATGATTCCTTCGACCTTCAAAATTTGGATTTATATATATATATGAAAATAAAAGTTTTTGTATTATAAACAACCCGTTTCAATTTTGAACATTAAATATTCAAATAATTCATATTAGCTGACGAAAATACCAAATGCTTATTGTAATTGAATCGTTTCAGGTTCACGCAAGTTGACACGAATATTATAATTATCAAAAACAAAATATGTACCTTGTATCACGTTATTTTCCTTTTTTTTTCTTCTTTTGTTGCGTTGGTTCATATATATCGAGTGTTAGTTTTTTTTTTTTTTAATATGTAATAGTGTTGTCATATTGCATGTCGGTGGAAAGTTCCAAAAGGCCCCTAATGTGAACAAGTCCAACAATGGGAAAAAGAAATTTTATTTTTCACTATTGATATTCGATATTTCTATTGAAATTTGACTAAATTCAAACTTGCATTTATAGAGTCCATTATAAGTGGATGTTTCAATAATTTTCTTTTATTTTCAAAAATATAAAATCAAAGACCTATCAAAAAATCTCCAAATTCAAACTTGAATATTATAGAGTCCATTATAAGCGGATGTTTTCAATAATTTTCTTTTATTCTCAAAAATATAAAATAAAAAACCTATCAAGAAAAGAAAAGAGATTTTGAATATCTCACCATACTTATATTGATTCACTTATTTTTATTACTTTTTTGCAATATAAAACAAGTTGATTATTTTTATTTAAGTAAATGAACATTCTGTAAAGTGGAATGTTTAATTCAATTAATTAAAGTCAGGATATTGCAAATCAATAATCAGTACTACGAGATATGATTTACAAAACCTCAATACAGAAATTTAATGAACAAATTACCAAATATAACTATATTCACTACTAATAAAAAGGCATAAATACTTAAATATATATTTTAATTTGATTTCATTTGATATTTATGCTCTCCATTTTCAGGTATACATAAATAAACACTCAAAATTATATAAAATTAAACAAGTAAACATACCGTCCTACGTGGTATAGTATACGTTGAAAGCCACGTAAACTCAAATTACTGTATACAACGTCGTCAGTGGCGGAGTCATAATTTTCAATAAGGGGTTCAAAATCTGTAGAAATAGACATACAAAGTTGCCGAAGGTGGTTGGATATACTATATAAACATAAAAAATTATTCTAACCATGTATAAAAAATATAATTTTCTGCCAAAAAAAGTTCCCCATTAGTATAAGGTGACTCCTGAACGTCGTATAAGATAAATATACAAATTTAAGTACATATCTAAAATTAGAGGTTGAGATCAAGTTTATAAACCTCAAAATTGGTCATAACTTATATAGAAAATTAATAAAATAAAATACGCGTAAAGTCTAAAGTGGACACGTAAAAGTGAACGGGAGATAAATATTTATGTGCTAGTAACTGAAAAAGGAAAAAGCATGTAGCTCGCGGGAAACCTATTTTGGTCATTTCACAATACTTAGCGTAACAAAAAGCTTTTTTCTTTTCTTTTCATTTTCATTTTCTCTTCTTCTTCTCAAACATTTTTTTCTCACTCTCCATTTTCTCTCTCTACACTTTCTCTCTCCTCTTCATCTTCTTCTTCTTCCTCTTGTTGTTTTCAGTTTTGATTGAGGAAAGTTTTGAACTCAGCAGAAAAAAATAGTGGGTTTAGTTTTTTATTTGGTGAATTTTGGTGTTATGATTCTTCTATGGAGTAAAACCCCGGAATTTCAATGACCGGCGTTAATCCCAAACGGAAGCTTGAAGATTATGCCGCCGACGAAGACGCTGTTTCATCGGAACTATACTTAGTACACTCCGCCGTCAGGATGAGAAAAGACCAATCTGTCCTTACCTCTTTCACCGATTCCCCTCCACGTCATCATCAAAACAACAGCTCTGACTCAGCTTCATCATCGCCGCAACAGCTTCCGTCATCTTCATCTTCATCGTCGGTGTTCACTCAGTCAACTAGGTTTCTGGGTCGTCTTCAGTTTTTTGTCAGGTTGTTATCCGGCGGGAATACTTTGGTGCTTCAAGCTGAGTCTACTGACTCAGTAAAATCAATTCATGAGAAAATCCAGTTCATTACCGGAATGCCCATAACTGAGCAGAGATTAATCTACAGAGGGAAGCAGCTACAGTGGGAGCAAACGTTAGCCAGCTGCGACATTCAAAATGATGCTGGATTGCAATTGGTTGGACGAATGCGGAGCACAGGGCATCCACAAGCATGGCAGCTGATAAATGACTTGGTTTCTCAGATTTTTGATCTGTGTAAGAGTGGTAATCCTCGCCCTTCGAATCGTATAAAGACTAGACTGATTGAGTTTCTTACTATGACACCTCGAAATGCTACTGAAAAATCCGCCGAGCACCTTCAGATTTTCCTATCTTCGTGCGCCCCGGCAGCTTTGGTGATGCTGTATATGTCTCAAGCTAAAGTGAACAAAGATACTGCTGATGAATCGATTCGTCAATTTATTAATTCGAGTAAGACTGTTTTGCCTAATCCTATATATACGCAATGTGCTCCTATAATTTTAGAATTCTGTAAGTTGCTTAGTAGGTCTGCTGGTGTTGATGATTCTTTATATGCTCTTTGTCGGAGTAGTTTAGGGGGTATAGTAGAGTCTGTTGGGGTTGTAAGTTGGGAGAGTAAGAAGACTGATGGTAAGGATGTAATGGAATTGCAAGACATTTTCCCATTTGTTCGCGAACTAGCAGCTAAGCTATCACATGCTTTAGAATCAAGTGTGGGATCAGACACCGCAATGGGGCCTTCTTCGAGTGATGTGCGTGATTTTACTGCATTTATAGGTCCTATCATGAATTTGATAGGGGATCATGTAGCGATTTGCAGTCCAATCACTTTCCCGTTGCAGGAGGAAGGCACCAGTGAGGAGGAAAGCAAAAGATTTGAGATGTTGTATTACAGACAGCAGATTAAATGTTTGCATGATATTTACTTTGATTTGCTGGAGAAATTAGAGCTATGTCTAAAGAAAATGGAAGAATCTTTAGCATTGAAAGAGAAAGGAGAAGGTGAGCCTCTTGTATCCGGGTGGTCCCAGTATTTTGCAATTCTGAAGGAGATAAATGCTATATCAAAACTTTATAAGGACTCGGAGGATGAATTTTGGAATAGAATGAGGCAAAGAAAAGTTTCTTTGTGTTTTCTGATTGTTAGATTTGCCAAACGATCTGAAGATCATCGGTGGATTTTGGAGCACAAGGAAGTGACTAATTTTGAGGTGAGGAGGTATCTGGCTATGATGATGCTTCCAGAAGTGAAGGACGAGTACGAGGAGCTTCACGAGATGCTCATTGACCGCTCTCAGTTGCTCTCAGAATCTTTTGAGTACATTGCACATGCAGATCCTGAGTCATTACGTGGTGGCTTGTTTATGGAGTTCAAGAGTGAAGAAGCTACGGGGCCTGGCGTCTTGAGGGAGTGGTTTTTCTTGGTATGTCGAGCAATCTTCAACCCTCAGAATGCACTGTTTGTTGCTTGTCCAAATGACCGCAGAAGGTTCTTTCCAAATCCAGGTAAGCTTTTCTTGCCTTCATTTTAAATTCATCTGACATTTTTTTCTATATAAACTCGCATATCTTCACATTTTGATAGTATTTGATTTCAAAGTTCTATATGTGGATATTGTATTTGCATTTGACACTTTGTACATTGCTTTAGTGGATTGAATGAATTGAACTTGCATTCCTAATATTTTTATGTAAAAACTGAACTGTAAAGACCCTTACTCTCTTTTTGAGAATTGAATAATGCTAAAGCTGTTGAGAGTGGGATTTGAACTGTGAAGAACCCTATTCTTAAGTGTCTATTTCCTTGTTGTTATCCATTTAGTAAGGATTACCATTGCTTAGTGTTATTAGAAGTCATCACTTCGTGTCTTAAAGCGATGAAGCAATTAATCAAGGGGTTACCGCTTCATGGTTTTGGCCGTGTGTTTTAGATAAGTGTAAGACTTCACACAATGATGTGTGAGGCTATCCTAATGAAAATCAGTCCGTTCTTTGAATCTTTTTTGAGAATTAGTACTGTTGTATTCTTCAGCATTCTCAATGCTGGCCACCATCAAAAACATGTTACAAGGAAAGTATACTCTAGCTTTACTTGAATCTTAACTTTGATGTGTTAGAATATCATCATTATTGTTTAATGGATGTTTGAAATTAGTTATTTTAATTGCAATTTGATCTATAGATTGCACGATAAATATGTGTTTGGTGATTTTTACTTGTATAACTTGTACACTTTACTTCGAAGAAGTGTGTGCTTCATCATGCTTTTTGCTTCAAGCCACATGAAGGCATGAACCCAATCGCTTTTTTGCCCTCAACTTATTTGTATGGTACATTATGTTTGCCAATGCCATCTTCTTCAGGTAATTCTTCACATCCTCTTCCTAGGTTGACCATATTGACTTTTTTGTGGTCGTACATGACCCACAACAAATGGATCCTATGTGTACATTTCCTATGTCTCCTCCTCAAGGTCATGGTATACAAGTTCTGATTCAATCCTCCTTTTATTGCAAAACTGTGTCCTCTACATTATCTTTGAAGGGCTATTAAGTGTTCGTTTTTATCGTAATCATCATCTTGGTATCTTTTTGAGTTGTCAATATTTGCTCTTAAGCCTTTGTACGTTTTTTTCCCCTTAAAATCAAGAAATCTCCAAGGACTAGTGGCACGGTTTGAAACTCGATGGATGATGGGCCCACCCCTCTACCATTTTCCATTTAAATAGCAAGATTTTATTTGCAGTAGGGCTCAAACCGATAATGTGTGCATAACTCAAGCATCACTGATTGAGCTCTTATTGTTAGACTTAAGGCCCTTTTACATTTGTGTCGTCCTTGTCATGTAGTCATATCCTTAAAGTCTCTTCGTATTGGTATCAAGTTCAAGGACTAGTTAGATAAAACTTCTGTGATAGTCAAGTTGCACTTCATATTGCATCAAATTCGACCTTCCATGGAAGGACCAAACACTAGGAAATCGACTTTGATTTTGTTGGAGAAGAGTTACACCAGAGACATAGTCATTAAAATTTGTAAAATTAAATGATTATCTTGTAAAAATATTCCCCAAGTCTTTCGTCAGTCCACAAATTAGTTATATAGGTAAATAGGTAGGTAGTTACTATGTGGACCAATTTGCGTGAGGGGGTTAGCAGTTCACTTGGCAAGCTAGTTGTCTTAATTTAGAATCTTTTAATCTTTGTTCATAGTATTTCCCCCATCTTGTTTTAGCAATTTTGACCTACATTAGGTTTGAATTATCTTCAACAATTGCTGATTGATAACCAATGTATCATTTTCCAAATATTTGAAGGTGGGATCAGGGCTTCTCCTGCCTGTCCAGGTCCCTATCTGTGCAGAGAAACTAAAAGATTCCAGTATTTAATGTGTAGCTCATAATTATTTTCGTTTAAACTTGAGGAGATTCAGCTATTCTGGCACCAAATAAATCAATTGCACCAATTCCAAATCAGTTAGTGGTAGGTATTCTAACATGCAATAACTAAATATTATTTTGTTTTCTTGATTTAAATACTCTTCTTGTCCTCTTCGTGATTTTCTTCTGAAGTTCCCATCTGGTTGTCTTCTGCGGGGAATCAGATAAATGCTGGGAAACACTGATATAGAGTTCAACATTCTGGCTGATGGATGACCATGCTGATCCTTAGCCAGCAAACTTTCTTAGACAAAGTTAGAAATTCATGGTCCACTTTTCTTTGTATTGCACTATATATGGAGTACTTCCAAGTCATAGTATCATTTTCTTTTCTTTTTGAGATATGTGGTTAGACAAGCTGACAATTTTCATTCATCATCATTGTTTCCATTTATTTGGATGAACTTGCAATGCCTATGTTTTGTTGGATTTTTTTTTTTATTTTGCAAGACACTGATACTACTCTTATTATTGGGGCCTTATTGACATTCTACATATTCGTATTGCAGCGTCAAAGGTGGACCCATTGCACCTTGAGTATTTTAGCTTCTCTGGCAGGGTAATTGCTTTGGCCTTGATGCATAAAATACAAGTTGGCATTGTCTTTGACCGCGTGTTCTTCTTACAATTGTCGGGCAAGAGTATTTCCTTGGATGACATAAGGGATGCAGATCCATTCTTGTACAGCAGCTGCAGGCAGATATTGGAGATGGATCCGGAGATGGTAGATCAAGATACTCTTGGTTTGACATTTGTTCGTGAAGTAGAAGAGTTAGGATCCAGGAAGGTTGTCGAGCTGTGCCCTGATGGGAAAAGTACCATGGTGAATAGTAAAAATAGGAAGCAGTATGTTGAGCTTCTTATTCAGCACCGCTTTGTCACATCCATTGCTGAGCAGGTAGCTCATTTTGCTCAAGGTTTTGCTGACATTATAACTACTGTAAGGCTCCAGAAATCCTTTTTCCAGAGCTTAGATCTTGAAGATCTTGATTGGATGCTCCACGGGAGTGAAACTGCTGTTTCTGTGGAAGACTGGAAAGCACATACTGATTATAATGGCTATAAAGAAAGTGATCCTCAAATATCTTGGTTTTGGAAGGTATGTTCTGTTTCTAGTCTTGCAGTCTGTACATTTCCTTTATTTGGAGACTTCATTTCTTTTGTTTCATGTCAGTCTTTCCTCTGTTAACATTCTGTATAGAAGCTTGATTCTTTTCAAAGGTATTGCACCAGGCAAAAATCTATATTTTCTTCTTTCTTCTCTTTATGTGTTTACTTCTTCTTTTCGGAGAAGGGAGATTTTTTTTTTCCTGGTGGGGATGAGGGACTGTACCTTCCTAATATTTCTTTTTTGGTTTTCCTAAGAGATTCTGAATCAAATGGCCACTGTTGAAGGAGAAACATTAAGGAAGAGCCCGTTTCACTTCTATGCCTATTTATATCACTAGATAATTCGCTTGAAACTACACTGTTTGTTTTTACTTCTGTAGTTTCTTAGCAAATTCTCTTTGACATATAATATAATAAACTTAATTAATATTAGGATAAGCTACAGGGACACCCTTGCTAAACCACTTAAGTTACAGATACCTTACTGCTTTGTGAAACTAAGTGACACCTTTGTTAGACCCTTTTGCTAAAAAGTGTGCAAGCGAGTATGCTATGGCCAATATGCCCTTTGTGCTTAATAATTGAAGACTATGTGAAAGAGAAAGAAAGATCTAACTTCGAAACAAATTTAGTCCATCTTACAACTTATACGTGCAAAAAATGATGATTGCCTACATATGCCAATAAACGTAATTTTCAATGTGCAAATCTTCGAGTTTATATTAATAGAGAGAATACAAGCTTATATATATATATACACTAGGTTATATATATATATATATATATATATATATATATTTAATAACCATGTGTCCGGGCCAATTTGTGCGCATCTCGACTAATTCCATGGGGTACCTGCCAGCAACACGTAACTATGTTCCCAAAGGCTAGGACAACAAGGAAGAAATCACCTAGTATTTTTGTCTCTGCTGGGATTTGAACCTGAGGCTTTAACCCACTTCATTGACCTTTAGGCACTTTAATATGACATGTTAGACTAGGCATTTCCACTTATCTAGAAAAAGGTACTTCCATTAATTTCTTTTTCCTTCTACCTTTTAATATAAGGTCTGGATTTATTGAAGTTAATATATAATTAAGCATTAGCCAAAGATGCTTGAAAAAGGAACTAGAATTTTAGCTTATAAAGCTAAACAATGTGTGTGAGAAAAAGATATGCATAATTAGTGAATAGTAGCTTACTTTAGAAGGGTATTTTGGTTGTAAATTTCTCATTTTGTGCAACATCGACAACTTTCAGATACTTTTTGACTAGATAGGGTCATACATAGGTGTGCCAAATAGCACTAAAAAGCTAGTGGGTTACTGTTTTTTTTTTTTTTTCAAAATAAGGGTGAGGGATATCCAATATAGGCAATCTAGAGGGGTTGTCGTCCTTTTTACTCTAATGATATGATTTAACTATGATTTTAAGCTCTATGATATTCTCTATCTTGTCTATACTAGGATGGTAAAAATGATACCCTTTGATATTTCTTTGATGCTTGAGTATGAGAAGGTAATGGAAAACGAACAAAAAGTTCCATAAACAATTGTTCGTAGTCTTCTTTGATTGCTCAATGCTTGGATAGAGAGAAGCAATTACTTTTTAGAATTGGTTTATCTTTTTTTTTTCTCCAGAAATTCCAGCACGAAGCAAATTTAGAGGCTAATATTAGGATGTGGACCCGTTGCCGCCCTTGGCTCACACCGTTATCATATTTGTAGGTGGAATAAGAATTAACAATGAAGAACTGTTGGTTTCTGTGAAGAGCATTTTGCAGGCTAAAAACTAAATGCTTTGATTCTGGGTATAGGAATTTATCCATGAAAGCAACTCTAAAAAGCTATACCCCGCTGTCGGTTGTGCTGTTTGGAGAGGTTGCAATCTTTTGATTTTGATCATCTATAGTCATCATGGAGATATTATGTCACCTCATCTGTCATTCTACAAAACTTAAGAAAGGATTTTTCTGTTGAGAGGTGCAAAGTTTTGTTCAAGTAGATAACCAAACAAGTTGAACAGTGCCATAAGATGAGTCTTATTTATTCTGCTCCGACAAATCGATAGTTTGAGCATACATGCACATCTAGAGCTACCCTCCTTTTGCATTTAGTAGTGTTGTGCCATTGCATTTCACTTTCTGTGAATATGAATTGGGTAATAGGCTACGCAAGGATCCATTTTAACATGCTCCTGGGGCTCGGATTACTGCAATTTTCTGTAAAAGACACAGGTGGAGAAAGCAAGCAAACAAAGTATCTGGTGGTCAATGGTCATTGGATATAAGTCCTGGATTACCTAATTGTTCCTAAGGTGGACTTGGGGACTTGGTTGTTACTACTTCGAATATTATGAGGATGAACCTCGGTTTATGAGATTTGATTCATACCAATTTAAAATTTGTTTTCTTTCATTCCTGCAGATTGTTGGGTGCATGTCAGCTGAGCAGAGAAAGGTTCTCCTCTTCTTTTGGACTTCAATAAAGTATCTTCCTGTCGAGGGTTTTGGAGGTTTGGCCTCTAGGCTTTACATCTACAAAACCAGAGAGTCAAATGATCGTTTGCCTTCTTCACACACATGCTTCTTCCGCCTATGCTTTCCTCCTTATCCATCCATGGATGTCATGCAAGATCGACTTCACATTATCACCCAAGAGCATGTCGGTTGCAGCTTTGGTACGTGGTGACACCATCGATCTTTTTGGACCTGAATCAGACTGCACATAAGTTATGTAATCAACTTGTACATATGTATAGCGTATGCTCCTATTTGGAACTTAACTTTGGTAAGGTTTTTCTAGTTGGTTTAAATGGTGGAAGGTTGTAGTTTATTCTCACCTTAATTTAACTTTTATACAGGTATAATATCTGTTAATAAAAAAAAGTAAGAAGGGTCAAGTTTTTTCTTTTAACTTCTAATTATATTTGTTCATGTGTGATTGTTGTTTATATTTGTAAAGCTTAGGGTTTATTTTCAATCTTTGTCATGCTAAAAAGAGCATGCCTTGGGAAGTGATTGTAATATTGCCTTCTCCTTTGAGTTAGATTAGCAAATGTATTATATTTGTATTGAGTACAGATTTGTTTGGCATTTCACTTCTTTTATGGTTGCAATCATCAACTTTTCTTGATATGCCAGACACCCTCTGGACTCAATGTCACTAATCTGTGAAGAATGGTACTACATCAACAACATACATAGGGTAATCCCACTAGGTAGAGTGTACGAAGATCTTACCTCTATCTTGGAGGTAGATAGATAGACTATTTATTTTCGGTAGATTTTCGGCACAAGGAAATAAGCGGGACAACGTTAACCTTCTACCCTAATGCATGTGTGTCCCTCATAATCTCCTATCTAAGGTCATGTCGTCAGTAAGTTGAAGTTGCGTCATGTCCGGTTAAATCACCTCTCTCCATTACTTCTTCAGTCTACCTCTCTTGGAACCATTCATAGCCAACTTGTGGAGAATGGTATTACTAGTTGGGTTTTTCTCTTCTTTTTTTATCAGAAGAAATGGTTTGAGCCTTTTATTTTGATTTCACGAATCTAGAGATCCATGAATCGAAATCCTAATGCATATAGATACAAATGGTCCAACGAGATCGGGGAGAAAGAGAGATGAGGCATTCACTTATTTTCAGATATCCGGACTTTATGTTTCGAGAGAGTGGTACGATAAGTGGATACATTACACAAATCAAAATAGGATAGTTGAAATGCAGAAGTGCTATGAGAATATTATATTATACCATATCATATATGATAGAGAGATGCATATACTGAGGCTCTTGGGTTGCTATAGTATTCGATATATCGACAACATGAGTGTTGTACAAATGTGAATGTTAAGATAAACCTACAAGTATACTAAAATAAAAGAATGAGATCCACGACAGAAGGTGTTGTTTGTAAGTACCACATGAAAGATAAAATAAGAGATCTCTTAAGATGATTTGGTCATGTTCTGTATTAATTTTCAGATGCTTTGTAGTTTTTATTTGTATGTAAATATATTGAGTTAAGCTAATTAGAACGACTTGATAAATAAAGATTCTTATAATCAATTGTGACTTTCTTGTGATTGAAGAATAGTTATTGGTACTATAATTTTATTTTATTCTAGATTGGGAGGAGAGTGTTTAACCATTATTTTAAAAGAATTGAGAAATTTCAATTATTTTATCGTACCCTCTAATTAATTTAAAGTATAGAGGTAGAAGGTCACAATTTAAAATCAAAGATAGTTTAACTATAACAACAAAACAAGCTATTCAAGGTGAACCTTAATGTATGAAAATATTCTTCAAACTTCGTTATACGTCTAAGGAATGAGAAATCCAATTATTTTTTTGTAAAGAAGCATCACCTAAGCATTTAAGGATGTGACTTAATAGCGAATAGTCATGAAAATTTTAGAGATAGTAAGTGATCTCTACTCATTTATTAAATTCTTGGTGAGTAGAATTACCCAAAACATATACTGATGAAAGCTCGTAAATAATTTTAGAATAATCAAAATAAAATAAGTTGGTCTGGATATCACCGTTTATTAGAAAGAAAAGAGAAGAAAAATCATAAATAGGCAAAAAGATATACTAATCCTTTTATTATTCAAAGATAGACTCAACACCCCCACCCCCCAACCACAAACCATAGACCAAAGACACAAGGATATATGCATTACAACAAACATATTCCTTCATTCTAGATATCATACTAAATACTACTAATAATAAATATATAAAACCTTAACTTAAAATATTAAAACATCACTCCCCCCAACCCCCATCCCCCATCCCCCACCCCACATTATTCGCCATCCTTTTTCATCATAAAAAGAGTCAAAATCAGTTTTACTCTTCAGTCTTCTCAACTTGTTCAACAGCTGATGCATCAACAACTTTTTCATCTTCTTCTTTTGCCTCAGTCTTCACTTCAACTTTTTCATCATCTGTTGCAAAAACAACAAGAATATTGAATAAATATGAGTAAAACATTGTCCTATTTAACAATGTGAACGTTTCTACAGGATTAAACAAGTCTTTCTCTATCGAAACACATTCTAATGCTTCCTTTATTAACCTACTAACTGTGTGAGAACAGTATCCATTGCCTGGTGCCCCTAGATCAAATCTACTTAAACAACTTAAAGGCTTGGCCCGCGAGAAAAAACAAATATCTAATTTAATAACTAATCATAAAGTTAAAAAAAATAGAAATATTTTTATCTTACCAACAACTTCTGGTTCTGCAGCTACTGTTTCCTCTGTTTTCTCTTCAGCCACTGCTTCCTCAACAGCTGGGGCTGATTTCTCTTCTTCGGGTGCTGGTGTTGGTGCTGGTGCTGGTTCGATCACGGTGTCTTCCACATTAGGGACCGCTTTTTCTTCAACTAAAGCGGTTTCTTCTGCTGGTGCTGGTGCTGGTGCTGTTTCTTCTGTAACGGGGGCTACTTCCTCAATTTTGATCGTCTCTGGTGTGATTTTCGCCTCGATTTCAGCTGGAATAGTTCCTACTTCTGTTGCTGGTGTGGATTGAATCTTCATAACCAAAAAATAAACGCGGTGAAAAAATAGAAGCAGGACGACTAGCATTGACATGAAATGCAATGGTGAGTACATATTAAGATCAAGTATTAAATATGAGTTCTGACGAACTCAATAGCTTTAGACTATGTATCTATATTAGGAAATTCATTGAATATGTGTTATAGTTTAATTTGTGAACTCAAGCAAACTTAAATGAGTTCGACTACTAGTTCAGAACTCGTAAACTTTAAATCCTGATTCCACTTCTGACAAGAACGCATAGAAAAAAAGTGTGGTATTGAGATGAGACAACAGATCCAATGCTCGAATGAAATCAAAATCAAATCGATTTAATCATACAAGATAAAAGATCATATAAATTGAAAACAATAAAGAAAAGGAAAATGACTAGAGAAAAATGTACCTCAACAGTGGCCATTTTTTTTTATTACATATTAAGATCTAAGTATTAAATACGAGTAGCTTTAGACTTATTAGGAAATTCATTGAATATGTGTTATAATTTAATTTGTGAACTCAAGCAACTTATATGAGTTCAACTATTAGTTCAGAACACGTAAACTTTAAATCATGATTCCGCTTCTGACTAAAACACATAGAAAAAAATGTGTGGTACTGAGATGAGAGAGGAGATCCAATGCTCGAATGAAATTAAAATCAAATCTATTTAATCATACAAGATAAAAGATTATATAAATTGAAAACAATTAAAAAAAATGACTAGAGAAAAATGTACCTCAACAGTGGCCATTTTTTGAAATAAAATTGAAACTAATAAGATGTGAAGAATATGAAAAGATGAAAAAAGGGAGCAAAAGTGTTTTTGATAGTAAGAATGGTGATGAGAAATGAACAATTGAGAGAGCTATTTATAGGGAAATAAAATGTACAATATTTAATGAAATTAATATAAAAAATAAAAAAGAGAATTTTTTTATAAAAAAAAAGTGAAAAGAAGAATATTGAGGGATATACAAAATGACATCTCACCTCAACTTGACATAAAAGGCTAGGACAAATTTTGCATGTCTAGTTGTTAATGTTTTTATTCTTTTTATTATTCTTTACTATACATATAAAAGTATATTACTTTTGTACGGAGTCGTCTTTGTTAGGAGCGTTTTATTTTTTAATGTGATATTTTCCGACGTAAATTCGGATTTAGTCAAGTTCCAATGTGAGTATCAAACACAGGATAAGAAACCAAAAAAAAAGTATATTACATCCCTCGTTTCAATTTATTTATCTGGTTTTGACTTGACACAAAATTTAAAAAAATAAAGAAAACATTTAAATCAGGTAAAATGCACAAAAATATCTTTTAATCTAATGAACTTAAAACATGTTATATGGAAAGTTGAAATTAACCGTTATAAAAAAATAAAATAGACTAAAAAGAAGAAAAAAAAGTAGTATTAATTAGTACTATCAAACAACTCGATAATAATTGTTTTTTTTTTTGAAAAAAATATAAAAATAAGATGAGAGTCTTCCTTTTTGCGGATATTATTGAATAATTGATTCATTTATCTCAAAAAATATTCTATTGATTAAGAATTTAAACGTTATGAGTTTTGAAATGTATATCTAACTTGATTTACACTTGGTTTTGGCACACAAGCTTACACTTAGTTACAACATTCGTTTTGAAATAAAAATTAGCTATGAATTCATCGTTAATTTATTAGTAAATACACCTTATTGTTAAATAAATTTTTTTGATAATTCATCGCTAATTTTTATTTTTAGAGAGTGTAAACCCATGTTGTATGATTTATTGGAAATGACAAATCCACATGGTGTTGGAGGCCATTTGCTATAACAACTATCATATCTTTTTCTTAAATTAAATTATTTTGTGTTTTGTGCAGTGTCTAGTATGTAGGTGACTGTAGGACTATCATACTTTTATGTTCTTCTAATTAATTATAATTACACTAGTTACATAGTACTATTTATTTTTTTTGTTTATTTGGTTTTGCTGCAGTTTGGTTCGTCTGTGGATTCAACAGAATTCAATAATTTTGATTAAATTTTATATGTATGTTAAAAAAATTTACTTTATATGTATAAAATTTTACATTTGAGAAGGTTTAGACATGTTCGGATATCCCAGTGCGAAAATGTAAGGGGTTGGTTATGGACGGTTTCAGAAGAAGAGGTAGGCGTAAGAAGTACTGAGTAGATGTGATTAGACATAATATGACACAATTGCAACTTATCAAGGACACAAGCTTAGATAGGAAGATAGGAGTGTTTTATCTTGTTGTGCTTACTAGTAGTCGTAGAACTACTTTGAAGTTTCTTGTTTGTTGATTTCTGTGACTATCTATTATTTTGTGTAGTTTGTAGTAGTACCATTACGTTCCTAATTATTGTTTTGTTACTATCCGTTGTATATTGTATTTTCATAAAGTCTTTTTCTAGCCTGTTTTTGTTTTGAATCAATGGTCTATTGGAAACAACCTCTCTCCTTCACCTCTGAAGTAGAAGTAAGATCAACGTACAATCTACCCTCCCTAGATTGGGACTACATTGGATATATTGTTGTTGTTGATATATATATATATGGAAAAAAAAGTTATCTTGATGCAATTTTCGATGAGTATTATTGGATCATGGAAAGTGTTGGCCATCATGAAAAGCAATGCAAACTAAATTACTACCAACCCTTCGTCTACGGCATGCAACAATCATTCACCCTCTTACCACCTAATTAAAAGTAAATAAATAAAAGCTTAATACATCGCCAGCCTATTAAATTTGTTTCAATTACTCTTAATACGTTGTTTAAATTAGACACTCTAGATTCAAATTTCAGAAGAAAAAATTGTGAATGTTTTCATTTTCCCATTAATTAGGTAGTTAAGCTAACCACAAACTACAAATGTCATATTTTTTTTAATTTAACTCATCAATCTCAAGTAGAAAATGTTTGGTGTTTTGCAAATTATAGAGACAAAAGCACGTATAATTGAAAATAATAATATATTTTATGTGATTAACTTGACAACCTAATTAATAGACGAATGAAAACAAACACAAAAATTTTAAATTCAAATAAAAAATATTTTATTTAAAAAAATTATTAGAAGTTGAAACGTTCATGTCATTATCATATTGTATACGTCCATGTTAAAGATTCATATTGGGGAAAATGGACATTAACGTTAAGAGGGGGCACTAGGCCGGCGCTTATTCAATCCCCACTCACAAATTGTGATCATTAACAACTCCACAGCTGGATTAATTTACACGCATCTTGATTAATTATACGTATTGATATCGAGGATATTGAGTTACATTGTGTATTTTGAATAGATAAAAAATCACCTAATATTTTGCATTTATTGATTATATTTTAAGTGGAATGATGTTAAACCGTAAGTTTTTACTACATTTCCCCTAATTTCAAAATAATTAAGTATTTTTTTTACTTTAACTATAGAACTAAACTAAACGTTCTTAAGAATTCATGCTTTTTAGAACCTAGAAAACAAACAAAATTTTAGGATTCCTCCTGGAAGAGCTTTGATGTAACTGATAAAATTACTGACATGTAGCAAGAGGTCAGAACCTCACATGTTCAAACTGTGAAAACAACTTAAAATTTTCGTGACACGATTCTTTCCTGAATCTCGCACACGATCACAATTTCCCAAGTTCAAACTGTGAAAACAACGTAAATGCGTTGTTTTCCTGAATCTCGCACATAATCACAATTTCCCAAGTTCATACTATGAAAACAACGTAAAACTCTCGTGATTCGATCCTTTCCTAAATTCCGCGCATAGCATCGTCCTATTTGGACTATGCAAAAACAACATGAATAATCTGACGTGGTAACTTTTATTTTTATTAAATTTTATAATAAAGTCCATATTACAATGTGGGACCCATACAAACCGCCCATTCTAAAGATGCTTAGATCAAGTGGGGCCCTAAGATGCTTTTTCAGGTATAAATCTCGTGGACCTTGGGCCCCACTCCTTTTTTGCCATGCTGGAATTATGTCATTGCCACCTAGATCTATGATTCCTAAAATCTAAATTTCATTATTACTACTTCTTTTAGAATTATTTAAATAGACTAAAACACTTTATCTTTTTTTTTAAAAAAATAAAATATAATTCAAATCTTATTTATTATGTAATTAATTAAAGATTGATGATATAGTTGCAAAAGTTAGATTTAAATCGATGATTTACGCTTTATTATGACATTATTTTTTTCGGACTCTTGACAACGATGAATTTTTTTTCGTGATTAGCAGAAGTGGTTAAATGAAAATATGAACTGATAAACTAGGGGGAAATTATAAAAATTAAGACAAATAGTGTGTAAATCATAAATGGTACTCTCTCCATCTCATTTTATGTGACATTTTTCGGATTTCGAGATTCAAACAAGTCTATCTTTGACCGTAAATTTTTCATAGATCTTTTAAACATTTTGAATTATCAATTATTGTGACTTATAGTACTTGTTACGTAGTTTACAAATACATAAATTTCATTTTTTTTTAAAATGAAGATTCCATGCACAAACTCCCGGATAAATTTAAACGGTTTGACTCTCAAAAAACGAAAAAATGCCACATAAATTAGGACAGAGGGAGTACATAGATTAAAGGTGCAAAATTGTAGCAAGTATTCGATGATTATGATAATTTTAGGTAGAAATCTAAAGATTTTTATAATTTTAAAAATATGTACCAACTACCAAGTATCATAAAAGAAAAATATAATTTCAAAAATAAAACTTTTAAATATCTGTAGTATTATAATGATTTTAGATTTCTTAAAATGTTTTAGAATGTGTCTTTTACAAAAGAAAAAAAAAACTTTCTAAAAATTAAGTTTGTTTCTATAATAATAATAATAATAATAATAACAACAACAACAACTATGTCACGATCTCAATTAAACTTGGTTGATTCGATCATATATAACTATGCCTTAGTCCAAATACAATAATAATTATGTTTCAATCCTGATCAAAATTTGATCGGTGTATATACAATTCCAATTATATTTTGTCGGCTACACAACTACGATCAGCCCAATCGAATTTAGCAATTGCATGAAAGTTGATGCTTATTTTCGTTAGTTTTCGTCCCCGTTAGCGCTTAACTAATATGATAGAAAGAGACTCTTGTTTGTTTGGTAAACACTCGCTTTTTAAAAGCTAAAAAAGGACGCTTTTTATTTTCATTCGAAATTAAAAAAGTATGGGGACGAGGATGTCTGCCTTGTTATTAAAAGAAGAGAGTCGGGTAAAATAAACTCTTCTTGGAAAGCATTTTAAAGTTTCTAGGATGATAGATCATAAACCCTAGTATGTCAAGGAGGAAAATCACAAGGCCTCAAACGAAAAAAATATTAAGTAATTTCTTTCTATCTATTTAGGTCTTTGATACGTAGAATTATTCGTTATTTATGTTAGTAGGAACTAGGAAGTAAGCATGTATTTGTTGGACAGTTGAGATGCACACATGTTGATCCAAACAACACCATTATAATAAATTAAAGACAAACGAACGTATAGCTCAATGTCTAGCCCAGAATTAACCAAAACTATTCCAATGAGTCCTCATATGGTGAACAAAAAGGTGAACCTATGGCAAATAACATGAGTTTTGTATCGTATCAAATACACATACATACACACAATAGCGATCTAACTAAAGATTTTGATTCCAATGAGGACAACTATGATCATGAGTCATAGCAGGAATAACAAAAAGTCAGTTTTAAGTTCACAATTTAACATTTGCAGAAATTCAATGTGGTCTCTAGTAGGAAAATATCATAAATCACAACCAAAATGGTTAATTCATCAAAGCTTACAGTTACTAACTTGCATCCAAAATTATAGAGTTGGAGAAATTTCAAAACTATTACTACATGAAAGTGGCAGCAAATTCACCAACTTCGGTAAAGAGAAAACAAAAGTTACTATGACAAGCATCTTGGCTTTTGAACAATGTATACCGTCTTCAGCAACGATGACCACATGCATCGAGAAGAAGCTCGATCAGCAAGCAAAATGCTGCATATCCAAATACGAAATAACGCCAACGCAGATCCTCATTTCACAAGTTTCCGCAAGACTGATTCAGCTCGCTGCTCGAATTTAGGTAGCACCCAATCATGCTGAACAATGTCTAATCCGTCCTTTTCTGCTCCCAAAGTCTGTAGAAGAAAATTAACATCTATAAACGCAGAGCAAGATATAATAGGAGAAGTGCAATTTGTTCACAAAACAGACATCGTCGAATGATTAGTTTTCCTGGTCCTGCTCAGCTGAGATTGATTTCAAATAGCTAGCAGCCTAATATCCATTAGCCAAGGTGCTAATCAGTGAAGTTAGACATATAAGGATAGATTCAAGATTTTGTCAGGACCAATGTCTCCATAATGAGTTCAAGCCAAAAGGACGCCCCCTTTCCTTCTCCACTGACAGACTATTTCCTTAACTACTTGATCAAAAGGAATCTAGTTTCAGGGTGGCAGAGAAAATGCAACGGGGAAAAACTAAGGACGAAGAAGGGCTGATACGAACTAAATATTTCTTGGTCCCAAAGGGAACTCTTTAAGAACTAAGCACAAAATGCTAACATTTTAAGGTAAGAATACGAAAGTTAGTTTGGTCTTGATTAACATAATGTGCGCAGAATATCAATGGAAAAATTTGATTACAAGCATGTAGCCTAAGAGAGTTTTACCTTGCTGGGGTCCATACCAAATCCGCTCATTTGCATCATGCGTTGAGTATCATCAGTTGCTGCATCAAATATCGATATAACTAGTTTAAATTGGGAAAAATAAAACCAAGTGAATGCTTCTCTGGAATTAAAACTTCTCAATATACATTAAAAACAGACATTATTGGCCACGTCTTGACTCTTGACATCTACTTGCGAAAAAAGAAATTACACAAACTTCTACAAAAACTACTGACCATTTTCTTCTCCGAGAATGAGGCTGAACAAACCCCTTAATCCGAACAGATTGAGAAAATACCTGAGCAGTTTCATAGAAAGTATAAGATACAGGGCGTTGCCTATTACAGAACGTAGCTTTTAAAACACTAGTACTTTAGAAGATTAAAATTAAGTCATGAATGCTAATGTTTACCATGAACGACTGCTGACGTAACTGACATCAACTGTGCTTAGATCAATGCCATTTTGTAACATGGCCCTGAACCTCTGAGTTAATGGAAAAGGTATCTTCGCTGAAACAACACCCGAATTTATTGAGTTAATATAAGGAAAACATAATATAAAGTTTCACGTTCAAGATAAGAATGCACTATGCAACCGAGATTTTAATATTGACAAAGAAAATAAGGAATTCAAATCTTGGGAAAAGGAATACCTGCTACAAACCCAGAGAAGAAGAAGTTGACCCATGCAAATGTAAGAGTCTGGCAAGATGGAGAATACACAAGAAAGTAGTTAGATTCACAAATTCTTATATATCAACATTCAATCGATTATTATGAAAAATATCTTAGCTGATGAATTAGTAGTATAATACCTGAGGGATTATCATTGACAAATTCTTCTTCATCATATCCATAGCCATGTTTGGGTCAGAGAACATTTGTGCCTGTGGATTCGCAGCTTGGCCCTTGGGAACATGGAGTAATCCATTTTCCTGCATTGTCATATGTAATATTTGTAAACTATTTGTTCCTAAGAAACCAAAGGCCCTCCATCAATGTATTCAAACTAAACAACATGTTCTTACAGCTAGTACCATGTAATTACTGACAAGTGAACTACTGGACAATAGTTGTATTTTCAGGTTAATTTATTTTATTTTCTTAAATAAAAAACCTCATATACCAACCTATTTAGTTATTCAAATTGAACACAAATGGTATACAACACTCAGACACTTCGGGGCCAGTTCCTAATTATTCTTTTACTTCTTAAAGCACAATTGCTCATGTCATCCAATGGGACACCAACAAAATTATTTTAAAGTATAATCAGCTTACGACAAAGTTGAATCTCCAGTTCCCTTATTTGACCAACCCCTTCGACTCCCTTGAAAAGAGAAGTATGAGAAGCCTCTATCAATATGTTTAAGTATTGCATAGATGTTGATGTTCTTTTTGACATGTGATGCTGAACGATTTTCTTTTACTAGCTTACAACAATTTAAATTGATGGTGTATATACCTATATGTATTTTAGTAACTACTTTGAATATATTATAATAAAGAAGTCACATAAATAAATACAAAATTCTACTCATATACAAACCATGTCCCCCTATTTTTTCAAAATTTGTGCATGCAACAGTTTTCTACCGGTCTCTTTGCATCAATTACAAAAGACATTCAAATTCGACCAAATAAACTTCAGTGTTGAGCATAGACATGCTTGCGGTCACTTTAGTTGAACTTTTCTATATCATGTTCACCTTCACTCCACCAATCAATAGTTACTAGCTTCCATATTCTTCACTTAAAGTACCTTATCATCATTCTAGGTGGTAATTAGCTAGTGTTCACTAGTTAATCCAACTATTTAACCTCCTTGTTGTACAACTCTTCTGCATCCTAACTACTAGGCCAACAAAAGATAAGTGTAGTAAAGGAAGCCTGAAAACACCCTATCAAACAACAAAAGGCAGAATCATGTCCAAACTGGCAGACTCAACCTTTTCTGATGCTCCCCCCTGTCCCGGAAAAGATAATTGCATATACTTCTATAGTCTAGTGTGGTCTTCCCAAAATGGTGTTCATGCTCCTCACTAAGAATCCTTCTCATCGATTAATCATCAGTTGTTAAAACTTAAACATCATACTACCTCAAAAATCAAGCAGAACCAACTTTTATCTTGATAACACCTCAAACTTGTAAAAAAGGTGGCCTTTGTAACAGGTTTTCAATCTGTTTTCTTCCAAAAACACTACTTCAAGCTTTATTCTTGTTTTAGGTATGAGTCAAACTAAAACAATCAGATCAGGATAGGAGCATTGAGTGTTACATCTATGCATTAATAAGAGGCTGCTATAACACATGTAATAGCAAAAAGACCTTGAGAGCTTCTCATGTTCGATTCCATAGACCCAGAAACCAAAAGGGTAATGGATTACTTGCACCAACCATCTTGGTCCAGTTTTAACCAGCACCCTCCTTTACCACTCTTTTCAGTTTTCTGTATCTCTCTCCTACTATCCCTCATCTTCCCTAAGTTATCAAAGTTCCAATTCATCTTACTTATCTCAACTTTAAAACTTTTCCACCATCTGCTCATGCTTTATTCATTTTAAGAAAAAAATAAACCTGTTCAACTTGTTAGATGAATTCTTAATTTCTACAATCAAGCTTATACAAAATACCAATATCAAACAACCACCTTCACAAGATCAACATATATGAATTTAATAAGCAAACAAATAAACTAAAAATATTTCGTTAAATACAAAGTTGTATAACATCTAACCTCATTGCTGTAATAAGCTTTCCTTGCACGAAACGATTTAGCTGGAATATAATTAGCCCCAGCTCTCAAATTCCTTGCCCTAATTATCACTTGCCTGAAATAAAAAAACTTAACAAATTCAGCAGGACAAAAACAAAAACTAAAATTCGTTAAAACCTAATAGAAAGAGCTTAGAAAAGAACCCTTCTTTGACGATTTTAGGATCAGGTATTTGAGAAGAACCCTTCATAAGCTTTGAGACAAAGTAACGAAGTACTCCAATTAGAACCATAACCACTGATAATGGAATCAATACCCAGTCTCTAATGGCTGTATCCAATACCAAATCTTCCGCCATTTTCGCCTTCGATAGATCTCTCTCTTTCTCTTTCGATCGAATTTGGGATTGGAGTTTCTCTCTTCGGATCTTTTGCTCAGCTAATTTTGGAGAAAGATGGTTTGTTCTTCTTATTGGGCTGATAATGGGCCATAGACTAATATATGGGCTGATTTATGCAAATGTCAAGAAAAATTACACCGCGTGACAAATATTTAGATTGTATTTACGATTATGTAATGTAGCAAATATACAATATACAAATGTGTTGATACAATATGTGTTGATATTCGTTTGATATAATTGATACTTGCGGCTTGAATACAACCTTTTCATCTGATATAATTGATATTTGCAACTTGTTATTTTGTTGATACAACTAATACCTGTTGATACAATAATCGTAGCTATGTTTCGTAAATAGACAAACTATAGCTACATTTCGTAGTTATGGTCTAAACTACTGAATATGAAAATGGTGTAAATATAATCCTTGAGAACACTTTCTCAGATAATGTTAGACTTGGGTTTAATGTTTATTTATATATTGTTCAGTCTTACCTAGAGGCGGAGCTAAGTGGGGTTTGTGGATTCAGATGAACCTAATAGCTTTTCTATAGACTGTATATTTGTATTAGAAAATTAAGTATATATATATATGTATATTAGCTTGTAAACCCCTGACAAAATTGATTGATGGCTCAGTTGTAAGGAAGGGGTTGTGAAAATGTTTTCCACACTAGTGTTGTGGGTTCAAACCCGAAGATAACATCAGATAGGCATTTGGAAAATATAAAAAATTGTCTCTTTTTTTTTGACAACTTTTAAATTTCAACTTTTACGTGACATATTTAAAATCTTCTTTACCTCATTAATCTACGTGTCAAATCAAAATTATACATAAAAATTAAAACAAAGGGAGTAATTCATTTTATATTATTCTCGAACATGTAAGCTTATTGTATACTCCCTTCATTTTGATTTATTTGTCTTACTTATCTTTTTAATCCATTTTAAATATATATATATATATATATATATATATATATATATATATATATCTTTTCCTTTTTGGACAACTCTAATCCTAACTTCCCACATAACACCACATAACATGTTTAAGACCATACAGTCCAAAAATCTTCTTTAATTTCTTAAACTCCGTAACGAGTAAATAAAAATCAAGCAAATAAATTGAAATGATTGACTTTTCGTGCTTGAGACAATACTATCCAAAAATCTTCTTAAATCTTATAATTTCGTGTCAAATAAGTCAAAGTCAGACAAACAAATCGAAATGTCTTACTTTCCACATGACATATTTAAGATCATATGATCCAAGAATATTCTCTAATTTTCTAAAATTTCATGTTTAATTAGTCAAAAATAAGAAAAATAATTCAAAACATCTCACTTTCCACGTTACATACTTAAGACCACACGATAAATCTTATTTAATTTCCTAAACTTTGTGTTAATTTAGTCAAAAATCAGACAAACAAATTGAATGATCCGACTTTCCATATGACATGTTTATAACAATACGGCTCAAAAATCTTTTTAAATTTCTTTAACTCTATATCAGATAAGTTAAAATCAGACAAATAAATTAAAACCTTATTATTTTAGTTCTTCAATATGAAGAAGTCAAAAAGGGAGGTTCTTACCATCCACCATATTATAATTTTTCTTTCATGGAATCCCTTGTAAAGAAAACCTTCATGAACTCACCACCATTCCCTTTCTCCTTCTTTCTCTCCTTTTATTATTTCTCATTTTCTTCAATTTAATTCTCAACAATTTAAGGATCACCACATTACCCCATTTATTTCTGCATATTTCTCTCTGTGTCTTTCATCTATTGTTTTTTTCTTCTTGTCTTTTTCTTCTTACTTGCATTATCCTTTCTGGGTATTAGTTTTCTTGGTATTCTTTTTTTCTTCATTTTCACTCATCCTAACCATTTTTCTATGACCCCATTTTCTTGTTTTTCAATAAAAAGAGATTCTTTTTTATTGGGTCTCTGAGCTTTGGGCTTTTCTTGATGTTCTGATTGAACAAGACTAAGTAGCCCCTTTTTGTTCTTTTTCTTGTCAAGAATTGTCCTTTCTGTAATTTCGGCTGTTGGGGTTTGTTTGAAATTCCCAAAAAAAAAGAGAAAAAGAAGAAGAATTAGTAGCAGCAGTAGCTATGCATTCTGATAAGGAGGGTAAAGGGGGAACTGCAACTTCAATTGCTGAATCTGATTCTGAGATTGAGCATGAGCCTGGTGAGAAAAATGTTAGCAGGCAAATGAGTGAGAGTTCCCTTTACACTACTGAGGATGAGGAAGAAGATGAAACTCATAATAAGATTGAGTTGGGACCACAATGCACTCTCAAAGAACAATTTGAGAAGGATAAGGTGCTTCTTTCCCTCCCCCTGAACTTCTTTTTTTTTTTTTCCATTTTTATTTTTTAGTATGATAATGATATGGAATGAGCTTACTGGTTTTACGTAAGTATTGTTTTATGATGTGTTATTGTGTTGTATTTTATCGTACAGTATTGTTTGAATGACGATGATATGAAATGAGCTTATTGGTTGTTATGTATTGTTTCATAACGTGTCTTATTGTGGTGTATTGTATGATATTGTTTTCTTTTAATGTATACAATGTTTGGATGACAATGATATGGAATGAGCTTACTGGTTGTTATGTATTGTTTCATGATGTATCGTATTGTGTTGTATCATATGATATTGTACTGTTTTAGTGTATACAATGTTTGGATGACAATGATATGGAATGAGCTTACCGGTTGTTATGTATTATTTTCATAATGTATCTATTGTGTTGTATTGTATTGTTTTAATGTATACAGTGTTTGGATGACGATGATTTGGAATGAGCTTACTAGTTGTTACGTATTGTTTCATGATGTATCGTATTGTATGATATTGTATTGTTTTAATGTATACAATGTTTGGATGACAATGATATGGAATGTGCTTACCGGTTGTTACGTATTGTTATCATGATGTATCGTATTGTGTTGTATTGTATTGTAGCGTATTATATTGTTATAATGAATATAATGGTTGGATAGATTGTATCGTTTTCCGTTGTTATATAAATCTATAAGAGAAGTAGTTTACCTGGTAGAGGTAATATAAAAAGGTAAGATAAAGGATAAAATAGGACTATTAAATAATAAGTAAAGACAAAATGATGGGGGAAAGGTAACGATGCGATCACACTATATCGGTCGTTATGCAATATGAGACTTTTCGTCATTACCTAACGATGAATTTAACGGTATGATATAACTTAATACAATAGGTAATAACTATCCAAACAAGCTTCATATAACCAATGCCAATTTGTTGGGACTAAAGGGGTAGTTGTTGGTGTTGTAAAAATTGCATTTTTCTGTCTTTCCCATTTATATATGGGAAATTATCTTGAATAGCTGCCCATCCAAAACATATATAAATAAATAGTCTATAGATTTATAATTTTGGTGTATAATATATGTGTACTGGCTAGCGGCTGTAAATATTTTTGACCGAGCGGCCAAATGTAATAATTCCTCCCCCCAAAAAGATTGCATTTTTACGTCTCACCAAATGTTTTTCCCCCTTCTTTTTGTGTTAATGTTTGGTTATGTTTTTCATGTTTTTTGGAATTTTAGGATGATGAGAGTTTGAGAAGATGGAAGGAGCAGCTTCTTGGAAGTGTGGATATCAATGCTGTTGGAGGTAACCATTCTTTTGGTTTCAAGATTTGCTTCATGAATGAACTTTGTGGAATTTCCTATAACTAACATGTGAAATTTGAGATTTTTTCCTTTTCTTGTTTATGATGGGGATGAGTATCCGTGACAATAACTAACAGGTTGAAATAGCATATTGTATGATGTGGGGTTTGAGTAAGTCCAGAAAATAGAAATGTGAACTTTGGGATCCTACCTTTTAGTAATGGTCCTCTTCTTTTCCCTACATTTGCTTTTTAATGCATATAAGGCATGATAGAAATATAATTGTTTAAGTTCTCTTGGTTTTATTTCATTTTTGGAATATGTTTAGTATGAGAATGAAATGGATCTGAATAGAGCGAAACAAATGCAGATGATCTGTATAGCCGACTTGAAATTTTTGGTACTGGGCGAAACAAATGTGTAGTTGATTGATTTGATTGCATTTTGGAATGTCATATTAAAGAACAAATTTTGTGGACTTCATATTTGTTGCAATCCTAATTTGTTCTTCCAGGATCAAATCCTTCTCGCGAAATGTCTGTTAGCTTTTAATTGACTTTAATCGAAGGTAGTGTATTCAACTATTCCATTGAGGTATATGCACATACAATTAAGAAAATGAAATGATTTCCTGGATTCTGTTTTGTCGGAACATTTGTAGTTTGACTAATCATCTGATAAATGCTATTGTCTCGGTTTTTGAGTCATAGAAACAAATTAGATAACAATTCTGGTGTGATCTTCAAGTGAGGAGCGTTCTTTTTCATCTTCACGAATTTCAGTAAAGTAGAATAGAATTTCGATACTGGACCACCCCTTTTGAAGCATAGGTATAGATGACTGAATATATACATAGTGTTAATACTATTTCTTTCTCTTAACTCACTGCTCACTGCTCACAGCACCAAATTTCATTTTTCCGTCATAAGTCCTGATACGACATTCTGGAAGGTGATTTTTAACTGTTTCTTCTGAGTGTCTGTTAATTGTAATATGTGGTGTAGTAAAGGTAAAAAATTCACTATATCTATGCACAATTTAGCTCTTATTAGTACAGTCAATGTTCTTCAAAAACGACACGTTAGAACTTTTCATGGACATTTTGAGATTACCAAAGTCTTGATGACTATGAAAGAAGTATTTTGACAGAAATTCTCACATTTTATACACTGTTTTAAATTTGTAGAATCCCTGGATCCAGACGTGAAGATCTTGAGCCTTGAAATCAAGTCACCTGGTAGACCTGATATTGTTCTCCCAATCCCCGAGGGTGGGAAACCCCAGTGTCCATGGTTTACACTGAAAGAAGGGAGCAAATACAGCCTAAAATTTTCATTTCTAGTCACCAATAATATAGTGACAGGGCTCAAATACACAAACACAGTATGGAAAACTGGTCTCAAAGGTACTATCTGTCTCTATCTATGTGAATGTGGCGACATCTAAATAAGATGTTTCTGATCAAAATGCTTTTTTTCTTTTCACAAAACCTATTTCAGTTGACAGCACAAAACAAATGATTGGGGCCTTCAGTCCTCAATCAGAGCCTTATACACATGAAATGCCAGAGGATACTACCCCTTCTGGCATGTTTGCAAGAGGATCTTACTCAGCAAGGACAAAGGTGATTATCTTCTGCCTTACATGCTCTGAACATATTCTTCGTCTATTATTTGACTTGACCCTCATACTATATACTGTACGCCAGTACTGAAAATCTTCTGCTATTATTGAATTTGGTGAATATTAAGTTCTTCAATACTATGGACTGATCGAGACTGCAGTTGCTTGCTAATGTATATGAATTCTAATTGATAAGTGATAACTACATGTAACCTTCCATAAAAAGCGAAATTAGTAACTTGGAAAATAGGACAAGTTACGTACTGCAACACGTTAAGATTTCACTGTGTATAAGTTAAATCCCTAACTTTATCCCATATTGGAGAATCAGTTGTCATTTCCTTTCGTCTTTGTGGATAGGACATAAATTTATTGTTCTAGAGGTTGATTCATCTAGTCGAGCCGCAATATGATAATGCCAAAAGACAGATTTATTAGGTTGGTACCATAAGCAACATTAAGATCCAAGCATGCACCTAAAGCCTATATTGCTCGGACTCCCCAAAAATGCTGCCTCATCTATGATCCTCCAAAAATGCACTACTTCAGGATCTGACGCACGCACAATAGCATTTCTTGAAGAGTTCGAGCAGCACAGCCTGAAGTTGAAGGCATTTTTAGATATTTTCTTTCATGTTCTTTTTTTGGGTAACAACCGTAAATATTACCCTTAACCAACAAAAACCAAAACACCTAAAGAGCATCTAAACTTCACAACCATCTTCTAGGTAGGGTGTTATGAAGTATTACGCCTCCGATCCAACAAGCAACTAATTACACAAAGAATCTATGTAACAACATACCACATCTCTGAGATTTCTTTCTTAATACCATGTCCGTATTTACAGTTTATAGCTCTCCAAATATGACAATATCAAGTTAAGCTTGTGCATCTTACAGACATCATTCTAGAGGCTGATCTACGGGTATTCATTTAAAAATTTCCTTTTTTTCTTGTTTCAGTTCCTTGATGATGATAACAAGTGCTATTTGGAGATCAACTACACATTTGACATCAAGAAGGAGTGGCTGGCAACATAAACAAAGATGTTGCTTGAATTGTCAAACCAAGACTATTCCTGTTTTCATTCTTCGTAATTTTTGTCCCGTCTTGTCTGATAGTTTTTTGAGAAGAGGAAAAGAAAAAGATAACATTTTGCTGCAGTTGATTATTCAATGATGTGAAGGAGTTAACTTTAGCAGTTAGGTTCTTACTTATTGAGTATCATTGAATAAAGTTAAGCTTTGGCTATGACTGCTTAACAATGAGCTCTCTTTCTATCTCTTTCCTTCTCTTCGCGTGCATAGGTATCGTCGTTTTTCTAATTGAATGTCCAGTAACTGAGATATCTTGAGAAACCAAAAGATTTTGTTGATCAAATTTTGATCTTTCATGTTATGGTTTTTGCATCCCTGTACTTACCTTCTAACTAAATTGACCATTGTCACCATATTTTTCTCTTCTTAGAGAATCATAGTTGGGAGTTATCTGAGTTAGATTATTCCTTTTACTGTGAGGCCAAATATTATATCAAGCTTACTCTTTCATACTTTCATAGTATTATACTGAGTTTCTTGTTATTTTACTGTTTCTTGCACTTCGATTATCATATTACTTTGTGGTTTGTCATGCTTTCTTTAACATTTTGTCTTTGACTTCTTCTATTCCACTGTTTTCTTTTTTGTCGATTTGTTTTGTAATGCTTTTACTTGAGAATCTATTGAAATCAACTTTTTTACCTTGTAAGGGTAAGACTTGCAAACACTATGTCCTTCTCAGACTTTTTTTTTACGATTACACTAGTATTTTGTGAATTTAATCTAGGTGTGAGCAAGTTAGTTCTGGCACAACAATAATATTACAGTGATGGGAAAAATAGAGTGTATGCATACCTTATTATAATCTTGTAGCTAGTGACTGTTTTAAAAAAATCGACTTAAATGAAGCAAATCAAAATAGTAATGAAAAGAAAAAACAATCGTGAGAAATATAGCAACTAATAGAAAAGCAAGCAAAGAATGAGGACATTAATAAAATATTGTGATCACCATAACATAGTAAACAACAGACAATAATAAATAACAAAAGGCAAGGAATTGAACTAGGTGAATGGCCTTTATACCTTTCTATTTACCGTCATATCCTCAATCAGTTGAAGTTACATTATATTTTTGATAATTATCTTGGATATGAAGATTATAAAAAATATATTTATTAAAGTCAAATATAAAAACTCCACCCGTGACCATGAACCCGACCATGACATGGTACCCATGTGAACTTGACTTTAAGAACTTTACATAAACTTTAAAAAATAATTTATATTCGATATTCGTATTGGAGTTGAATCGTGTACACTAGAAAGCAGGGGCGGCTCAACGTAATTGGGGGCCTAAAGCAAAATTTCAATTCGCGGCCTAAAATAATAAATATACTTCATATATGTATTTATTCAAAAAAAAAAATTACAATATTTAGATGAAAATTACTAGTACTTAATATTGTTTTTTTCAGTTACTAGTTTTAGGTATGATTTTATCAACTCAACATTGAAAAACATGCTTTAAGTGAGACAATTTATATGTATTGTTAACATAATGCTATAAGTAATAAGTTGATAAATATTAAATAAAAATAAGAGTTAGAACCATAGAAGTTGACTCAAGAAGTTGATGACTTGATATACCTCATTTTAATATGCTTATAGTAATGCTTGAAACTAAAATTTAAAAAGAAATAAAAAAGAATTTGTAATTCACTTTGTTCAACACTTTTCACTATTAATTTTTATTTTTAACAAAGTACAAAAGATATTAAAGTGGATAAAATAATTTATTTTAAAAAAAATTATACTTTTTTATCATAAATAATTATTTTTTCTATAAAAGTTTAAACACATAATTTATTCTTGACAATAATTTGGGGCCCCTGAAATTTGGGGGCCTAAGGCAAAGGCCTTATTTTCTAAAGCATAGAGCCGCCCCTGCTCTTAATATAAGAGTTTTTGTTGAATTTACATACTGCAAATTCATTTATGTTCGATACTCTTAACATAAGAGTTTTTTTATATCAAAAAATTTAAATTCGAGACATCTAATTAAAAAACCAAGTTACGTGACCAGATCTCATTAAGAAGGTGCACCCTCTATATTAACTTCTCACACGTTAACATTTCCCCGCATTAAATTCTCAAAACCCCTATTTCTCTCACACACAAAAATGGCCCTAAAATTCAACCGCAATCTCGCCGGAACTCTCTTCTCCGCCGTGGTGATCGCTTCCTTCTTCTTCCACGCCTCTGCTTCACTCGGCGGAGGAAAAGGCGGTTTACTCGGCGGTTGGAGTCGTATAACCGACACAAAAGACAGTAAGGTAGTGGAGATCGGGAAATTTGCAGTGGATCAGTACAACGAGGAGTCCAAGTCTGAATACAAATCCAAATTAGTGTTTAAACAAGTGGTGAAAGGAGAAACACAAGTCGTCGCTGGGACAAATTACCGACTGGTCATCTCCGCCACAGACGGCGGTCGTCGTAGCCGTAGCGGCAATAAGTACTTGGCGGAAGTTTGGGATAAGCCATGGGAGAATTTTAGAAATCTCACTTCCTTCAAAAAATTATAAAAAGTGTTTAATTTTCTGCTGTTTTGGTTGTAAAAAAAGTTGTGTTTATTGTGATTGTTATGCTTCTTATATTACTGTTCGATTAGTGACTTTGTTTACTGTTAATTTATTTGGTTTTCTTTTACATTTTGTTTATCGTGAAAGTGATCGAGTTGGTTGAATAGAAGATTTTCAATAGGATTTTAAGTTCAAACCCTCTAAATATTTTTTCGATCCAGCTCATTGCACGAATTTGGAAGATATTATAATAGCAAACGAGTTTAAGTTATATACTATCTTTATGATTAATTGTTTTTCTTAATATTGATTGATCATATTTTACTTATTGTAATATGTAATTCATTTTATCTTGAAATTATAAATTTTCATATTAAAAAGGTTAACTTGTACATATTTTTGAATGATCAAATAGCTTTTATTTTGGGTTTCGATAATGCATATAATTTAAGTTCTTAGGCGAAGGTGGATATAAATGGGTATAATTATTTAGCTGTAGGCTTATAGATAAATCTAGTATTTTTATTGCAGAACATAAATTTATATATAAAAAGTTATTAAAATTAAAATTATAATAAAATATAAGTTTAATGTATAATTCTAAAAATATAAGTTTCGTGTATATATATTGAATTTGAAGAGTTTAAATTTTTTATATTTGCTCCTAATAAGATCTTTTATCTAGCTGAAGTTTTATGCCTTGTTTGAATAAAAATTATTTATACAATCATGTTATATATAAAATATTTAATTTTTTTGATAAGCATAATAAAAAATGGTTCAATTTCTCGATTAAACATAGAGTTTTAACTCAAAAGATGATTTTTATTTTTATTTTTCAAAAGAATGGATGCACAACTTGTTGAAATAAAGTTGTACTGAGTGGATAAGTCTTAAATTTCTTTTTATTTCATTAAATTTTGAGCCATTTATTTGATGCTTGGAATTATCAATCTCCTTTTTACTTTTATTTATATGCATTAAATTCATTAAATGGTGCAAGTAAGTGTCACTATTTGTAATGACTTGAACTCTTTTTCTTTTATTTTCTATCTGAAATAATGATTTTAAATTTATGCATCGTAGAATTTGTCTATGGATGCAATATTTATAATTGAATCTATTTCATTCAAAGAAATTCGAAAATAAAAATTTCTAATTAAAGAGGGATGAATTTCAACCTTCCCACCCTATATAAATATTAAAATCACAATATAGATATCATATATTGAGATTTCAATTTTCTCACTGGATATAGATATTAAAATCACAGTATAAATATTAAATATTGAGTGGAACAAAATAAATAAATAAATAAAAGAACACATTAAAATTATCTTTTGTTTGCCTCTCCCCTTTTCCTTTAATTATGGATCTATGAATTAGTTAAGAGAATATGACAAAATTAATTTGTCTTCATTGTGAGGAAAAGGACATTTTGTTGCTTCACGTGAAAGTGTCAATATTATCATATAGGATCCCATGCTAATATTAATTATTAAGTCATTTAAAATCGATCGTTTTCTCAAAAATAAAAATAAAAATTGATGTGAAATTATAGAGGAAGATAAAGTCTTCCTTAAATGTTAATAAACTTGATATTATTGTGATCGCTTTATTCTTAATTGGATATTTGATTTGAATTCATAAATTTTTTTTAATAAAAATTTAAATTAATATGCGATTTATAAAGAGGAAAAGAATAATGTTTCACTCTTTACAATTTTATTTATTTATCGTTTTGCCTTTTGTTCACTCCCTAAGGCAACATTTATAATAAGAATAATACATAAATATGTCATTTAACTTCGTTTTAATAAAAATGTATGTTCTCTAGTTTTAGGTGTGCACAAATAAACATTGAAACTTGTATAAAATTGAATGAGTAAACACACGCGTTCTACGTGGCATAATACACATATGACGAAAATTGCCATGTATAATGTGTGTGTTTACTTGTTCAATTTTATATTAGTTTAAGTGTCTACTTGTGTATACCTAAAATTGAAGGACATAGATGTTAGTTAAAGCCAAGTTAAAGAGCACATTTATGTAAGTCTTAACGATAAGAGTTATTTGGCTAAATTGCGCTCAAATGTGTAATCTAATGGTTAAATTAAGAAGAACCATAAGATCTCACTATTAAATTTCATACGATACAAAGTATTAGGTGATTTTTCTCCATTTCTTAAAATCTTAGTAAGTAAATTTTTTGAAAGATAACAAATAACAATTGATCGATCCTTACCGCATCAAGTATCATCATCCAAAGTTTTCAACACAATCATTTAAATCTTTATTAGCTAAAAAAATAAGATAAAAGCACGTATACTTTATCATGATTACATAATAAACTTACGTATAAGAAACATGTTCATGCTTTTTATTTTTATTATTTAAAGATAAATATTCGATACAACTAAGTATTTATCACAAATTTCTCGCTGAATAATCTGGGTGTGCTCTGCACGTCATAAAAATTACTCATTTGATTAAATTACCCTTATTAATTCTTTTAAGAATATTTTTAGGTTGATTTTTTTTATTTTCTAAAATTCAAATATTTTATATACTACTAATTATTTTAGCTATTTAGATATTTATTTATATAGATAAATAAAATAAAGTAGTAGTATCCTAATAATATTATGCAACTATACTTTTACTTGCCACTTACTAAAAAAATGTTAGATCCGTGATAATATTTCGGGGTGTGGGGCCCAATCAGATTCAACTGAAAACAGGAATCTGCTGTAGCTTCGGTGCACAGAGAGCTAACGGAGCAGATCGGTGGTTCAACAGTCTCCGGTCGCCGGCGGTATCAGTAGTAGCGGCAGCGGCAGCGGCAGCTTTGTCGCTACCGGAAAATAGAATCGGCGCCGGAGACACAGGTCGGGTGAAGATGAAGGGTTTATTATTCAAATCAAAGCCGAAAACTCCGGTTGAACTTGTTCGTCAGACTCGTGATCTCCTTATCTATACACAGCGTAATTCTGATATTCGCGAGAGCAAGCGAGAAGTAAAGGTAATGATTTGTTTATTAAAATAGAATGCTCTTGCTGTTTATTTTATTTTTTTCAATCGTAGTGTTTAGACATGCTTAAATTTTTTGTTTAGTTGTGATTTGAGTCGGAGGTAAAGCTAGACTTTTGAGTTTATGAGTTCTGAATTGTAGAGAAACGTAGTTTATTGGTGTTGTGATTAAATTGTTTATACAGATTAAGTGAATCTTCTCAACACATATACTCCTTATGTTTTAATTTGTTTGTGTGATTTTGACTTGCTACGGAGTTTAAGAAGTAAAGAAGATGTTTAAATTTTGTGGTCTTAAAAACATGTCATGTTGAAAGTTAGGATTAAAGAGTTTGATGGAAAAGTAAAGAGGTGTTCTTTTTGAAACAGACTTAAAAGGAAAGTAAAACAAACAAATTTAAACAGAAGGAGTACGTGGTTTAGGCAAAATCTATGCAGAACTGTAGTTTTACCCCTAAATCGAGTTTGTCTTGCTTTTTTGTTTGTTCGGTTTGATTTTTATTTGATTTTTTTGGTTGTATGCTTTTGAATCTGGATAGTTTTGTGCAATGTCAGAATTGGATGTCCTTAGTTAGCTAAATTTGGATCTAGATCAGTTGTTTTTTAAATATAATTAAGTCTTTACTTTGATTTTCATTGGATGCTTAAATTGGTAGAAATTCAATCCAATGAATCAACTATGCCTTAGTCCGAATTTGTTTGGTCAGTTATATGTGATGAAACTGGTAGATAGAAGTTACTTGGTGTACGTGCTAGTTGTAGTGGGACAACTTTTCAAAGTTGTGTTATCCTTCGACTTGGTTTTATCTTTAGGTTTTGGAGTACTCCATTGATATGAATTGCATGATGAGAAGAAGGAACAACCATATGTAGTTCTGTTTCTAATTGAATATGCATACATGAATTGGCTATAAATTTGAGTTGTGTACTTCTTTCCTCATCCGAATTTGCAGATGATGGAGTTAAGCAAGACAATGCGAGACTTAAAGTGTGTTCTTTACGGGAATGGTCAATCAGAACCTGTCTCTGATGCTTGTTCTCAGCTGACTCAAGAATTCTTTAGAGAAGACACTCTACGGCTGCTGATTAATATTCTTCCAAAACTGAATTTAGAGGTAATACTTAACCCTTGAATGCATGAAGTTTCTTGTGGTCATGTTGTCTCACTCTTATTGGATCAATTGGCTTTCTTATGCATTTATCTGCATTTCATGAGAATATCATCTGGTTCTCTAGTTTTTGCTTCTGGTTTCACTGCATGTGATTTGGTAATTTGGTGTTGGCTTTTGATGTTTATCGACCCTATTACACATAAGATCTTGTTGTTTCCATCCTCTTGTCTTTCTATTACAAGGAGATTTACTTTTTGCAGGCTCGTAAAGATGCTACTCAAGTAGTTGCAAATCTGCAAAGACAACAGGTTCAATCGCGGTTGATTGCTTGTCATTACTTGGAAGCAAACATTGATCTGATGGATATATTAGTAACAGGGTAAGCAGTGGCAGAAAAGAAGTTTAGGAATATGGTGGCATGTTATTATCATGTGCTTATTGCATTACCAAATTGATTCATTTTATGAGTTTTTAAAATGTTTGAATTAATTTTGGGCTTTTACTTTCTAATACAAATTGCTGATTCTTATGCATGGGCAATCAACAAAAAGAATGGTATGATAGATGAACATGTTATACATAGAATTAAAATAGGATGGCCAAAAAGAAATGCTACTCGGTGCTATGTCATAGTAGGATGCCCATCAGTGAAAGGTAAGTTTTATAGAACAATTTTAAGACCAACAAACATTCACAAGATAAGCGTTCAGAGATGCAAATGCTAAGATAGATGTGTGGTCATATTATATTAGACAAGATTGAAAAAGACCGTATTCAGATTAACAGAAGGTGCAAGTAGCACATATTGAGTATAGAATGAGAACAGATCGCTTGAGATACTTTGGTCGTGCCCTGTGTTTTCCTCCGGATGCACTGATCCACAGGTATGAAATCATGATGAATGAAGGTGTCAAAGTGGAATAAGGTAGACCTAAAATCACTTGGGACGAAGTTGTCTGGAAAGATATACAATCTTTTGAAATCGATGCATATTAAGTGAAAAATAAGGCTTGATGGAAGAAAACAATCTATATATATAGAGGACATGACTCTAGATAGGAAGGAGTGGAGGTCGCGTATTAAGGTGGAAGGTTAGTAGGGTTAGCGTGTTGCCGTCCCTCGCGAGGGTATGGGTTGTTAGCGTTTGGAGTAGTCCTAGCCGTATTGCTGTTTACTGCGTTTCACTCCTCACATTACTTTCTTGATGTTATTGTATCATTTGTTGATTATACACTATCTTTTGGATTGGTTGTTATGTTTTATATATAGCTCTCCTGTCACTTAGATTTGATGTTCTTGAGCTGAGGGTCTCCTGGAAACAGCCTCTCTACCTCCACGAGGTAGTGGTAAGGTCTGCGTACACTCTACCCTCCCCAGACCCCACCTAGTGGGATTTCACTGGGTATGTTGTTGTTGTTGTTGTTTTTATTTTGTATAATATTGGTCTGAGATAAGCTTTAATAGAGCTACATGGTTAGTGAGGATTTATATAGCTGAGCCCAACTGTTTGGTATTGAGGCGTTGTTGTAATCAAAGTAACTCGTTGATTCACATATCTAGTCAAGTTTCTTTGCACTAGTTGTGCTGAGGTAGTATTTTTTGTCATTTTTAAAGCCTTGATAGGATAGCTTCTTTTACAAAATTTGTTTCCTAGGAAGAAAAGACGTTTTTGAAGATCATCTGTCAATCTTTTGGCTATTGGTATATGGATTTCTGATGATTCTTTTTCCTTGCCATTTAGGTATGAGAATACAGAAATGGCTTTGCATTATGGTACGATGCTAAGGGAATGCATTCGACACCAGAGTGTTGCAAGGTGAATCACATGAACCTATCTGATGCGCTTTTTTCTTCTTCATTTTTTTTTCAAACAATTATATATCGTTTGAATTGATTGGTATTAGAGGATTCATATATCTGATCTAAATTGAAGTACGTAATTGCTTTCTTTTTGCTATCTATTTCTAAATTCTTGAGTGTGAATGAAACGTGTTGCAACCTTATGCTGCTACTGCTGGATCTATTTTTTGAGAACATATATATGTGCTTCTGTTGTTAGGTATGTCTTGGAATCAGAGCACGTGAAGAAGTTTTTTGATTATATTCAGCTGCCAAATTTTGACATTGCTGCTGATGCCGCTGCAACTTTTAAGGTTGGGTCCTTTTAATTATGTTAGTGGAATGAATATCTGATAGATCATCGTTGTTCCCTGAAAATATTCTGTTGACATTTCAATGGCTATTCAAGCAAATATGGCATCAATCTTATTCCCTATTGCACTAGCAAACCTCTTAGGAAAAGAAGGAAAGAGAAGCTAATTGTACTCCACATGAACCCTTGGCTGTATAGGGTGTGGTTAGCTTGCTTTTATCAAATCAATAATTGGGGCTTCTTAATGTCTGCTGTAAGAACTTGCTGAATTAATTTCTACTGAAATTCAGTAGATTGGTCGTACTATGGTCATTTAAAGCTAATAGTGGTCTTAACATATTTATTGTTGTTCTGAGAAGCTTTTGCTCTTTCTTAAGAGTTGCTTCTCATGCCTACTGCAGCATTATCCCAATTTGGTTGCAATATTTTTTGCAGGAACTCTTGACGAGGCACAAATCAACAGTAGCTGAGTTTCTTTCGAAGAATTATGACTGGGTAATAGATTTAGTATATTTGTCTTATTGCTTGTTATTGTACACATGCAAGTGAATTGTTTGTACCATAGTTACCAGGAGTTCTCTATGAACTTGTTGCTGCTTGTTTTGTTATCTATAGTTAAAAGTTGTTCTTTAGAAACTTCTTGCTTAATATAGCTTTGATACTTAACGTGTTTTGTTGTAGGCACTATTATTTTCTTTATTACAGTGAAATGATTCTTATAGTACTGATGGAACACTCAGTTTATGCACATTTTACGTTTATGTTTTGGGGCTTCATCTTTATGGCTTTCAGAGTCTACTTTATTAATCTTAGAAACTCTTGCTTTCACCCGATGGTGCCTCTTGAGACACCTTTCCATTATCAACAAAGGGGTGATAAATTGTGACATGTAATTGGAAAGAGAAGTTGTGTTAAGAACCTTAGAGTCTGTTCTTGTTTCTGCCCTTTTCCTTTCACCCAGGTTTGTGTAGTTGAGGGTAGGCAGAATAGGATCAACTGTTATTATCTGAAGGATATCGGTAAGGAGGATTTTAGTGCCAGCTACATGAATTCTCAGTGTTTTGTACTTGGGGTTAATGATTGGTACATAAACGTTTTCAACATTTATCTGTATGATATATATTTTTTAACTTCTAATAGCTTTTTCCGGTTTTCTTGTTGGATTTTCTCATCAAGTACTCTTTCTTCGATAAATGAATCACGAGGAACTTATTCTGTGCTGGTTTTGCTTTCAGTTCTTTGCTGAGTATAACTCCAAACTGCTAGAGTCCAGTAATTACATCACCAGAAGGCAAGCTATCAAGGTAAGGGAAGCCTCCGCTCTTCTTGTAGACAACTTGTGCTGAATAATATACTTCCGAAAAATTCTGTTTCTTCAGAAACTTTTTCACATCTTTTGGTATGTATCTCGGTGGAACCAAGTACATAGTATCCATACATGTTTGATGTGCATTTTCTACCTCAAGCCCTCCTCATATTACATTGAAAACATCTTTTCTTGATCCCTTGTATACTGATCCTCATTTTGTTGAAAGAGTTGTTTTTGCAACTTCCTTTTCAGGGCTGTGTTTGTAGTTGACATCGTAAATTCTTTAGAAAACATTTTTATATGTACCTTTTGGGTTGGGCTCAGCAGATATCCTCTGTCCACGATAAAGCAGGGAAGAGGAGGAAATTGAGGGTCTTGGATAAGAGAGAATTGAATGAAATTCATGTATTCAAAATTTAGCAGTTTTACAGATTCACTAGAATGGAGTGATTCAATCTGTTGATTGACGGGAAATAGAACCTTTTGACTTTGAAGAGAAATTTCCAGTGGTTCAGGTTTTTTCTTCTTTTTTTCCATTTATTCAGACTCTCTGTCATTTCTTTCTACCGAAAATTCATAATGTTATACACCACTATAGGTCATTATAGTTCTGGAGTCTTTCTTCATTTTTTTCACACAGTGAGTCTTTCCAATTTATATTTAGGTAGCTTGTTGCCTGACAGGTATCCCTTTTTCATTGTTTTTCTTTTAATCTTTAAAGATATTTGTTTTATTGTTGCAGCTGTTGGGAGACATCCTGCTCGACCGCTCAAATGCCGCAGTAATGACGCGTTACGTTAGTTCAAGAGACAACTTAAGGATCCTTATGAATCTTCTCAGGGTATTGAGCTATATTTTGTTGCATTGTTCTTATTTCAGCCCTCTCTTCCTGACCGTCATTCTACTTTATTCTTTAATCTTGTATTCTCTTGAAGTTTCTTAGTTCTTTTGGTGCATTTGATTTTATCGTCTTCTTATTTTGTGGGTGGTGGGGTTTTTACCATATCTATCATGAAATGGTTGCAGTTGATATTCGCTTTGCAACATCAGTTCAAGTTTTTGTGTGTGATAAGTCCAACCCAATCCAATGGACAAATCGTTAACTTGTGAAATGAGTAAAATTAGATGGACTACTTTTTACTTAGCACAAAAGACTTGAACGAATGTCACTCACTCATTTGAACAAGTTTAGAGACTCGGATGGCAACTTTTACGTGTATAGAGAAAGTTGTGCAGCTCCCTTTTCCCATCACTTTAGCTGATGATCTGAAAAGCCAGCCTCGCACCGAGAAGAATGGCTACGCTACGCCATCAAAATATCTTCTTGAATTTCTGTGATTTTTTGTTGATTGCTGATTTCCTCATTTGGCAGGAATCAAGCAAGAGTATCCAGATAGAAGCATTCCATGTTTTCAAGGTACTCTATTGATTTTGACTTTTTTTAACCACGTCCGCTGACTGTTCCGTTAGCAACAGCTTCGTCTCTGACTTTCGTCTTTTGCAGTTATTTGCTGCAAACAAGAACAAGCCTTCAGATATTATTAGCATCCTCGTCGCAAATAGAAGCAAGCTTCTGCGCCTCTTTGCCGATTTTAAGACTGATAAAGGTACATACATACAAAGTAAATATCAATTACCAATATGTTACATGCTCATAAATATGAACTCAGAACTGTATCTCGTGAAAGGATACCTCACAGTTAAGCTGGCTCGGACACAACAATTATCCGAAAACGTAACATTATTCCTAACTCTTTATCTTTTCCTATCTTACAGAGGATGAGCAATTTGAGGCTGACAAAGCACAAGTTGTCAAAGAAATTGCAGCCCTTGAAACCAAGGAACTCTCTTGAACTCAGTACTAGTTAGTTCCTAAGCTGTCAAGGTTATGGCTCTGTGTGTGTATATGAATGATGTTTTTTCTCAACTGAACTTAGCTCTTGAAATTATTAATTAACCTTCACTTTTTGTTTGTGGTTATTTTGTCATTTGTTTCCTTCATCTTCTTTCTCGAGCCAAAAAACACTTTTTTTTGAAAGGTTTGGAGATTTTATTGTTGCATTTCATTCGAACGTATTTTGATAAATCGGTTCTTTTTTAGCCGATTGTATACTGGAAACATCCTCCCTACTCCATATAGAAGGTTACCGTACACGGTACACCTCACCTTCCTCACACTCCACTAGTAAAATTATACTATTGTGTAGTTTAAGTGGTCAAACTAGAGCCTCCACTTTCTTTTCGTTATAGCTATATAAAAGTTGGAGCATTATAACTACGTAAAATTGCATGTTTTGTTTTTTAAATTGGCTAATTTGTATTAAAAATTTTGTTCTTTAGCCATCAACTTATATGGGAAAAGGATATGATATATCCCAAACTTTGTTATTTATAGCTCATATACCCATCGTTATGAAAGTGATTTATATATACATTATTGTTTTACAAATAACTTATATATACTATTTGCATCTAATTAAAATGAAATTAATTTTTATTAACTTTTTTTATATTAAAAAAATCCATGTACGTGTATATTTGATCCTTCTCATATGTTTTTTATGTGTAAATTTCATATATGACATATATTATAGTACTATTTTCAAGCTATAACAGTAGATTTAGACTTTCAAGTTATAACATTAAAAATTTCAGGTTATAACAAGTTAAAAAAAAAGAAATGTTTTTATTAATTGGAAAAAACTTAAAAAATAAATAAAAAGATAAATGAATTTTGTTTTAAAAAAAACGGAATTAGAAATAATAAAGTAAAAAACTGAAATTGTGGGCTGTAATTTAATTTGAATTTATTTTAGATAATTAATGATTAGCATGAAATAAGGGATCCAAACTAATTAAGAATATTCAGTTTCCTTAATTCAATCTAATTTGTTAAAATTAATTCAAAAATCTGATTTTAAAAATCAATTTTCATTTATTTAATAAATGATTAATCTATTTATGGTTTTTTATTATTAATTAATAATATGTAATTAATAAGGAAAAAATGAAAAAAAAACGGAAATAGGGGTGTCACTTAAATTTGAATTAATTTAAGATAATTATTAATTAGCATGAATTAAGGAATCTCAAACTAACTAAGAATATTCAGTTTCCTTAATTCACTCTAATTTGTTAAAATTAATTCAAAAATCTGATTTTATCCATTTTTCTTCCACGTTTCTCTCTCTTCAATTTTCTTCCAAAAATTTTGTCACTGGCGACTAATTGAAGTTTTTTTTTTGTTTGAAAAATCCTATTTTTTTTGTGATGGACAACTACGTATCAATATTAATTAAACATGGCGGAAGATGGGATCCTTCAGGTTAGTATTTTTAATTGTTTACTATTTGTATTTGGATTTCAGTGAAATGAAAAAAAAAAATGAAACTGTAAATCACATTTTGTGATTTTGTTTTTGTACATCGTCACTATATTGAATGTGATATGTTTTTTTGTATAAACAATACATTTTGTTCATAATACGTATTAGTTGTTGTGAAACTGTAATATTAGTGATTTTCTTGGTAAGTTTCTGTTTTTTGGTAGGGGTTTAATGTCATTATATTTTTTGTTTTTTGGTTATTTTTTATACTGGCAAAACAATGATTTTGTGAGAAGTTGCCGCAATATATGAAAGATTTGAGTATAAATGTATAACATATAAATATTTTTATCTTTGTAGATTGGGTACGTAGATCAAAATTATAATATTGATTACTATTTTTTTTCCTGAAAAAAAATATTAAAATGTATAGTTTTGATGAATTTGTTAGTATAAGTGTAATGAATTTGGTATGAAGGTGTATTCACTAATGTGAAAAAAAGGTTATTTAGAATTTTGAAGAATTGTATGACAGTTGTTTTAAGTTGGTAAGAAAGTGTGTTAACTAGTTAGTAAAAAAAGTTATTTAGAATTTTGAATAATTGTATGAAAAATGTTTTAAGTTGGTATGAAATTTGAAATGTTATTGTTAATATAAGTTTTGTCAATTATGTATAAATTTGTGTGAAAGGAATGAACTATTTGGTATGAGAAATGTATAAATTTGGTATAAATGATGATTGTATGTATGAAATTTGTATTTAAGTGAGTATGAAATCTGAAATTTTATTTTTTAATGAAAATTGTTTGTAGTTTACTGTCTGAATGATTTTTGTATGAAAAAAATAATGATAAGTGTGTATAATTTTTTTTTAATTTTTGTATTATGTAAGACTAATTGTTATTGTTTTTTTAATGAAACAGGGAAATATGTTGGTTTTCAGATGGAGGGGATTATATATGAGTATTCTAGTCTTTATAGTGGTCTAGTAAGTGCGATAACATCGCAACTAATGATAGATGCGAATATTCACAATATAGAGATAAAATATATAGTTAGTGATAGATGTCCCCCTGTTAGTATCCACAATGATGTTGGTGTGCGGGTTTTTTTAGATCAAAAGAAAGCTAATGTAGATTTCTTTACGATTTCATATACTTGGAAATAAAATTTATTCCAAATTAATATATAAGATAGTGTAAATATTTGTACATGTTTCCGATTTCAAATTCCAGATTTCATAGACGTGATTCCTTAATTATTCATACAGATTTCATATACTTGGAAATAAAATTTATTCCAGATTAATATATAAGATAGTGTAAATATTTGTACAGATTTTAGATTCCAGATTTCATATACGCGATTCATTAATTATTCATACCGATTTAATATACTTGGAAATAAAATGTATTCCAGATTAATATATAAGATGATGTAAATATATAACAAATTTTATACCAATCTTATTCAAGTTTCATTCCAACACGAACTTTAGCTTATATCACACATATTATACCAACAATAAATCAATTTCATATAATCACACAATGCATATCATTTGTATACCAATATTATATCACAATTAATACAATATCCAACCATCAAACATTAAATTCAGTGTCATACACATATTAATCAAATTTCACACACATTTTATCCATTAATTGTACAATTTGGATACACACTGATATTTTAAAATAGTGAATCCAAATGGTATGAAGCTTGTATATTACTAGTATCCTGAAATTATAATAGCCAAATAGTCATTCATATGTAGATGATAACTGATTGGAAGAAAACATATGGTATTAGATATCATGAAATACTTAAACACAAAAAAGTTGTCCAAAAGTAAAAAAAAAATAGCATGTAATTCTAAAAAAGTAGAAGGTGCAATCAACTATTCCAAATTTCTTGTATGTAGTCTTGGTGTATGATAATTGGTGGTATCCGGAATATGTTCTTTTGCTATGCGAGGTCCACCAAATTTGCTAGCAACCGTACCAGTAACTTCACTCTCACTGATCGCGCCATCCTCACTCTTTGTATATACAGTTAATAGACAATCACACTACTATTAAAACACAATTCATACCATTTGTATACCACTATTATATCACAAATCATACAATATCCAAGAATCAACTGTTTAATCGAAATCATACACATATCAATCAGATTTCATACACGTTTCATCTAAACAACTATTTCGAAAATAATATAAGAATAATGTGATATTTTTAAAGAAAAAACAGTACTTTTAATAATGTGAAAATAAATTGAATACAATACTTACCCTAATTGTCTTTTTTAGGTGTTGCTCAGTCGTCAAAACCATCTACAAGATAGACATTCATTGATTTTCACAACTTCAACATTCATTGATTTTTTTCCTTTTTTCTTTTTTTATTCAGTAACAAAATCAGAATCAGAATCAGAAGGGGTTTCAACATTTTTCCCCTTCCTCTTCTTCCCTTTCGATTTATCGGACTCACTCTTTTATTTGAGTTGTTTATTTTTCTTTCTGTTTTTGATCTTTCAATAGAGATGAATCACCCCTAGCCGGAGTTTCAAACAATGTTTGGCGACGGTGTTTGAGTCAAAATGTTGAAAGATGGAGCATGAACTTCATCTGTATAAGTTCCTTCGACTAATAGAGGGATCTTTTGAGGAGTTACAACCGTTTTCTTTGACATGATTTTGTTGAAAAAACTAAATTGAATGGAGGATTGTGAAGTTGGTGTAGTTTGGTGGTGAGAAAGATGTGATAGATGAAGGTAAAAGTGGGCTGCTGTGTTAATGGCGTGTAGAATTGGATGAGCGTGGGGGGAGGGGGTGGGATTGACATATGGGCGATTTGGAGGAGGGTGGGATTGATGTATGGGAGGTGGTAACGGTAAAGAAGGAAACATGTTGTAGGTGAATCCCTATATCTATGTAACTGATAATTTCAGATTTAAAAAAGGAACATAAATCAATTTAATTACATATTATTAATTAATAATAATAAACCATAAATAGATTAATCATTTATTAAATAAATGGAAATTAATTTTTAAATAAAATTAACTTTAAATGATATGTCATAACTCGTAAATAAAATGTTATAAGTAAGAATTTTTTAAAAGTATGTTTAAAACCCGTAAAATTGACTCTTAAATGTGTATAGGGCGTGATTTTTTTTATATTAAAAAAATCCATGTACGTGTATATTTGATCCTTCTCATATGTTTTTTATTACTTTTTTAATTTAACCGCTAATTTGAATTATTTTGATGATCAAATTTATTTTTTCACTTATTTTCTTGAAAAATTATATTAGTTTTAATTTATTTTCTCTTTTTTCATTCACACTTATTTCTTTATATTTCGCTTAGTTTTACACTAAATAGTGAAAGTAAAAATGAAACAAGAATACCAAACTCAAATAATAATAATCAAAGAAGTTAAAAAATAATTTATGTGTGAAAAATATTAAATACATGATTTTTTTTCAAATATTGAAAATAAAAAAAATAATTTAAAATTGATTTTTTTATCACTTTTGTAATGGTATGCGTATATGCGAGCTACTTTTGTAATGACAAAAAGTATGTGTGAGTCAATTTTATAACGATATGACGATGTAGTTATAAGTGAACCACTTTTATAACGAGAATATATCAATATTAAATGACAAAGTTGAGTGGTATATCTAATATTTTCCCAACTTATATTTAGCAAAGCATAAGTTATTGAGAAATCAAAAACATGTCTGAATAAAATTTGTAAAATATTATAATACTAAAATAAATTATTTAGCATGATAGGCAAAATTAAACATCAACACAATATGGTCAAAAGTGCAAATAACTACTTATTTATTTCTTGTACATCTTCTCTTCTAAGATTTTAGGGTTTAACATAAACCCTAACAAAATTGGGCATCAATGGAGGCACTGAAAGAGTGTAGGGCGAATTTGGTTGTGAATTTACATCCATCAAACGCCAAAAACGTCGAAACCGCTGTTTATCGCGAACTCAGCTCTCTTCTTTTCAAGTAATTCCTCATCATCCTTCCTATTTAGTGTTAGAAATTGAAGTACGGTTCAATTTGAAGTTGCAGACTTTGAGTTTTGTGTTTTTCTCAGTGAAATCTATCTACAAACGAATTTAACAAAAAAAGTGATTTTTTTGGTTTTGATATGAGATATTTTGGTGAATGTTACATTTTTTAGTGTGGAGATATTAATTAGCTTATAACGCATGTTTTGTTTCAATAGAGTGTTTATTGTTTAGTTAATTATATTGCTTGGTCTCTCCAAAAATGTTGCTGCAACATAGGTTTGAAGAAGTTTGTCTCGCACTTCCCATATGTGAGCTTTGTATAGCTGGCTTTGAGCTAGCATAAAAGAGGAGAGTTGTGGTAGGTTGACTGAGTGCATAAATAAATATAGTCATAATATGTTGAGTCCTCTAAACATTGGCTTTGTCTAGGCATCATGCCTTATATCAGCATGGTGGGTGTCTGATAAAAAAGGCGAGAGGGAGGTTTGATTACCCTACTTTTTTGCTTACTGTAGCATAGGCCTTCGCCACTTCAAACGGCGCTTTGCCCCTCTTTTTTTTTTTGAATTAGAAAGGTTGGATTACATCTTTGCAAGTAGTTAGGGATTGATGTGTGGCTGATCATTATTGTTATTTTTGATGTTGATTGTAAATGGATTGTGCAAACAATTTTACTTATCAGCTTGTTCAATCAGTTGAACAGATTATTGGGTTTATTATCCGATGGTGGCTTCTTTTACTGCCTGTTTTATTTTGGGCTGACAATCCTGCTATTTAAAGCTCCTACTTTTCATGGGTTAATGTTTTCTTTCTTCTCTTCCCTCCCCCATTATCACTAAGGAATTTGGTGTTTGAGTGTATTTGACCTTCTGCTCCACTTGTTTCTTAGGTACTTTTGTTCATAAGGCTCCTTTCTTTTTACAGGTTTAATGAAGCTTTAGATGGTGTGGTATTGACTTATGAACCCAAGTTCAGTAGCAATTTGGCTAGAATTCTTCCAGGAATTCACCCTTATTTTGGTGTGAGACTTGAAGCAAAGTTGCTACTTTTTAATCCAAAGCCAGAAATGCTATTAGGTAGTCCTGCAACTTAGTTCTTATTTGCGTAATATCATGTGGATTCAAACACATTAGTTTTTTTTTTAAAAACAATTGTTTGTTAAATTGTACTCTAGCTCAGTGACTTTCCAGGCTTTTAGTTCTTGTAGTGAAGTTGGAGTAAAATGCTAAAGTAATGCAAATTTTCTTAATTTCACAACCTCATTGTTCTCCCTTTTTCAGAAACTCAAAGTTCAACTTCCCACCCTAGAGATATAAATATTTAAGGGGGAGTTTGGTAGAGTGTATTAGCAAAAATAATGCATGCATTAGTTGTACCTTGTTTGGTACACTTTTTCATGCTATGTAGCATTAGTTATACACCCTGTTGTGTATTGAGGAGTGTTTTACTAATACCATGGATTTCTAGGTATTAGTACTACAAAGGGATTTTTTGTAAATAAATATTTTTATACAATGCATGCTATATTTAATTTACATCTTTTTCACCATAATTGTGAAGGACATTTTTGTAAATAAATATTTTATACCATGCATGCTATTTTTAATATACTAAACCAAACAGTGCATAAGAAATAATCTATGTATAATTAATGCACGCATTACTAATACACTCTATTTAGCATTATTTTTCTACACTCTACCAAACGACCCCTAAATGCTTAAGAGTGTGTGTCAAGGTATAATATGGTAAATTCATTTGGATTGACTTTGTTTCTTTAATCCTACTTTTGATATTGATCTTTTCAGAAGGTGAGGTCGTTAAAGTTGGCGAGCAGTCTATTCACATAGTAGTTCTTGGTTTTTCTTCTGCTGTCATAGCAGATGAGGACATTCGAGAAGATTTCAAGTATAAAATTGTAAGCACTTTGAACTAATGAGACCTTGAGTTGAGATATAGATTTGATACTGATTTGTCTTTGGATATGTTTCTCTTTTCGTAGAAACACGGGAAAGAAGTTTTTGTCAGCAGATCTAACAAGAAACACAGGATCAAAGTGGGAACTACTCTACGGTTCTCAGTCAAGAAGTAAGATCTTCGGTCATATTTCTTTTTTGAGCTCTGGAAATTCTTTTCCTGCGTTCCTCTAAAATAGGGATTGATACATAACAAAAGTAATATAAAATAAAAAAAGAAAAGAAGTATATATGCAGTTATTTTGGTCCAGTGACAAGTTACATAGGTATATGAGTCTGCTTTCAAGGCAGCATCTTGAATTTGAGAGAAGCTTGTCTCAGTGTGGCAGAGTAGTCTTGGTCAATAGTGTTCTTGAATTCTTGTACTTTGATTATCATATTATTTTGTTGTAGTTACTACTACTTTTTTCAGACTGCTTTGTCATACTTTCTATAGTCTTTTTCCATGACTTCTTCACTTCCGTCATTTTCTTTTCCAACTGCTTTGAATTGCTTTTCCTCGAGTTGAGGATCTATCAAATTTCAGAAACAACCTCTCTACCACCCAAGGTTGGGGTAGGTCTGCGTACACTCTACCCTCCCAGACTGCACGTGTGGGATTACACACTAGGCATTGTTGTTGTTGTTGTGTTGTAGAGAAAGAGATTGTGAGATTTAAGAATATGGTGCATAGATATGACAATGAATCAAGGGAGAGTCATATAACTAATGACTTTGAACTATTGTAATAGCTAAAAGAGGTGTAATTTAGGAGGTGACATTTTTATTTTTTAGTATCACATAAATGAAAAAATAGAAAAAAGACCAACAATTAAGTAAAAAATAAAAATATATAGTCCAGTCACTGAGAGTGCCAAGTACCTCTCTTATGACCAGAATTTTATTAATATATAAGTAGATAGATAAATATAGATTTTCAATGGGCTATAGTAGCCCTAATTTGTTGGGTTGTCTGCATGACTGATTTCCTGAATTTGCATGTTCTTTAATTATTGCGGTGTTTAGATAGTAATCCTTACAATCTTTCTACTACTGAATCTTAATTCCCTTTAGCTTCTCCTTTCAGCTCTGCATTTTATTTTTTGGGTTACTTTAAAGGATGAATTAGACTTGATGTCGTGCTTTTTATTTGTAGTTTTGATGAAGAGATACTACATATATGTGGGTCATTAATTCCAGATAACACAGGAAATATTCAATGGTTGGAAACGAAGGCAGAAGAGTCTCAAGCTTACAGGTTTGCTAACTGTGAAGTTTCTATTCACTTATTTCATTCCATCACTCCGCCTCATGCATTTTCTGATATTGCAGCATTACAGAAAAGAGGATAGGCAACAAAAGGGCTGCTGAATTGCTTGAGCCTGATAACTTAGTACCCTACAGGGAAAAGCTGAAATCTGAAAATCATATTAAGAAATCGAAAAAATCTAAAAGCAGAGACAGCTGAATATGCTAATTGTATGCATACATCACAACAATTTTTTGGCAAGGTACTCATTTCCTGTTCTTTTGTTTTTGTTTTTGTTTTCATGTCTTAGTTGGTCTGCTCATTACATTTCTGATTTTGATCTTCCATTCATTCCTCGGATCTCAAATAAATTTCCACTCGTAGTTTTCCAATTTATTTTAACTTTGGATAATTAATATGATACCTCCTGCATTACAAAGAGGTTAAGGAAATAAATAGCTACATCCAACCAAGGGAGAGGATGATTCATTTTGGTGTATGGAGCAACAACAATTTGGGACTTGGAAGTCAAAATCCAATAATGGGAAATGAGGTTAAACTCATTTTCCTTGGTCCCTTAGGTATTTTGGATGATTTACTGGATAAATATGAAAGCTCAAGGATGTAGTTACTAGAAAACGAACATAAGTTGATGCTCTTTCGTGCCGTTTGTTTTCTGATGGTGGTGGTGAGAGATTTGATGGTTTAGGTGATGGTGGAGGAGAAAGGTCTCGTCTTTGAGCAAAGATGGTTGTTGCATCGTGCTGGACTGCTAAGACAGAAAAATAATTTAATAAAAGATGTTAAAAAAGTTTATGATATGTTTTTTGGCTTCTCACTCTTTGAGAGTGTAATGCACTCTCTTCGCCACATATAGCATTTCGTTTCAAGATAGCTAAGTATAGTAGTGTGTAACAGAGAATCCAGGTATCGTTTTTTTTTTTTCTTCAAAGAATCCAGGTCTAGTTTAGGGGTGACCGGTGTTTTTATGCTTTTTCCCATCTCAAATCAACTTCCATAATTTCCCAATTTGTATTGATGCTTTGATCTGACATATTGCCCTTCACCCCCTCCCCTTTCTTTTGTTATACATGTCCTTAACCACTACATTCATGGAAATTTTTGTAGTGCCTCAACTCTCATGCTAAGGCTACTTTACATGCATTAAATTTGGACCCGAAGGTGGATGTCAAAACTATACAGAATTGGTTCAACAACTTGGACGTGAGGTGATTTGTGAAGAAGGGAGCGGTAAAGATGGCCAACGTTTTACTGATTTTTGTTGTTGTTACTGCTCATGATAATATAGTAGGAGGTAGATGAAACTTTAATTTGCATAATCCTTTATCAATGTAATCTCATTTTTGCTCAACTAAATACTGTCTTAGTTTCAATGACACTAGTGCCAATATAAATTGCTGTATTTTTTCTCAGAATTGGCAAAGTAAAACCAGATCTGCTTTCTGTGTGGTGCACAACATGTTACATTCCAATCAGTCTAAATGTAAGGGCAGTACAGATGCTTGGCTTTCCGAAGAGAGTCGGATTGTTTCCATAGCTTGAACCCGTGGTCACAACCTACCACAACTCTTACCATTGCGCTAAAGCTCCTCGTTCAACGTGGTCACACAACGGCATCGTGCATAACACAAACTAATAGTTAGCCAGCAACGTAACTGACATTTAACTTCCATCTTTAGAACAAAAAAGCAGGAAATAAGCCGATCAATTTCAGAAAATTACCCACTAAATTGACAGATTTATTATGTACACCATTTAAAAGCAAAGTAGCTTGGGATGCACCTAGTAGAAGAAGATACTTGATGGAATAATCGAGGTGTGTACAAGTTGGTTTGTATCATCATCATTAATTGAATATTACTTGCGACGTGATGTGTGACACCGAGATAGATGTACTAATGACTTTGGAGCAACCTACTCAGACAAATGTACCTTCGACCTAATGACTTTAGAGCGACCTACGTTCAAAAGCTACATTCACGGAATTCATTTGGCTATATTCTTCATTTAAGTGTATTTGTGGTTTAAATATTAAGAACACAAATAAGATACATGCATTGTTGTAACGATTGTGTTATATTACATACTTTAGTTTCTAAAGTGTAATGTTAATTTAAAAGAAATAGAATGTCATCTCATTCTGATCGTGACTTGAAAAAAGAAAGAAGAGAAGGAACTTGATTATCTCGAAACAACAAAAGAAAAATAAAAAAATAAATTGTCAAGAATGGGATTTGAACCCATGCCCTTTCGGACCAGTACCTGAAACTGGCGCCTTAGACCAACTCGGCCATCTTGACATTTTATTTAAATAATTCAAAAAACAATTATATATATCATATATTTTCTTCCATTTCTTTTTAGCAATTCAAATATTGATGCTTGAATTTCCTTGATGCAACATTTGTGCATTATTACTTTTAATATAACAATTATATTTAGGAGAGCACTTTCGATGACCCCTACGTGAATCGTATATGAATTAGCTGATTAAGTAAATTTCGAACACCAGACGATTAAATAGAAAAAGAAGGTAGTACTCCAATCAACAAGAAATAAAACAAAAATTTGGCTAGTTCGTTGGCTAATTGGTTTTCGGCATGTGAATGGTCAAAACTATGTTAGTCTTTAATTTTTGCCTTCAAATAAATGGTCTCTAGTTTTTGTCTTTATTGTAGATATATATGAATACATTTATTATTCGCACGAATGGAGTTATATATATATATATATATATAGATACACTTATTAAGAAAGATGATACAATGCATTTTACTATTGTTATGCATGCAAATGTAGTGTATTTCGATACAGAGATTTATATACGTGAGGATACTTATTATAATGTATTTCACTATATTTATGCACACAAATATAATTTATTATGCTATGTTTGGAAACCAAAAATGCTTCAACATTTCGTAACTAAACAAAATCTCGCTATTTTTTTAAAATCTGAAGGTAAAATAACACTACTTACGAAATTCTGTTACATGACACAACATACTAAGGCTCTATATTTACCTAAAAATTTATATTCCCTCTGTCCCAATTTATGTGACACCTTTTTTTTTAGTCCGTCCCAAAAATAACGTTATTTTGACAACTATTTAATGACAACATCTTCATTTTATCAATAACACTTTATTGTGAAGAACAATCAACTAAAAACAAACAACTAACTTTAATAAGACCAAATAATTAAACTTAACAAAGTCTTTTTTTAAAAAAGAAATTTCATATTATCAAACGGTGTCACGTAAATTAAGACCGAGGAAGTAAAATATTTTGGATTGGATTGGGCCACAAATATATATCCATTAGCTGAATAAAGCCCATTTATTGCTGCCATCTGTTCATCATTGTATAGTGTAAAAAATGTTGTAAATCTGGTCTCTCTCTCCTTCTCCCATCTTCCCCTGAATCTTGAAATTTTCCTTAATCTCTCCAAAACCCAAAAACATAATCATTTGATTCCTATATTTTTTTCTACCAAAATTTTCAAATCACCCCATTTTTAAGAGCTGTTTGATTCATTGATCTGGTGTTCTTGATTTGATCACACCACTTTATAGATTGATAAATGAATGTAGCATTTTGATCATTATAAAGAATTGGGTATGTGCCTTTTGTCAAAAAGATTGAACTTTTATTACCCAATTCTCTTGCTTATTAGTTTCTAATTATCATTGTTTAGTAAAATATGCATTTTTTTGAGCTTGAAACTGATAAAGATTGAATTTTTTTTACAGCTTTGTCCAGTTTTTCTTTGTTTCATCCTGAAATGGAAATATGGGTTGATTTAGGAATATCCTAAAAAAAGGGTGGTGGTTGCTAATTGTATTTAGTATTATGTCCATTTTTTTCTTGAATTGGTAAATGCCAAAATTATATGATTTTTAAGTGTTACTCTCTCAGTTTCGATTTATGTTACTATATGTTGTTTTTTGTACTTTGGTTATTGTAATATTATGTATTTAGTTATTTATTTTTTTCAGAATGCTTTCTTTATTTTGTCTTGGCTTCTTCACTTTTGTTATTTCTTTTCTCGAACTGCGTTGATATACTTGTCTTTGAGCTGAGGTTCTATCGGCGACAACCTCTCTACCTACTAAGGTAGGGTAAGGTTTGTGTATACTCTACCCTCCTCAAACTCCACCCGTATGATGTTGTTATTGTTACTCCCTCCGTTTTAATTTGTTTGTCTTACTTTTCTTCTTGGTCTTTCCGAAAAAAATGTCTCTTTCCTTTTTTGACAACTTCTTAATTCCTACTTTTCACTTGATATGTTTAAGACCACAAGATTAAAACACATTTTGGTACTCGTAACAAGATTAAAAAATCTCTTTGCTTTCTTAAATTCTTTGAAATGGAGGGAGTAAAAGATGTTGCACTAGAAGTAGTTATGTCAGACTTAGTAATTATTGTCTGTCTTGTTTGAGTCATACAAAATATTTTGAAAGTTCTTTTTATTAGACATGATGAGACAACTTATGCAGTGTAGCTTATTGTTGAAATTATTTACTACAAGGGTCCCATATAGGAAAACATGTAGGATACTGTTCTTCTATCTTAAAGGTCAATTTCCTTTTAATTGGTAAAGTCATTTACATGTGGATGGGCCTCTTTTCCTGTTCATGGTTGAACAGACTGAGTGAGGGTGTTTTTTTTTTTTCCTTTTTTTTTTTGATAAGGAATATGTTGCTCTGACTCTTCGAAAATATTGTTGTACCAGTATTGGATCCTCCAAAGTGCACAACTTTTTGAAGATGTGGCACACACTTATCAGTTTTTTTTAAGAGTCCGAGCAGCAATTTTCGAATAAATTTGGAGAGATCAGTTAGACATGTTTTTTTTTTCCAATTCCTGGTAAGGGACCTACTACATAATGAAGGTTAAAAAAAATTAAACTATTTGTTAGCCCAGTTTGCCTGTTAGTATATGTGTAGTATCTTATTCTACTAATTTTCACTATTGTCTGTTATTTCATTTGTTCCATTTATCTTGCTATTATATTGTCTTTTTTTTTTATTTCTATCATGTTTTGATTACTTTTATTTTGAGTCGAGGGTCTATGGAAACAACCTCTCTACCACATAAAGGTAGGGGTAAGTTCTGCGTACATCCTAACCTCCCCAAACCTCACTTGTGGGATTACACTAGTATGTTGTTGTTGTTAGCCATTTTTAGGGAGTACTACTACTACTTGCAGAATGTTGCACTTTCTGTTTATTGGTATGATATTAAGTCTTTGTTATAGGAAGAACGAAGTTAGCTAATTACGGAGAGTCATGTAACAAATGATTTATATAAACGACACAAAATAATTGGGATTAAACTATCTCTTCTACAGTTAAGTAGAGATTTATAGAACCCTTGATATTCCATAAAGGACATAGCATTGGAATGAAATAGACCTAAACAGAACGAATGGTAGACAAGATTTATATGGCCAACCTGATTATTGTACCCGGTGTTGATGCAATTTTGGATACAATATGAGGTCTCGACAATCTATAATTATGTGTTATCACACTGGCTTAGAGCAAGCATTTACGAAATCTTTGATGACTGATCAAAAGAGAAAGATCTATATAGCATTCCAGTGTTTGGGGATTGAGGTGTAGTCAATTGATTTGATTAAGTTTCATAGAAAGATGCATGTACTTGTAATCTAGGGCAACTGTGATATAGAGATTATGCTCCATTTGCCCTTATGAAACATTCATACTGAAGTAGTACCCCGAAAGGGATTGCCCCTGCAGTTGAAGATGTTGGAGTGGCGACATTAGGAAATAAGGCTTCAATGCTAACTAGGTGAATTTTCTTATCTGCCTATGACTAAGTCGACTGAGTTACTCGTTACATGTGTTGGTGGAAGGTAGCAGGAACCTTGTAAATTATTAAATCATAGTCAAGGTGTACGTATGTTGACCAGACACCATCGATCTCAAATAATGCAGTTTGTAGGAGATAGAACTTCTGATGGTCGAGGTGGCTTTAGCTTAAAATGGAGTGTTCAAGAGGAACTAGAAGTGGTGGGCGTTCTAATTTTCATAGAGCTCTTTTTTAGAAGTGGTGGGCACCTTTTCATATTGGTTTTTATAAATCCGTTACTCAGTTCGAGGGTCCATCAGGAACTGCCTTTCTACCTTCATAAAGTAGGGGTTAGTCTGCGTATATAGTACACACTACCCTCCCCAGACTTCACTTGTGGGACTACTTTGGGTATGTTGTTGTTGTTGTATGTTTCCAGAAGTACAAGTGCCAATTTTGTATCAGTCGTCAGCTATGGCTGATTTGCAGATGATCAAAAACACACGAGCAACCTTTTATTTTGACAAAAACCTTACAATACTGCAATTTAAATCTCTAATATTTTCAGTTATATGGGAAAGAGGACGAAATGTAGTAAACTGTACAATGCTGAACTTCAAGATTCTTCAATCAATTACAGCTCATGTATAAACTTCTAGTCATTAATGTATGAAATTTAATAGTCTTCGGATAGTTATTGAAATTTTACAGTACCAACAGTTCTATGGTCGTAGCATCCTTCCCAACTACCGAGATTTTTTACTTCTTTTCAGAGAAGGTGACCAATCTCTCCCTACTCACCAAAAAAGCACATGCAAAGTGTGTTGGTGATTGTTTGTCATTTCACAGACTTTATTGAGCAATAGTTTGTAACGTAACATGGTATAATCAGGTAAAACCTATAGCGAATTAGGTGAGTTTTGGAAACTTCTTTAGGTCCAAAAGATTGTTCTTAAGTATGTCATCAAGTTGATTGTTCAAATGGTTACTCAACTAATAGTTGTTATCTCTGAAAGTCACTTTGTTTGTTGAAGAAAATTGGAATCAACAAGAAAGGTGACTTTCTCAGATTATAACTATTAGTTGAGTGACCATCTAAGAAATCAACCCGTATGTAATTTTACAATACTACAACAGCAACAATTACTACTACACCTCAATCCCATGCTAGTTGACGACGTCATTTTAGAATCTAAAACTTAATTTTCCACGTTCCACTGATTTCCATCATATTGCTTTCAGGTTTTGAGCTTAATACTTGGCGGCAAGAAGCAAGGGAGTGGGAGCTTAGCACGGGGTGGGACACTTTATTCTTTGCTGAAATTTTAAGATTCTGATGCTTTGCTTTTGTGCAGATATTTGAAAGTCATCACTTTCCTTTTAGGACTGAATTTGAACTCGAAGAAGTAACTACAGTGACTGGAGGGAAGTTTTAGTTCATGGTGCTTTGCAAGTCCACTTTGAATATTTTTCCACCACTCCTCAGCTCCTGATAGAACTTTTACCGCTGAGACTTCTTTCTTCTTTACTTTAGCTATTTCCTTCTGTAGTCGACCCCTGCCTTTGAAGTTTTTTTCCGAGGGCCTATACCTGCTCATTCTTTACTTTTCTTTATTTCGCAGCATAAATAAGTAGTTACGATGTTCTAGCTTCCCATTTTATGTGGTGAAGAAGATGGCACACAATTCCGAGGAAGAAAAAAAAGAGGACTACCTTTTCAAGATTGTATTGATTGGTGATTCTGCAGTTGGTAAATCGAATTTGCTTGCTAGATTTGCTAGAGATGAATTCTATCCAAACTCAAAATCGACAATTGGAGTAGAATTTCAGACTCAAAAGATAAACATAAATGGAAAGGAGGTTAAAGCGCAGATATGGGATACGGCTGGTCAAGAACGATTTAGAGCAGTTACTTCTGCATATTACAGAGGTGCAGTTGGAGCTCTTCTGGTTTATGATATTAGTAGGCGCCTGACTTTCGATAACATTGGTCGATGGCTTAACGAGCTTCAGAGTAAGCAGCATGCTATTGATTTATTTTGTTGTTTTAGTTTATATTTGTTTGACTAGATGTTTGTTTTATCATTTTAGTTTGAAATTGCCTAAATTTCATGCTCCACGTTTAAGGTACTTGAGGAAGGTCTGCACTGGATTTTGTTTCAATATAGCTCAATAGTTGAGACTTAGGGTAGAAGGTTAGTAGGTTACAGTAGAGCATTTTCTCGCTTACCCACCCCTACTAGTAGTCATACTATTTCTCATGTAACTTCTTGTCCGTCAATTTTTGTCACTAATCTATTGTCTCTTGTACTTGGATTATCACACTTTTGGTGTACTTACTATTCCTTTTTTCAAAATGTTTTATCATGCTTTCTATAGTATTTTGCCATGATCCCTTCACTTCAGTTATTTCTTTTTCGATCTGCTTTGATATGCTTTTCATTGAGCCAAGGGTCTAGCTGAAACAACCTCTCTACCTCCCAAGGTAGTGGTAAGGTCTGCGTACACTCTATCCTCCCCACACGCCACTTGTGGGATTACACTGGGTATGTTATTGTTGTTGTAGTTGAGAATTTTGTATCGGCAGAGATTATTCCATGTCATTAACGCATAAATCTTTTTTGCCAACGGTACATTAAGTTCATCTGTTGGATTATGCATTGTGCTCCGTATGATTCTCTAGGCTGGTTAGATTGTTTGGAAGGCACCGTTGTTTTATGTTGCTCGGACTCTATGAAATTGTTGTTGCACCCGCATGGATTTGGAGGATTTTGACATGCACACATCGACATTTTAAAGAATCTGAGCAACCTAGCATGTATCCTTGATGTACTTGTCCCTAAAATTGCTCATAAAATAAAGCAACATACATGACAGCTTCAATTTTCAGGATCTTTACGTAACTGATAGCATCATTTTTGACTTGTATCTTTACTCCGTTAACAGCTCATTCGGACATGAATGTGGTTATAATACTCGTTGGCAACAAGTCTGATCTCAAAGACGCCAGGGAAGTTACAACAGCTGAAGGCAAAGCGTTGGCTGAGGCGAAAGGTCTATTTTTCATCGAAACTTCAGCTTTGGATTCATCGAATGTAACTTCTGCTTTCCAGACAGTTGTTAGGGAGATCTATAATATTCTGAGCAGGAAAGTTATTCAATCTCAAGAGCTCCAGAAAAAGGACTCGGGCCGACTAGCAAATGGTAAGTCTGTGGTTTTGCAGGCTGATGATGGAAATCAAGAAACAGTTGCAGAAACAAAGAAAGGTGGATGTTGTTCATCATAAGTAAAATAATCTATATGGAGTCGTCTTCAATGTGGGACTTCTTGGCGTGAATTCAGATTTACTCGGGCCTGAATACAGGTACTGGACACCGAGTGAGAGGTTAAAAAAAAGAAAGTAAACAATTCCTATTTTTAGTCCTAAGACATGTCAATATCACTTCTCCCAAGATGTAATTCAGTTTCTTGTTGGTTGAAGAAGAAGTTTATAGGACAAGCTTTTTCTTTAGAAAATGTAAATGATCTCAAGGGGAGAAGAACATTTTTTGACTGTTTTTGAAGTTTCTAGTTTTGTATAATTCAATTTGTTCCGTCTGTGCTTCAATCTGATTTGTCTTATTAGGCGTTTCGATATTATTTGAATAAAAAGAAGTATTATTTGTTGATGAAAAAGGATATTTAGAAGTTTAAGTTTTATTTGAACATAAAAATAAAGTTGAAGTTTTGTGAGTAAAAACTTAAAAAAACTTTAGAAACTTGTATTTCAATTACCAAGTCCTATTTTTTATTTTATTTATATTGTCATATCGTCATGCATGGACTAGTGTCATAACTATAACTGTCCTAATATAGCAAAATTCATTATCTGGTAAGTTCTTACCCGCACAAAAATCGTAATGTACGGTCTTGAAGAGAGACTCGATGAAATAGATATGTCTGTGAAGATACGGACTACTTGCATCTAGACAAAAAGACCCTATGAAATTTCATTATTCTCTCTTTGGGATTAACTTTGGGCCTTTCCTACGCAGCTTAGTTGGCCGTTAGGTCGCACCTTCCGGTACAACTACTTTATTTCGACTTCATTCTAGTTACTAACCCTATCTTCGACATTCCCTCTTACTTAATCAAAATACACTTATTTGAATATCACTGTTATAAAAAAATATGCCCTCCAATTCTCAAATGATTGGAGATATTATTTTCTAATGTATTTAGATGAAAAATTTATGACCCTTGTTTGTAGTAGGTTACAACTCCCCAACAACTTCAACCCAAAATTCAAGAAATTAATTGTATATAATACACTATTTATTATTGGCATTCCAAAATTTCATGTGAGCCAAATAATGTATTTTCTTCATCACATTCTTTTTAAACCATAGAAATTTGTAACAACTATACCATTCATTTCTTTGGCCTTCTAATTTACACATTCTTTTTATTTTCAAAAAAAATAATCTATATAAACAAATCCCTTCATTTTCTTTTTTTAATATAAAAAACACAAACAAGAATCTTTCAAAGAGAAAGAAGGGAAAAGAAAGAAGAAACAAAAATCTTTCTTTTTCCTTCTTCTCTTTTCAATCAAAACACAAAACATATATATTTTTTTATAAATCATTCACACAAAAAATATATTATTTTCTCTAATTTGTTGTTTATTACAAATATGGCCAGCAGTAAAATGATTACTTTGATATTGATCTTTTGCCTGTTGGTGGCTACAAATGCAACAAAAAAAGTTACAAATGTAGCACTTGAAAAGAGCAATAATATGAATTATTCTCTAACACAATGTTATTATGAATGCTTGCAAATTAGAGTTTTCACATTGACTGATTGCCAAAAAGAATGCAGAAAAGCTTGTAAAAAGCACAACAACAACCTTGTATAAGGGCGTCAAATCGTGATCGTGAAAATATACGAGAGAAGAAATAATCAAATATTTTTGGAACATTTTTTTTTTGATGTAAAACGTACAACAAGGGAATTGAATCGCGATTGAAGACATACAAGAGGGGAGATAATCAAAGATTCTTGAATATATTTTTGATGTATCATTTTTGTAAAAGGTAGAATTTTTTTTCCAAAATATAAATAATTTCTTTTCTTAATTTTGTTTTTTTTTTCTTTTTTAGGTGTTTTTTTTTTTGTATGTGTATCCTTGTAAATTGTGTATTTTATGTACATTTTGCATTGATAATTATTTTGTTTAAATTAAATTAAAGATGTTTTTGTTTGCATAAATGTTGCCTTGGTTAAGGCCAAGATCCAAAATTAAAAGAAGGATTCACTTTCTGAAATTCAAGAAAAATAATGGTTAAATTAATCATTGACCAACAATATATCGACCTTGAACTATCAGGTCATGACTTCTACTCGTTGTATACCTTGATCCCCTACTAGCTATATAAAGGTTTTTTAACGATTAACAAAAAGAGTACTTAACGAAAATAATATATCACAAAGATCACAAATTACTTCTCCCTTTCTCCTTAATGTTGAAGCACACTGATGTCGGAACCTCCAAAAATGCTTCACTTTTTGTTAGATCTGGACACACATGCAACAATATTTTTGAAGAGCCCGAACATCGTAACTTTTAAAACTGGTGAAATGATCTAAGCATTTTATTGCTACAGATGGACTATTACAATCATTTGGTACTAAAATCATTAGTTTAAGCTATTAAATAGCAGAAAACAGAACATAACTTCACACAGTTATGTGACTAAATCTGTGTATGACGTCTTTACATTGTCAGTGTATAATTAGTTAATATCCGCAAGTGAACACTAATGTTGTTTGCTACAATCATCACCTCGGTTCAGGCCAAAGAAGCAATGTCACACATAGGCTGAATGGAGAGCCAATGACCTCGTTGGTCACGGTTGGCACCCCTTTCAAGTCCAGGCCACCACTCCGGGCCTTGGCCCCATGAGTTGAACATTGGCTCTGATACCAACAACCTTGGGCCCAACTCACACCCGAAAGTTAACTATTGAGGTGGGAGAGCCCAAGTAATTTATAAGTCCCAAGACAGCTCCCCATTCATCCGATGTGGGAACACATGATTATAACCCGATCTATTTTTATCTATGAAGATCCCACCGGAGTTCCTTCTATTGTGATAGAGACTAGATTAGAATCATTCTCAACCGATCCAGCAAAACACTCAAAAGATAAAGAAGTATCATTACTTCATGGTCGTTCCAAGCACGAAATACCATTTGTACAGACAAGAATCCCCTTCGTTACATGATTTCATCTTCATATAGATAGATATAGGATCTACAGGACAACCAAAGAATCAAACTTGATATGATATCACTACTACTTTGTAACTGTTTGACACAACTAGTAAGCCTTGATGCAATTATTGATACAACTCATAAATAAAAAAAGAGATAAAACATAGAAAGCAAAAGAGACAAGAACATTTCCAATGTCTAACTTTGTTTAGATGTTTTCTGCTAAATTCATGTCCACAAATGTGAAGATGCACAATTCTATTTCAAAGTTCACTATTTTATTTCCAATGTTGACATGTACACGCCTAAGATTTTCGTTTGTCCTACATCTCGTAAAATAAAAAAGGTAAACATATCAAGATCATGTAGGGAGAGATTTACATCTTAGACGACAGTCATCTCCAAGCTGAAGAAGTCGCTAAAGCTCTGTTCTTCCATCCAAGATAAAGCGCGCCTTTGTTCTCTGCAAATCGATAATTTGGGCTAAACTCTTTCAACACACCATTGATGGCTTCACCAACTGATGGACTCAAGGGGCATGGAGTAAATCCGGCCATTGTAAGTCTCATACTCCACTTTCCAAAAACTTCGTGTCTTTCCACTCTGTCAGCCCCCTCACATGCTATTATGTTGACAATGTCTCGTGCCACACAATGCGCCTCTGCATTGATCCTTTGCTTGTCATCCCCCGGGCGACCTGCATCAATTGACTCGAACATTGCGGTGTAGTAATCCAGAGTTTCACGGAATCTTGGAAGGAAAGCAGAAGTGTTGGTGTTAGATTCTTGTTCGACAAGGGTGACTATTTTCGGGGACAAGCTCTTAACCAGTCTAAGTAGACGGTCTCGATGGTTTGCAGTGGTTACACTCTCGTCTGGCATGTGGTGCAGCACGTACGGGAAGTTAACTGCCAAGGCTTCTCCATGTCTAATTTGAAGGTTTTCTAGCTGAACCTCACAGCCCGATATAGCAGCAGCATGGAATTCAAAAGGCACTCCACATGATTCAGCAGCTTTTGCTAGCCTTTCACCTACTAGGTGAAGTCCACCACCGCGTGCATGAGCTGATTGGGAATCATCAACACCTGTGATGTGGACAGAAGGGGGTCCACCAGGCCAATGAGCAAGATTTTGCATAAGGAACACCCATTGACTTCCTTGTGCAATTTGAAAATCAATTATATGGATTCTGCTCTCATTCCTCATGGCTTCTTCGATCACAACGTTGGCGGATGTGTAAGCGAATCTGTAGTAGGGGCAGATGTGATAGAGGACTTGCATGTAAGAGATCAATTCTGAACCAGTTGGTTCCTTGCACTTGAGCATTTTGTATATGTTACTTCCCGAAGAATATATTCTTGCTTTGAGTCCTTCCAACATGTATGCGCTTAATCGTTGCATAGGTTCCCCGGAAACCGATACCTTTTGCTCTAAGACATTTATCAGAGCATCTCTAGCTGTGACATCGGCATCCGATACCTTTTGCCCTAAGACATTCATCTGAGCATCTCTAGCTGTGACTTCGACATCGGATATTGCTTCAGCACAGGCAAGAAGCAGCTCTTTCATGTCCAAGCTCGGTGCAATTTCCAATACTCGATTCCACTTTGAAGGTTTTGAGACCTCACCATTGAAAGAGCAACTGCTGTCTTCATCAATATCAGAACCAGGCCCTAGCAAATTATTCGCCATCTCCCTTAGCACATGCTTCAGTTCATTGCCATCATTCATTACTGAACACCCGCTCAAGGGTGAACCATAAGTGTTGTCTGAGGAATGGTGCTGATCCGAGATGTACGACTGAGAACACTGAGGAGAGAACGGACTCCAGTTGGACGAGACGCTAACAGCAGGAGGCGAATCATAGCTGACATAACCAGCATCAGGCAGTGAGTCCAGAGTGAAAAACTTTTCATTCTGTGTCTGATAAGAGAGCTGTGTCCCCGAGCTGCTAGTATCGCTGGAATTGTTGTTAACTACATGGTAAGGGCTATAATATTGCTCAAAGTTCGCCGTTGGCTGATGGCACAACTTGTGAACTCCGCCTGATGATTGAGGTATCTGGGATGCGTGCATCTTGGGATCAGTCACGCGCTCTCTTCAAATTGGCTAAGATGCTGAACAACTGCTCCAAGCTATCGATGTCTCTTCGTTAAAAGTAGTGACAGTCTCAGAAGCTTTCAACAGATACGTCGAATGTCATAACCAACAAAATCTGCCAATAAAAAAAATCATGTATCAGTATACTTGATGAAACTAGAATTTGGTAAAATGCAGTAAAGCTAACAGGAGATTTCTCATAAAAGAACCAAGAAGCTTTTCAAAGAACAAAAAATGTAAAATCTCAACGTATACCAGACGGAAAAAGACACACCAACACAAGTAAGAAGGCATCCACATCTTCTTATCACAGTGTATGAATCAGAAGTGTCAGCAAAATAACAAATTTCTATAGACTGACAGTGTAAAAAAGAATTTACGCTACAACAAATAGTGAGATTTGTAACCTCGAGAAAAGCAGGTAACCTGCTACAACATCTTAAAATGCACGGCTACAGTAAAGTCAGTATTGTGTTAAATCCAATAAACAGGTACAACAAACTGCACGAAGACAATGGACAGTTCATCAAATCAAAACATCACAAACTCCACAGATATTTATATTTCACATTCTACGGCCCTTCACCAAATATAATACACCTATGGTGATATGAACAGAAGTGAAAAGGATAAAACCCCACACACGGACACAGTAGGGGAAAGACAATCTTTACCTCTAAACCAGAATGTGTAATTAGTCAGACATATCAAGGAAAGAACAAAGGATAAAACAAAAGGCGATAATTAATGAAGTTGGTTTTAGATGCCAAATTGAGGGAAACAGAATTGGAAAAGATAAAATGGAACAAACTCACATCCAAAAAAGAAAAAGAAAGAAAGACAGCTAATGAAGATTAATTCATTATCATTATCTGTAACTACTAAATAAAGTAATTAAAAAGAGTATTAAATGAAGTGACAAAATTACCAAAGATTCACAAGCTTATCAACAAAAGTATTAAAAATTAAAATCAAATTCATTCTTAGAAATAGAAAAGTGTACTAGAAAGAGCCAATTTTCAGATATCTGAATAATTGCTATGCCTAACATCAAATTTCCATTAATATACAGACAAAAAAAAAAGATCTTCAACCCCACCCTGCACCCTGCACCCCCCCCCCCCAAAAAAAAAAAAAAAGCAAAAATGAAATAGACGAAAAAAACGAACTTGAAATATTCAGATCATTAACTACTGAAAAGTTAATCAATACAGTAATGACTTTTAACATGTGAGGTCAATTTTATGTTAACTTGAGGGAAATTAGCAGATTCGAAAGGAGGAGGAAAAGGCAGAAAAGACAGAAACTATTTTCATGAAATGGAAAACAACATATCCAACATATATAGAACTTTTTCTCATACCCTGAAGAAGCAACAAGAATCGCCTACTCAAGGGCGGATCTACAGGGCCATTCATTGGAAAATAACAATTTTTTCTTTATGCATATATATAGATAATAAACCACAAACCCCTCGATTAAAATCCTACCTCCACCACCATACTACTCAGAAGACAAAAACCTCTTACTCCCAACATTAAGAGCAAGACGACACAAAAAGGTACGAAGCAAATAATCAGCGTCAAATCATGGATCCGTCTCTGCCACAAACCAAAGGGAAAGAACAAAAAAGAGAGACTTCAAATAATCAGCTTCACATATACAAAAGTCACAGAAAATTTCCATTCAAAAATCAAAGAACAAACCTTTAATTTTCAAGATTAAAACAGAAACTTAATTAAACGATAAACAAAGTTAAGAACTTGCATTCTATAGGCAATTAAATCACTACTTAGACTAATCAAAACTCCATACAAAAATCAAAATCTGGCTAGTACCAATAGTCAAAGGGAAAGAATCAAAGAACCTTCAAAAGAATTAAGTCTTTTAATTCAAGATTTTGTTTCCAGAGAGACTTTTGCTTTCTGCTAAATACAAGAGAAGATTGAAGATATTGTCTCTGAGAGTTCTGGGCGTTTCTTATATAGAGATGAATTCTTGGAGATATCCCGCAATATTGTAGATCACAGTTTGTTGGCAACACGTGGGAAGTGTCTCTATTCCTACTCATAGTCTATTTGATCATGTTTTTTTCCCTTGTCAGTTCACACTATTCTTTCCAAGTAGAGTGAAATGATTACTCTAGTTTTCATTTAGGCTAGTGTTTCGGCACGTGCGTGCACGTGTATGCGAAGCATGTCATATAATTTTCTAAAAACACCTTCATGTTTTGAATATTTTGTATAGTCATCCTTTTTTTCCCGTCAGTTCACAATATTCTTTCCAAGTAGAGTGAAATGATTACTCTTGCATTTATTTAGACTAGTTTCTCGCACGTGATGTCATATAATTTTCTAAAAATGCCTTCAAGTTTTGAGATCAGTAACTTTGAGACATGCTGGCTGCTACAACATGTTAAAATACACAGCTACTGTAAAAACAGTGCGGTGTAAAATACAATAAAAAGATACCACAAACAGCATGTGGAGCTATTATCATTCATCTAGGTTCAAATACCATGAAGACAATGGACAGTTCATCTAATCAGAGCATCACAAACTCCATATTGATTTATATCTCACATTCTACGGCCAGTCGTTCACCAAAATACTACACCTATGTCGATATGAACTGAGGTGAATATGATAAACAACACACACACACACAGTGGGGAGAAAGACATTCCTTACCTCTTCAGCAAGTAGACCTCTAATTGGTCAGACATATGAAGGGAAGAACAAAGGGGAAAAAAAGGTGATAATCAATGAAGTTGGTTTAGGTACCTGATTGAGGGAAGACTCAATTGAAAAGATAGAATGTAACCAACTCACCTCAAGAAAAGAACAATCAAAGATGTCGCCTAATGCACTACAAGATTAATTCAATATCTTCAACTACTAAATGAAGTAATAAAAGAAAATTAATGCTTGTACCAATAGTCAACTAGAGACGAGAATAAAAAAATCTTCAAAAGATTGAGTCTTTTTTATGAAGAAGAAAGAATCAAGGTAAATGGTATTACATACCTTACAAATATCAAGTCTTTTTGATGAATTCAAGATATTTTTTTCCAGAGACTTTTGTTTTCTGCTAAATACAAGAGAAGATTGAAGATATGGTCTCTGGAAGTTTTGGGTGCTTGTTATATAGAGCTGGTTTCTTGGAGATAACTACTTGAACCCCCCCTCCACCAATATTTTAGACACACCGCCGGGGAAGTGTCTATTACTAGTCATAGTTTATTTGGTCATTTCCCCTGTCAGTTCACAATATTCTATCCGAGTAGAGTGAAATGATTATTCTTGTCTCTATTTTAGATTAGTTTCTCAGCACGGGTGTTACACGTGTATGTCGAATCATATCATATAGTTTTCATTCAAAAAAAGCAAAAAACAACCTTTGATTTTCAAGATTGAAACAGAAATTTAATTAAGCCATAAACAAAGTTAAGAACTTGCATTTAATAGGCAATTAAATGATTAAATCACTACTTGGACTAATCAAAACTCCATACAAAATCAAAAACTAGCTAGTACCAAAAGTCAAAGAGAAACAAGAATCAAAGAACCTTCAAAAGATTTGAGCCTTTTTTATGAAGAAGCAAGAATCAAATCAAATGGTATTACAAATCTTAAGAAGATTTGTCTTTTTGATGAATTCAAGATTTTTTATTCCGGAGAGACTTTTGTTTTCTTCTAAATACAAGAGAAGATTGAAGAAATGGTCCCTGAGAGTTTTTGGTGCTTGTTATATAGTCAAACAAAGGGACCATTTCTTAGTGATAACTAATTGAACTGCCTTTCCACCAATATTGTAGACTACAGTTTGATGGCACCACATGGGAAGTGTCTATTCTACGGCGAGAGACTGAAGAAATTATTTTCCGTTTTTTTATTTAGACTAATTTCTCGGCACGTGTGTTGCACGTTATGCAGAATCATGTCATATATTTTTTTAAAATATTATCTTTAACTTTACAGAACTGGGAAACTTAGAAACAACATGCTAGTGTTGCACGTGCGTTGCATGTGTATGCCATATCATGTCATATAGTTTTCTAATTCACATGCATAAACAAACTCAACCAAATTTCTAATAAGCAAATATCATAAACAGAACTTGGAAACTTAGAAACAACATGCTAGTCTTGCACGTGTATGCCAAATCATGTCATATAGTTTTCTAATTCACACGCATAAACAAACTCAACCAAATTTATAATAAGCAGATATCATAAACAGAACTTGGAAACTTAGAAACAACATGCTAGTCCTGCACGTGCATTGCACGTGTATGCCAAATCATCACATAGTTTTCTAATTCACACGCATAACAAACTCAACCAAATTTCTAAAAAGCAGATATCATAAACAACAAATGAAGCTATTATCATTCATCTAGGCTCAAATACCACAAAGACAATGGACAGTTCATCAAATCAAAACATCCAACTACAGCTCACAAATTCCACAGGTATTTATATCTCACATTCTACAACCAGTCCTTCGCCACAGGGTCAAAATCTTTAGATATTGGTGATCTTAGAAATTCTATTTCTATAAAGATGGTTAATTATTATATTACCAAGAAAGAGAAAATGGTAATAAGGGGTAATTTTACACAAAGCCTCATAACTAACTGTAGTTGAATTCAATTGAACACACAATACTCCATTTTTAGATTTCTTCGAGGAGAGCAAAAAACTTCCAAAGATCTCGGTGATAGATTCTTTTCCCAGGTAAGCACTTAGGAAATTCCGAATTAAGCTTTGATTCATGGATTCTTGTGCTTCTTATTGTTGCTAGGGTTTAATATCGTGCTAAAATTCTTTAATATTAAATTATTTGAATTTTGGGGGGAAAAAAGTGCATGTTATTCTAGGTCTTTCTGTATAGAATGAAAAAGTTAAATATCCCCCTAATCTATATCATTTTGCAAATTTCATACCTAAACTAGTTTATTGTGTGTTCCTATTATCCTTGGACTATATCTCCCATAAGATTAAAAACCCTTGATTGAATATGTGTCAAAATATTTAGAATAACTTGTTGAGAGGCACATGGGAGATGAAAAAAGTCTTTAAAATGAGTTTACGTGACACAATGAGTTCATGGTAGTTCAGAGGTTTTGTGAACACTCGATAAATTACATATGAAACTCGCAAAATAGTTTCCATGCGTACCGCCACTTGGAACTCTTTGGAAGAGCTTTTGGAACATGATATTCATATAGCCTGTCATATTCCTTCGGGGTGTATTTTCACGAGTTCAAGGGTTTTTTCATGAACACCCGACATTTTAGGTATGAAACTTGCAAAACAATGATGGTTTAAGTTTATATATGCAAAGACACAATTGAAAAAGATAGAATGTAACCAACTCACCTCAAGAAAAGAACAAGCAAAGACAGCTAATGCACTACAAGATTAATTCATCGTCTTCACCTACTAAATGAAGTAATAAAGAAAATATTAGCTAGTACCAATAGTCAACGAGAAACAAGAATCAAAGAAACTTCAAAAGATTGAGTCTTTTGTTTATGAAGAAGCAAGAATAAAATCAAATGGTATTACAAACCTTAATAAGATCGAGTCTTTTTGAAGAATTCAAGATTTTTCCCAGAGAGACTTTTGTTTTCTGCTAAATACAAGAGAAGATTGAAGAAATGGTCTCTGAGAGTTTTTGGTGCTTGTTATATAGGGCTGGTTTCCTGGAGACAACTACTTGAACTGCCTCTATATCAATATTGCAGACAACAGTTTAATGGCACAATGTGCGAAGTGTCTATTCCTAGTCATACTTTATTTGGTCATCTTGTTTTGCCCTGTCAGTTAACAATATTCTTTTGGCGGTGAAAGACTGAAATGATCTGAGGTGATAGAGTAGAGTGAAATGATTCTTCTTCTTTTATTTAGACTAGTTTCTCGGCACGTGCAACGCACGTGTATGCCGAATCATGTCATATATTTTTGAGAACTATGATTTTTTAACTTTACGGAATTGGGAAACGTTAGAAATAATATTCTAGTCTTGCACGTGTATGCCTAATCATATCATATATTTTTTTTAAATATGATCTTTAACTTTACAGAATTGGGAAACTTAGAAATAATATTCTAATCTTGCACGTGTAGGCCGAATCATCTCATATCTTTTTCTAATTCACGAGCAATTTTTCTAATTCACAAGCAATCAAATTGTCGTAATGAAGTGTTAGCAATATCAGCAACAAACTCACAACCAAGTTTCTAACAAATACTGAAAATTTAAGCCCTTCCGAAAAAATTGGAAACACAGACCAGAAATCCTTCATGTTAAAATGTTTTCTCATACCATGAAGAAGAAACATGAATGACTACTCCAGAGTCATAGCTAGAGAGTTTTTATCATATTTTTTTTTTCTATGATATAAGTAGATGATGAACCTTTGGTGAAAATCTTGTCTCCGCCACTAGACTACTCAAAAGACAAAAAAAAACTTACTTTACAGCTTTAAGAGCAAAATTGACATATAAAAAGATAGGAATGAATATTGACATCCATCTTACCGACAAAACATAAAGATCAAGAATAACTGACATAAGCAAAAGATAGGAATCAATATTGACATCCATCTTATCGACAAAACATAAAGATCAAGAATAATTAACATAAGCAAAAGTGAGGAATCAATACTATGGGACCAATATCAATATCCCTCTTACCGACCAACATAAAGAGCAAGAATTAGCATAATAAAAAGGAATTAAGAAAAAAGGTCTAACAAGGAAAATTTAAAAAATACAAGAATGTCACACCTAAGATTTGAACACACAATACACTAGAAGCTTCCTAATTCAAAGGGGATTAAATTTTACTCTATTCGCATGGTATATTCTTCCGACTAACGGGATTCAAATGAACCCCTTCAGAGTTCTGATCATGTAGCTCCGTCTCTGCCCCACCCCACAAACAGGAGCAGATGCAGCACACAAAAGTACGAGTTCATTTCAACCCCGTAGCTTTGGCTTAAACCTTATATATGTGTTAAAATATTCACTAAACAAGTACAAGTAATAAATTTCAAACTCAGTAAATCAAACAGATTGCAATAAAAATTCGAACTTGAACCCATAAATTCAAATCTTGAATCCGCCTTTGCCCACACACCAAAAAAGGACTTCAAATGAACAGCTTCATACATACAAAAGTCACAGAAACTTTTCATCCAGAACTGTAAGCAAAGGACAAACCTTTGATTGCAAGATTAACACAGAAACTTAATTAAACCATAAGCAAAGTCAAAAGCTTGCATTTAACTAATAACTCCATTACAAATCAAATAAATTGTGATAAAAATTCAAACTTTAACACATAAAGTTCAAATCTTGAATCTGCCCCACCAACCAAAAAAAGGGAAAACAAGAGTAACTCCAAACTTCATATATACAGAAACAGAAAATTTCCATTCAAGACAGTAAAGCAAAGAACAAACCTTTCATTCACTAAACACAAACTTAATCGAAACCCATAAACAAAGTCAAGAACTTACACATAATAAGCAATTAAAATCACTAATTAGACTAATCAAAACTCCATACAAAATCAAACAACACCAACTACTAATATTCAAATAAAATCAAGATTTAAGAAACCCAATAAACAAAAGAAGAGAAGAAAACTAACCTTATAAAAAAGATTGAATCTTTTTGATGAATTCAAGATATTTTCCAAAGGGACTTTTATTTTCCTGCTAAATACAAGAGAAGAGGGGAAAAAAAGGGATCTTTTGTTTTATGATGACTGAAGAAATGAAAGTGTTTTTGAGAATTTTTTATGCTTATTATATAGTCAACAACAAATTAATTGAAAAATCTTACAATTAAAAAAAAAAAAAAAGTTGTGAAATATAAAGAGCTGGTTTCTTGGAGATAACTACTTGAAACTGCCCCTCCACAAAAAAAAGTGTAGACCACAGTATGATGGCACCACGTGGGAAGTGTCAATTCCTAGTCATTGTTTATTTGGTCTTTTTTTTTTTTCATCAATCCATAATATTAATTAATAGTAATAAAGTATAAGTTTTTATTAAGTTTGAGTACATATGACAGATACTTAAAATTGATATCAATTTTTACTTAATCATTATAGTTAAGAATTGTACCATTTAAAGACTTGTGATAGAGTTTGATTGTGTTATTTAGATACTTGTCATTGATTCAAATAAATATATAAAAAGTGTGTAATAGATTTGTCGATAAAATGTCAAGATAACGAATTAAATAAAGACATATGATATTTAAATTAAATATAATAGTTGAAAATGAGTTATGAGATTGTCTTTTTTCCCTTTTCAATTCATTATATTCTTTTCGAGTAGAGTGAAACGATTGTTCTTATATTTATTTGGATTAATTTTCAACATATATATTGCATTTGCACGTATATGTCGAATAAATAATTATATATTAAATTAATAGTAATAAAGTATATGTTTTTATAAAGTTGAATATATATGTAGATAGTTAAAGTTGACGCGAAGTTTTACATGAATATCTTCAATAAAACGGGTACCATTAAAACACTTGTGGTAGAGTTTAACTGTATTATTTTGACACTTTTTAATGATTCAATCAAATATGTAAAAAATAATGTAATACATTCATCGATGACATATCAAAATAGTGAATTAAATAAAGATACATGATATTTAGATCCAAAAATAAGAGTTACAAACTCCTCCCCTGTCAATTCATAATATGCTTTTTAAGTAGAGTGAAACAATTAATTTTGTTTTAATTTAGATTAATTGTCAGCACATTTGTTGCACGCACATGTCGAATAACTAATTATGTTCAAAATTAATAGTAATAACATACATATTTTTACAAATCTTGAACATATATATAAATACTTAAACTTGATATGAAATTTCACATAGACAATCCAACTAAAAATTTTACTCTACCATCTAAACATTTGTAATAGGGTTTAACTATGTCATTTTGGCACTTTCACTGATCCAATCAAATATGTAAAAAATGTATAACATACTCATTAAGAACATATTAAAATAGTGAATTAAATAAAGACACGTGATATTTAAATTTGAATAAATATGATTAATTTTTTTTGTGTCATCTTATTAAAATGACAAACAAAAAAGACAATTCCAACATAGTTTTTATCTTTGAATCAAACAATCTCTTAAAATATGATATGGTATAAAATATACGCATATCTTCTTTTATGTATATGAAATAGAGAAAATATTTTCTATATATATCTTCAATTAGAAAAAAGTGTGTCACATATTCGTTAGGAGCCAATTTTGACTTATGGTTTCCTATTTATTTATATTAGTTATAAAAATTGAAAACACTATGCAAGAAATTATCTATTGGTCATCCCTATGTCTAAAATTGACTTGTACGCTTCACTTGCTACCACTAAATAATCTTTCGAAGGGTGTTTGGTTAATTTTATAAATTAGTCAAACTAATTTATGATATGAATAATGTTTTAATATTTATATGTTCGATAGATACTATGATTGATTATAGTTGAAAATAAGCCAAACATTACAAATTGTTGATTATTTTTAATTTATGATTTTACAGCTTATAAATATTTTTATTTTTCTTAAATATAACTTCTAACTATATTTCTATTATATTTTCATCAATCGTATCTTTTTTTTTAAAAATGTAAAAACACTTTTATATTTATATTTTTGTAAATGGTGTAAAGCATATTTCAATCAGAAAAAATATCTATCAACATCTTTATACTAAATATGTTAACCGCTTATTATAAAGTTAAATACTAATTATGGGTTCTAGCTTTTACAAAAGACTATTACTTACTATATTCTGAATAAATTATCCTCACAGACATTCATTAAGAGAATTTTTGAAGATAAATTTCAGCTAGTCAAGATTTATGAATATCATTAAATTCATACATAGACTCATAGTTCCTTTCTAATATTATATTCTATTTTGGTCAAATTCTTCAAAAATAACGATATCGTCAAGTGTATATCAAATCCTTCAAAATTAGTATATTTTGAAAATTTTGACATCATGTACGAATCTAAATTGTTGAGAGAGGGTGCACGTGTACCTTTAATCTTGAAAAAAACTATATATATATGTGTGTACCTTGAAAATTTAATATATATTTTCGAAGAACCCCTCAAACATATTTGATTGGGGCAGTTCGTCATTGTACTCATTTAGCTTTTGATGATGTGTGTGGGTAGCTCGAGTTTGAACCTTGGTGACGACACTCTATGACCTCTTTTTGTTTACTCATTTATAACTTCAGCACAGGCTATACAACAACGTCAAATTTTATCGCTAGTAATTGATATACCTTTATTCCCCTATTGCGCTTAAATCTCAAGTCTCCATCTATTCAACACGAATATGATAATATTTTTAAACACTGTGTGCATTTAATTTCTAAACATAGTACATAAAGTAATTAGAGAATCGAAAACACAGGGAAATTGCGTACGCAAGTTATAAATGGCAAATCACGTAATAAAACGTAGAATTAATGGTAATATATTATGTACTGCCGACAAATAAGACCGCGTTTGAATTTGTTTTTATTTGCAAAATGTTTGGTTCCTACTTCCTAGAAGGTGGAACTGGAAACAAACATTAAAATACACACACATTTAAAAAAAAAAAAAAGTTTTCCTCACATGTTTTTAATCAACTTCATTCATTACTTATATGCATAAAATAATTAGTTGTTTGAATTACTTTCTCAGTCTAATATTAGTTGTCATGTTTTATTTTTTAAAATTATAAATTAAATAATCAAAAATTATATGAGAAATATTATTTCTTCTCAAAAAAATAATACTCATGTCATTCCAAAATAAGTAGTGCTCCAGTAAAACAATAATCCAAAATAAGTGTCGTTTTAGGAATTCAAGATAAAAAATAGTAATTATTCTTAGTTATATCCTTATATTAAAAAGTTGTTTACTTCTTTTTAATAGTATTTAATTTTCAAAAAGATATTCAATTAATAAGAATAACTCAGTAAATTATATCTTATATTCTTTTTTAACGAGTGTAAAATGAATTAAAGCAATATGAAAAGTATTATGTGATGCAAGAAGTAGCTTCTAAGAGACTAAAATGTGATGATAATGACATGGAAACATTAATGTATCTTCCACGTTATTTCTCTTATAGTATATAGTATATATAGAGTATATTTGCCTATTTTTTAGCATCCTCCCAAGTTCTTTCCTTTGTCATTTTCATCCCCTTTCTTTAAGTCATACTCTAATTTATTTTGTTAAGTAGAGGGGTCAGTCATGAACTCATGATATAGAAGGTTCCAAGTACATACAATTTTTTATTTTATTTTTCATACGTTGTTTTACGTTCGTTTTGAGTCAGAAAAAATCTCATTTTAATGAGGATAAAATTCTCTATTAAAAATAATTTCACGTCCAAAGTTAAAAGGTCTTACTTTGGAAGGGATGGATTCTCTATTAGTAATTTTATTTTCAGACTTCGAATTTAAAATTTCTGATTATAAATAAAAAAGCAGATAAAATTATATATGACTGACTACTGACTAGTAAGTAGTGATGCCCGTAAATTTTTGTGAATGATATATAATTATTAGTACATTCTACTAATTTCAGTGTTTAGATAAGGAACTCGGTAGTTTTTTTTTATATATATATATATATATATATATATATATATATATATATATTAAAGAAAATATTCCTGGAAAAACCACTAATTTAATAGAAAACGCAGAAAGATTTGACAAAAGAGTAAGTCAAAAATACATAACCTAAAACTTATTAGAATAAGTAAAAGCCCTCATAGCAGTCCAATGTTTATGGTAAGAAAACGCAGGGGGCCTGTCTTATAATAAAGGGGGTACTCTCTTCTCTGATGTGCGCTATATTATTGTGTCTTATTCCTTAAGGAGTGATCCGGGATTAAGCCACGTGGCGATACCCGCCAAAAGAAAAGAAAGGATGCCTTGAGTACTCAAAATATATATGATTGAATTGACCATATCTTGATAGACAAATCATGTTGAATATATAGCTCAAATTGAAACTTTTGACCCCAAATTTTCCAAAATTAATTTCCCTGCCAAAGAAGTCCAAGTAGATATCATTTTCAAATTGATTTCACTAATGCTAAATAAGTCCTAGTGGAGCCATGACAATTGACATGGGCATTTACTTATACATTTCCTTTTTATATATTTATTTATTTTCCAGTGTTTAACATTTGTTTTGATGTTTGATTAATCGAATTAGCACTTCTAAAGTCCATTTGAGGGAAGTGCTTCTTATCAAAGACTTTTAGATACCCATCGCTTGAAACAAAGATCTCTAATTGAAAGAAAATCAATCTTTTATAATTCATTATACCATATTCTTCGATAGTCTTATACTTTTCAATTAATCGGCCGTAGCTATTAAGATATTTATTTCTTCTTCTGTTGTGTGAGTCAAAATAAGTGTTTTTTTTTTGTTTTTTTTTTTTGTTAGGAAATATTTACTAGGAAAAAATTAAAAGTCAAAAATGAAACCTTTTGATGTCTAGATGGCTTACCACATCAAAATGCCATGATCAACCAACCTCATAATACATATAATATGCACTCATGAGAGATTTTATAAAATTACAAAAAGATACAATATAAAATATAATTAATAAAATTAAAAAACGCATGTATCACGTGAATTTATATTTATAGCTCATCGGACTTTTCACTCATTTTCTTTCCTTTTTCAAGTAAAATTGGCATAAGGTATTATATGCATTCTGGCCTTTCTTTGGAAGTTTGAATCAATTTAGAAATCAATCAAATTTTTTTTACTCGCCTTTTACAATGGGCGTTACAATATAGAATAAAAAAGAGCAAGTCTAGTTCCCAACTTTATTTATTTATGGAAAAAGAATCTGAAAAATACTTTAACTTTGACCGAAATTGTTGTTACGACACCAAACTTTATGGAGGACCTTTTACCCTCTGCACTATTTAATAGTGTATTTTAAAGGTATATATTAGCCCACGTAGACATCATAAATATTGCATCATTATAAATAATAATGTGTCCACGTGAGCACCTATATACCTTTAAAATACACTATTAAATAGTGCAGGGGGTAAAAGGTCCTTTCCAAAATTCGATGTTGTTACAACAATTTCGATCAAAGTTCAGATATATTTCAGACATTTTTCCCTTTATTTATTTTGGTGATAATGACTATAATAGAAGACGATTAACCTTTTTTGTAGTTAGGCAGACTAACATAGTTACGTACGATATATTGACAATACACAAGAAAGAAAAATATTATATTAAATAGTATATTGTAATAATAAAAGTAAAAATGATAATTAAAGTCAATGTGAAACCTTTCTTGATATCTAAAAGACAGATTTTACGAATTTGTCTCTTGAGTTACATAATCATTAAGTCTAAAAGACTTGTACTGTGTACATTTATTCTATATCTTATAAGGTTTTAATTTTTTTACATTTCTTGTTAAGATGTGAGAGTTGTCTTATAAGATATCATTTGCATCCTATTCTCAAAAGTCTGACAATCATTCTCTTTAATTTGACCAACTCGTCAACCCATCCTCCCTCATAGTTAGCCGTCACGTACACCCCGGACCCTAAAGTATAATCAATGTTGCTAAAATTTGTCTAGCATCATCACTAAAGCGAACATATGACTTTGATATCATATATGTCTCAACTCAAACACATGCATGTCACGTATTATTTGCTTTATAAGAAATATATATCTCATGAGTTACAACATTATCGTGCCCAAAAAACATGTATACCATATCAACTTGTATTATAATACATATTTTATAAAATTCTTCACTTTTCTTTTCTAATACATTTTGATATAAAATTCACCTAAATTATCACATACATATACCCATTCTACAAAAGCCAGAGAAAATAAAAGCTAATTAATGGCTTGACTCATCATCGTGTAGAACATGTTGTGCAAGAAAAAAGTGACCATATTATTATTTTTAAATTAATGTGTAAAATATTTAAAAGTGATCGCATAAATATTCTCTCTAGCTCTTTTTCACTAGTGGACATTTTTCATTAAACCTTTTTTGTCCTACTTAAAAGATTTAAATAATTTCCAATAAATTATTTGGCCATAGGAATTAATATTGGATTTGTGTTGGTACCATATGACAAAACGAATAAGAAAACATTTTTATTAAATTAATATGAAATTTTTTCGAGTACAACACAAGTGTTTGGTACAACACTTGCCTTTTGGTGTATTTTTCTTTCTTTCCCTTGTCTTTCATTTCGCCATATATCTAATAACATATGCAATTACAACATGTTAAATGTTAATAAACTTTTCTTTTACCAAATCTTAGGAAAATGGTCTAATTATGAAGATAGTATTTTATCATGATGTCGGATCCTAAGTTTTTATAGATTTCTTTTATGTTATCGTAGTCGACCCCTAAGCCATAATATCTATTGAAAGACACTTGATTGTAAGGAGGGGAGGTCATAAAGATTTATTTTTTAAATTCCTTTGTTTCAAACTTCGTGAAGATCAATTCAAACTTAATCAAAATTTAATACGAACATCGAACGCCTTATAGAAATCAAAAACAATTCTCATATGTACTAAATTCTAGCAGCAATGAAAGTTCAAAGTCTGTGGATTACGTTTTTTTTTAAACAGTGGTTTTTAATTTAATACTAGGTGCTGCTTGTACTATATATTATTAAAATAATAATAATCCTTCTATTATATTTTAATATCAAGTGGAAACTAGTTAATTCATTCAGTCACTAACCACTAATATATCCACTATTTTTCAACAAATTGATGTGATAAGCTTTGATTTTTGAGTACTTGACCAGTCCACTAATTGAAGAAATTAATTATGCATTCCGTCCAATTATTTTTTAACACGTTTATTAATTATTAAATATTATGTATAAATCATAATTTACTAAATTACTCGTATTTTTCCTCACCTTATTATTCCTATTAAATAGAAAATGAATGTTATTGATTAAGATTCTAATAAACTTTATTTAAAAATTGAATAGATCTATATACATCTTTAGTTGACACAATTATTTAATAAAAAACACCTTCTATTTTTATTTTTATTTATAGAAAACTCGTGTGAGATTAAATGACTCAAGATTTTGTCATGATTTTTGATTGACTATTTATTTAAGGGAAAAGGCTCAAATATACCATCGAACTTTTAGAAAAGGTTTATTTATGTCATCTGTTAAAAGTTTGGCTCATCTATGCCATTACCGTTTAAGAAAAGATTCATTCATGCCATTATTTTTTAACGGTGGTTTAGCAAAACCATTTTTTACACGTGGCCAATTATAGTTCGGTCACGTCATTATTTTTTTCAGAATTTTGATTTTTTATTATAAAAAAATAATGATGTGGCCGAATTATAATTGGCCACGTGTAAAAAATGGTTTTGCAAAACCACCGTTAAAATGTTTGTTCAGAATTTTGATTTTTTATTATAAAAATAATAATGACATGGCCGAATTATAATTGGTCACGTGTAAAAAATGGTTTTGCAAAACCACTGTTAAAAAAAAAAGGCATGAATGAGCCTTTTCTTAAATGGTAATGGCATAGATGAGCTAAATTTTTGACGAATGACATAAATGAGCCTTTTCTGAAAGTTCAATGGCATATGAGCCTTTTCCCTTTATTGTAAAAATTAGGCAAATCACATAGTATAAGAAGGAAATTACTTCCTATCCCTACTCTTTCATTAATTACCAAAAATCTCTTTTTTAGTGTCTTTCGGATACATAATATAGCAGCGCGGATACTTAAATTATTAAGTTGTTGGCACGGATACTTTAATTAATAACGGACGGATACTTAAATTAACGGGCGGATGCATAATATAGCAGCGATGATACTTTAATTAATAACGGGCGGATACTTAAACTAATAAAGTATCCGGTTAAGTTGAATTGGGGGAAAATAAGGGATTTTTGTATTTTAGTAAAAGAGTAGGGAAATATTGAGAATAGGTAAAGTAATGTTGTGTACTTAAGTAATTTGTCCTTTATTTAATCCTATCGTTGCAAAATTTTATTATTATCTCAACTTAAGTGCCATCACTTTCTCCTTTAATTTTATTCTTTTATTTTTTTTTCTTTTTGGACGTGTAGCTCAATCCTTTTCTCCTTTTACCTTTTTAGCCAAGGAAAAAAACAATGTATAAATTACCTATTTTTCTCTATTTAACAACTACTCTTTATTAATATAATAATAATAACTTTACTTTAATTTTTTTAATGATAACTTGTTAAGGGAAAAAAAATGTTTCCACTATATGTACTTCTAATAAAGGTAAATAGTAAGCATGCAAGTTCTTAGAATGAGATGTAATTTTACAAATTTATAGTTAAATATAAAAGAGGATCTTTGAGCAACATTAAAATTGTTCTAGTGTGATTAATAAGTCATGAGTTTGAATCGTCAATTAGTTGTTCAAGTTTATATCAGGATAAACTACATACATTACACTCCTTTAAAATGTTACTCTTCCCTAAATCTTGTATGAAAGCAAGATAATTTGTGCATCGAGTTATCTTTTTTATTGCTAAGTATAAGAATATGAGCAAAAACAATCATTAGTTTAGGGACTAATTAGGTATAGTTTTTGAAATTATCTTTCATACCGCATTAACTTTGCCAGATACATGTAGCTGACGGGCGCACTCAGCTACATGCAGGTCAAATTAGGTGTAATTTGTTCGAGAAACATTGTATCCAAGCACTATTCACATGTATCTAGGATACACTTTCGCTCGCCTCTCTCCTATCTCACTTGTCTCTCTCCCTATGTATATGTATAATATACAATGACTCTCTTACTCGCCTCTCTCCCTATGTATCTGAATTTTAGAATTTATCTGGTATCAAATATATATATATCCAACTGGAAATCTGATATACTGGTGTATCTAACTTGAAATCTGATAAGAAATTATTAATTAGTAAAATATATGTAATTATTTCAAACTATCAAGTGAATTAGTATTTATGGTAGGAATGTTCGTATAATTAGATAGTTTTTCCTAAAAAATTTGCATAGTTGAGAACTTGATTCATTAATGGACAGTGCAGATAATTTGAGCCCAATCACTGTGTAATTGGGCCCAAACAATGTCATACATTGGGCTGACTTGCATTTGATTACTTAGCACCTGCAGGATTATTAGGCCCAATAAAACCTTATTGGGCCAACAGCAGGGGGTCCGTCGATGGGGTGATTTGCATAAATAGGATCTTGGGGCTATTATTTCAATTTTGGTCTCATTATTTTTTTTTTTCAAAATAGCCGTTTTGCGAGGATTTGTATCGAAAAGCCTAGAGGATCGATAGGATTTCTTATTTGATATTGTGCAAGCTTTATCTTAATAACAAGTTGTGAAAATTATCAGAATTCAAAGTTAGTCACAAATAAGGTATTCAGTCATACGATTTGCCTTGCGGTGATCGAAAAGATTTTGACGATAAAATTCTGACGAATTGTCAGGATTGTTTCAATATTTGTGGTTGAAATCCTATCTTCAATTCTAGTAGGTTAAAATGAACTCTATTTTTAATTCTAGTAAATTGAATGAATCGAGTTTATATTTCATACCAAAAAAATACAAAAGATAGATTGAAAACTTAACTAAATTGAAATAAACAAAACTTACCTCTTATGTTGTGATTCATTTATATTGATCAAACTGACATAGAGTTTAGTAGGTTATGTTTTCTAGTTTCTAGTATTTAAATTTTAAATCCGTCTTTGTTGATTGCACAATCATTTGTATGTAAGCTTAGTTAAGTTCTATGACTAATGATGTAATCTAATGAAGTTATATAAATTTAAATGTTGACTTGGTAAAAATTAGTATTCTTTTTGTCTCAATATATACATGATACCCCTTCGTATTTTTAGTTTTGCAAAGAATTATCCACCTGTTTATATCTAGAAATAATTTAACTTTAAAAAATTTCATTTTGCACTTATGAGATGATTTATAGCAACACAAAAATCTAAAAGTTATTTTAGACCATGAATTTAAAAGTATTCTTCTGTTTTATTTTTCTTCTTAAACTTCGTACCAATATCAAATAATATTACATAAATTAAAATAAAATGAGAAATTAATATGCAATTACAAGTTAAATTACATCGATAGTATAACATTTTTTCTTATATTATCCAATTCATATAACTTAACATTTTCTTTAATCTTTTTTTAATATAAAGTGCACGCGTTGTCTACTCTCAAAAAACACACTTTATTTACTTTCTTCAAAGCAAAACATTCCAAGAAGATACTTGTAACTTGTCATTTGTTCATGTTGGAAAAATAAATAAAGAATATAACATATAGATAATCAAGAAAGAAAACATCCTATCATAGACATTATCATTTTCCCTTAGTCAAAAGTTTGACTCAAGCTTTTGAAGCGGAATACATCTTGTTAGGAGCACTGATATACCCTTAAAAATGAGTCCTACAAATTCTATATTCTATCGAATTTCAAAACAGACATCGAACATCGAATAACACATCCACAATATAAACATAACATTAGCATATGCAGCTTTCATATTTGCATGCCACTATCATCCAATTACTTAAAGACAAAACCCCAAAATTTGGGATTAGGTAGGCAAGAAAGAATGTTTGGTTTTATTTTTATTATATTTTTATATTACAAAAAAGCAAAGCTATATAATATAACTTATATATATAGGGAGAAAGAATGTTAGGCAGACTTTTTAAATTGTATTTTAGTATAAGTAAGGAATCATGGACTCCTATGATAATTCCCACTTCTATTTGCTTGGCATTTTATGCTTTATTTTCTCCTCCAAACACTACCTTCCAATGTTACAATAACTAGAAATAAAAGTTTCATATAGTACAAATTAAAGCTATTTTTAGCATAGAAACAAGAAAAAAGGTAAATAAATTGGAAATAAAAGAGAAATAGTTTAACATTTATACAGACCTATAGAAGATAATAATAGGATTCAATTTTTAAGGTTTTTAAATTCATATTAAAAGTTAAGTGATTTTTTTAATACTCATGCGCATATACACATAATTGAACTCATATATATGTTCCACGTCAAAAGGTATCAATCGAGGATGAAAAACAACATCAATGAAGGTATGTAGGTACACTATTTCGTGGTAAGAATTGTAACTTTTGATAAATTTTTCACTTGTCACTCGACAACAAAAACCTTTTTTTTTTTAGAATGGATTAATCGAATGTAGTTTTTGTTTCAACGTTTGCCTCCTCTTCTTCCTCTGAATCAAACTTTTAATTGTCAAAATGGTTGAATACGAGTCGAATCCTAGATGCATAAACAAAAGAAGGTGATATTCAATGAAAGTTCTATTTCTGCGACTATCTCAATATGATTACATGTAATTATAACATAACAAACATAACTTCAATCACCTAGAAAATAAGACATTCAATCTATTATTAACATGTTAAAATACACTGATAATATTAAAGGTATATATAATTAAAATTTGAATAATAAAAAATGGTTGTTGTGCACCAAATAGACACCAAAAAAGGGACCAATTTTCCCCAAAAAGTTAAAAGAGGACCAATCTGGCACATAACCTATTATTATTCCTTCAAACACACAATTCCATGTACTAGTTTTTAACCTATTTTTGGACTTTTTTTCTCACCCTTTTCCACTTTAGCCACTTACCCTCACATATTACTCCAAACAAAAAAAAACTATCACTACTACTTAGCCATGACCAAATTAAACATCTTTTTTCTTTTGGACTTTGTACCTTTTTGTTGATTCTTGAACAAGAAAAAAATCATGTCAAAAGACCAAAATACCCCTATACAAAATTTTGTATAAATAGCCATGCAACTTAAACTCATACCACAAACAAAAAAAACAATTTCATCTCTCATTTCTTTCAAATTTTGATCTATCATATATTATAAGTTCAATGGTAAAATACACTACTAGTGATCAAATGGAAGTTAAGTCCTCTATTTCTTTGTTACAAGAAAGGTTCAAACAATTGCAAAAAATCAAGAAGATGAGGCAAGAGAAAGAGCTATTGAAGAATATGTTGATGCATTTTGATCATCATGATGTGGAGTCATACAATAATAATAAGTTTTATTTCCACTCTGAATTAAACATGGTTTCTCCAAAAAATAATGACAAGTCATCTTCTCGATTTTCTCTCTCCCTATGGCCAGATATTAAATCGCGGAATATTGTGAGGAGTACCTCTAAGCTCAAACGTGATTATAATTCTCATTCAGATGTTGATACTTCTCTACATCTTTAGAAAGAGAGAAGAAAACAACTTGATGTACTAAACTTCTGTCATGTGCAAGAACGATCGATGAAGGGTTAGATCACGTTGGGATTGCTCTACACAGACTTAAGAGACCGTTTTCATACGAGTTGAGCATGTGACCACTTAATCATATGGTGAAAAGACTCTTGTCGCTACTCCAAGACTCCCTTTCACTTCTCTACATCTTTGAATAGGAAGAAAAAAAAATATTACTAGCTACTTTTAGGATATGGTTATATAGCTAGCTATATATTCCTCTCCCCCAAAAGAAAAAAACCCAAAAACTTGGGATTAGTTATGTATGCTTCTATATCTATATCTATATATAATATACATATCTTGAAATATTTATCAGTATTATTAATTTCAAGCTATTATTTATAATTGACTGGCTTTTAGAGTTCATGCATGTTGTGAAGAAAGTTTTAACTTATATACATACACGAAGGATGTATGAAAGGAATTTTACCGTATCAACTCAACTTTATTCGTTATATCATGTTATTTAACACATCTCTTTGTTTTTTATTACCAAAGATATCTTATGCATGACCTGATAGTTTAAAATATTTAATTGCATAATTTGTTCTTTAAATGAGTGGATTTTTAATTTTGTTTTCAACAATCGAACTTATGTTTAGTGAGGCATACATTATTTAAGGGCACTAGACATAATGTGTGACATATATATTATAACACAAAAATATAGAATAATGCCCGCAAATAATTATTTACCTCGAGAGACAAAAATTAAAAATCAACACAAAATAGGGGCAAAAGCGCAAATTAAAGACCCTGTTTAAATTGTATATGAGTTGCACTATGAAAAAATGTACTTAATTCCCGTTTTAATATCTGACATAAATTAACTCATCGTGAAATTTAAAAAGGAAAAGAAATTTTTTAAAATTTGAAGTGAAATAAAATGCATTTTTGCTAAACACATGATAAGTCATTCCTTAACCTAATCTACAAATAAAGCTAAAGAGAAAAAAGAAAAAAAAACGACAAAAAGAGGAAGAAAAAGTCTCATTTAAGTACACGACAAACTAATGGCACCATACATAACTAAATACACAACTTATTTTACGATATATATTCTCTAAAATTTCCTACCATTTGAAAGTACAAAAATTCCACTCTCTCCTATCTTTGGATACATCACTTTACGCGATGTTTCAGGATGAACGCGATGTATCGAGATGTTGAGTGATATATCGGAAAATGAGACGCGATGTATCAGGACGTTGAGGGATGTATCCCGATTTCACCAAATTTAAGAGATTTTTGTAAATTGGAAAATAGTAGGCGATTTTCTTATATTTCACCATTTTTAGAGTCCATTTTAGGCATTTAGGGGTCAATTTCTAGGAATTAGAATATTTTCTCAGTTTTTCGCGTGTTAGCCCATAAATATTTTGGTGATATGGACGATTTCTTTGTGAAACCTTAACGGAACCCTCCGTAGGGAATTGGGGGAGCAGTACATACAGTCTCACCATTATTTTTTGAGCCCATTTTGGGTATTTAGGGGCCAATTTACAGGACTTAGACGATTTTTTCAATTAGCCTATGAATATTTTAATGATATGGTTTACAAACGGATTCTTTGTGAAACCTTTATCAAACCCTCTGCAGGGAGTTGGGTGAGCAGTACGTACAGTCTTACCATTCTTACATTTTGGACATTTAGGGATCAATTTACAAGAATTGATTTTCTCAGTTTTTCATGTTTGTTAGCTCATGAATATTTTAGTGATGTGACTTTCGGATGATTCTTTGTGAAATCATTACATATTTTTCCGTAGGAAGTTGGAGGGAGCAATACGTACAATCTCACCATTTTTAGAGTCCATTTTGGGCATTTAGGGAACAATTTACAGGAATTATGTAATTTTCTCAGTTTTTCGTGTGTGTTAGCTTATAAATATTTTAGTGATATGACTTTCAGATGATTTCTTTGTGAAAACATTACATACTACTTCGTAGGGAGTTGGGGGAGCTGTACGTACAAAATCACCATTTTTAGAGTCCATTTAGGGCATTTAGGAGACAATTTACTGCAATTATGTAATTTTCTCGATTTTCGTGTGTGTTAGCGCATAGATATTTTGGTGATATGACTCCGGATGATTTCTTTGTGAAACCTTCACGGAACACTCCGTAGAAAGTTGGGGGAGAGGTTCATACAATCTCACCATTTTTAGAGTCCAATTTGGACATTTATGGCCAATTTAATGGAATTAGGTAATTTTCTCAGTTCTTCATGTGTGTTAGCCCATGAATATTTTAGTAATATGGTTTCTGGACGTTGTCTTAGTGAAACCTTTACGGAACCCTCGTTAGGCATTTGGGGGAGCACTACGTACGATCTCACTATTTTTAGAGTCCATTTTGGACATTTGGGGCCAATTTATAGGAATTAGGCGATTTTCTCAGTTTTTCGTGTGTGTTAGCCCATGACTATTTTGATGATATGACTTCAGGACGATATGTTTGCGAAACCATTATGGAACCCTCCGTAGGAAGTTGGTGAAATAGTACGTACAGTCTCACCATTTTTAGAGTCCATTTATGACATAAAGGGACCAATTTACAAAAAACAAGCGATTTTTTTAATTTTGTGTGTGTTAGCCCATAAATAATTTTGTGATACTGCTTCCAAATGATTTCTTTTCTAATGATAAATACGTGATAATCTTATGCACATATATTTTTATATAACTTTGATATTTAGAAACATCTTTACAAAATATAGAGCAATCATAAAATAACAAAATTTAGAAACATCTACTTTAATTCTCCTAAATGTCCTTGTCATTACATCAAATTTAAGGGCTCTTTTGTCTTTTGATAAAATTGCCCTACTATTTAACTTTACATTTGTTTATTCACTATTCATTCCAAAGGACATTGGCAAAAATAAATTAGCACACAAGAGTCCATCTCTATCACCTCAATTTATCCCCCAAATTCCTTTTATCATCTTTATCATGGAGGTAAGAATTTTATTGATTTGTTGATTTGATTGAGTTGTAATTTATTTTTCATTTTTTATTCTTTGATGCAAAGTATAAAAAAGATTAATAAACAAATAAATATATGTGCTAAAGAACGAATAAGAATGTTTACTATTTGATTATCAAGATCGAGTATAACAAAAAGGATCTAATAAACGAGAGATGAAAAGAATTGAAAAGAATGTTTGTGAAATCGGAATAAAGATGCATTTTAGGGAAGAAAGGGGATCTATATGTTTGCGTATATACATTTTTTCTGTATAGGGTTTCGATCGAGCACAACTTGTGATGTGCGTGTTAGATGTATGAAAATGAGTTTCAATTATGCCGGTGACATAGATCTGGTAATAAAATGAAGGAGAAGCAAGGCGGACACTCCAACTTTGATCTTTATGGATTTGTACCAAAATCGAGTCGTAGACAAATGAATCTAATCTTAACGGCCCCCATCAATACCCGAATTTCATAAATGTGTCATAGACTTTCAAATTTTTTTTGATTATCAATACACACACACTCCTTGTCCATTTGTCATATTTTATTTCATTTTGAGCTAAATAAATAAGTATTTCGTAAGATTTTATTCAATACCATTGATACGAAAGGTACATTTTAAGTGATTAGGTAAAAAACATGATTCAAACCAACAATTTTCAGCTCATGGACCCGATGAGTCGACTTATTCGTTTGCTTATTACTTCACATTCTATTTTTTTTCACTATTCTCTCTGAGGACCCCAATTTTGCTCGTTTGGTCAAGATACAAGTAGCGTTCATTAGGTGTAACGATCCCTTTGTATAGGTGGGAACTAGCTTATAAATTATATCCTTAAAAAACTTTATGTATTTGTATTCTAACTCATACAAAAAAATTAGTACTTTAATCAAGTACTTCAAATCGCTTCACAAAAAAAGTAAGGTTTATGTCTGACGCCTAATTATCATATCGAATAAAATTTTTTGGTATAACAGTTTCAATATTATGATATTTGATATGTATTTTAATTTTAATTTCTTTGGATATTTAGTACGTTATACGGTATTTATAAACTAAAACAATGAATACAGTACCAAAGTATATTGTTGTATATACTAGCAATTATATAAAATAGTACAAATACAAAACTAATTATTCATATATTGAAATTTTGACTACTCTAACTTGATTAAAATGTCATTTTCATGTTATTGATTAACTAATGATTTTGCTTGTACTTTCTTTTAGATATTTATACTTGTATAAGACGTTAATATAATATATTTGAGATGATTTATGAAAAAACAAAGTCATAATTCTTTGTTATAATATGACTATATATAAGTCGAAATCAAATAAATCATTATTATTAATTTATAATGCTACAAAATATCAAAATCAAACTATAAAATAATGAATCATATCGAATTAATCTAATATAATAAAAATATAATATTTTTCAAAATTTTAAAAAATTATCGAACCGAAATTTTCAATACCTTTAAAAACACATAGGTAAACATAAAGTCAAACACGCGGCTAACAAATGTGGGTCCAATGAAAAATTAGATACTGATCCAATTTCATCTGAGAAATTAAAAAAATTAAAATAAAAATAATAGTAATATTAATAAATTAAATTAAAAAATAAAAAAAATTCCAAGTCATCCGACAACCGTCTACTTGCCAATTCGGTCAGCAAATTTTTTCTTCACTTTCCTCTCTTTCGTCTTCACAAAAAAAAAAAAAGGGTAAAGAAAACATTAGCACAAAATAAAAATAAAAATCGTACCTTTATGAAAGGGAAAAAATTTTGAGAGCCCATTTTTTTCAAATTTTTAATTTCTCTTCAAGACCCCTTTTTTGTTGTTGGTTTTTTTGGTTTTCAAGAACTAATTTTTTGTTTATTGATTTAACTGTTGTGGTTATTTTATCAACCAATTAAGGAATTTCAGGCAGGTAATTTCATTTTTTATACTAACCCCAGATCTTGTTTTATGTTCTTTATGCTATATGTGTATGCTGTTTTAGCTATTTTTATATTTTTGAAGGGATTTGAGAGTTTGGGTGTTTGTTGTTTTTGTTTGATCTAATGTTACTTGCTCAGTTTTGTGTATTTTAGTAGCAGATGTGCTTTGTTTGCTATGAATATTGGTAGTGTTTGATATAAAGTTAGAAACTTTTGTTAGTGTTTTGATTTAAAGTTAGCTGATGTCCTGTATTTGCCCTGTTCTTGAATGTATAAATGTGAAATATTGTTAATTTTTTGGATGATTCTTGTTAGGGTTCGGTATAAAGTTAGTAATTTCTTGTTGATACATGACCAATTGGTAGTATTAGTGTTTGTTGTTGGTAGAGTTCATGGCATAGTTTTTTTTTTTGAAAAAAAGAGTGTAGTACATGCACCATCGGATATTAGTAGAGGTGTGTTTGATAAACATTTGGTTGTAGTTTAGGTAGGAAACTCGCACATCGAATAGTTCAGGTATGAAACTCGAAAAACCAGTATACTTTAGGTGTGTTTTGACACTTCACTGTTCAACAAAAAAAGTCTTCTTTTTTTCTTTGGAGTAATGGAAGTTGGAACTAGAGAGAAAGAAAAGCAAATGTTAGCTTGAATGTGCTAGTTTTTGGAAGTAGGAGATATCTGATATCAGTTGTAAGATATCTTTGCTTGTACTTGGAAAGATATGATGTTCTTTTTTTCCCAGTTTAAACAAAAACAAGCTTTGTATACTTTTTGTTAGATATGTTTTTAAGTTTAGAAAGACGATGTAATATATCTAGTGATTATTTTTTGTTTCTTTCGAGGGAAAGACTTATGAGCGAGTTCAAAATTGTGTTTTAGAAGTGAAAATGCATTTGAAGCAGACTGGATCAGACATTGGTTTTGTTTGTTTTCCGTTTAGCACATATCTGAACATTTGCTGATGGGAACCTTTTGTGACTTATTTTGATCACCAGCGTCGCGGATTAATGCTGCCTCCACGCCAACAACCACGGCCTGGTGGACTTCAGACGTCTTTATCCTTGGTCGTCTCTCCTGATGCCTGTGGATCTCCTAATCCTCAAGAGCGTGGCTCAACCTCTGATCAGGTTCGTGACTCACCATCTGAAAGTGCTAGCTCACGCGAAACTTGGCCAACATCTGAGGCTTTGATGGCGAAAAAGCTGGAGAAGGAGAAAGAGAATGGCTATGCTGAGCACTCTGTTGTCCGCAATATGTCAAACTCAGACAAAATTTCCCTTCGAGACATTGCCCGAGAAAGAGTTGACGTTATAGCTGACAGGATGCGAAATCTCCCAGATGAGTATCTAGAGAAGTTCAAATATGAACTTCGGGTCATTCTTGAAGGGTCAGGTGGTGCTCAGCACAGAAATGAGTTCCAATTCCTCCAAAGGCTAGTGAATAGTAGGGGTGAGTTGACGGATGGAATCCTGTGTTTAACACACCGCACCCAGCTAGAAATTCTAGTTGCCATCAAGACGGGAATTCAGGCGTTCTTGCATCCCAGTGTCAGTCTCTCTCAAGCTTCTCTCATTGACATTTTCTTGTATAAGAGGTGCAGAAACATAGCATGTGGTAGTGTGCTACCAGCAGAGGAATGTAGCTGCGAAATTTGCTCGAAGAAAAATGGTTTCTGCAACCTTTGCATGTGTGCTATTTGTAACAAGTTTGATTTTGAGGTCAACACTTGCAGATGGATTGGTTGTGATCTCTGTTCTCATTGGACACATACAGATTGTGCCATTAGCAATGGGCAGATTGGAACAGGCCCTTCTGTTAAGGTTGGAGCTAGCTCAGCCGAGACGCTCTTCAGATGCCATGCTTGCAGTAGGACATCTGAGTTATTAGGTTGGGTTAAAGATGTGTTCCAGCACTGTGCTCCAAGTTGGGATGCGGAAGCTTTTGTTAGAGAGCTCGACTTCGTCAGGAGAATTTTCCAGAGAAGTGAGGATGCCAGAGGCCGTAAGTTATATTGGAAATGCGAGGAACTCGTTGAAAAGCTGAAAGGTGGTGTTGCAGATCCTATGGCTTGTAAAGTGATCTTATCCTTTTTCCAAGGTGAGCCTGATATCTTATTTCTTGTCCTAACTTTTTTCTACACTATTTGTGATTGGGGCGTAGTTGATAAATGATTGACTGTTCTGGACCACACTTGAATTGGTCTGTCCAAGATTGAGAAAAGGTTGAAATGAAAGCTTGATGCATCTAACAAGAAATCAAATGTAGCAGGTTAACGATAATTTGATTATTGGTCCTCTGCTCTCTGGCTTTGTTGATCTATAGTTAGTGTTCTTTAGTAGGCTAGGCTGAATAAAAAGGTGTACTATTACAGTGGCGGAGCCAAGAATTTTACTAAGGGGTGTCGCAATATAAAAGAAGTAGAGACATGTAGAAAATAAAGGGAGTCAACGTATTACTGTATACATAAAACTGAAATTTTGACCTAGCTAAACAATGTAATTTTCCGGCGAAGGGGTGTTAAATGACACCCTGTGATTGGATCATTTACTCTACCGAGAAGCTCGTGCAATGATTTCAAGTATCTTTATCTATTTGAGAAATAACAAATCATCTCTTTTAATATTGAACTTTTAATTACAATATACTCTTGGCCAAACTTCAACAGTTTTCACAAACCTATTAGCCATACATTTTTTTCAATCTTTAAAGCCTCAAGCATTTTGCATAGATTGGTGGCCCTAGGTAATTGGAATAGTGGAGGGATAGGAGAAGAGTTGCATGCGCACAAACCAATTAGCATTTAGGACAAAATATTGAAAGATGGATCATGGAACTTAGAAGTAGATGTAGATAGAAGAAACTAGTGATGTTGAAAGGAGATGAATTGCATGCAACAAAGAATACGGTTGTGAACACTAAGAGGCACAAATCAATTAGCATTTAAGGACATGATATTGAATGATGTAGCATGGAACTTAAAAGTGGATGGAGATAGAAGAAAGTAGTGATATTTGAAGGACCAGCACTAGAGGCGGCGTCAGGATTTTTAATTTAGGGGTTCCAGATAACAATCCTTTTGGTTTACTAGGTTCTGAATAAATTATTTTTATATATTAAATGATTCTTTTAACACAAAGTCACAAATACAAGGTTTGAGCCTAAGCTACTCGGTTCTCCATTGTCTAGGGGCTAGGACCTTGACTATCGAAATCATGGCGGTGGAATGACAAAAGATTGTGAAACCTCTAAAGAGTATAAGAAGCTAAGGGAGAAGCTAAAAAATCTATTAGCAAATGAGTTGGCTAAACCTTGGCAAAGCTATTAGGGACGTAGAAGGGGAAGAAAGAAATGTTTAAGCTAGGACGGATGAGAGAGAATAGGCTGTTGATGTAAGCTAGTTTAAGTGTGTTCAAGAGGATTTGCAGAAAATTTTGACAAGAAAGAGACAGGTAAAGTATTGATCAGCTCGAATAACAAGGATATCTTTATAGATCTTCAAACATCCGTGCAAATGATCAGGGTAGAGATAGGCTGGTTTGGAGAGAAGGAGAAGAAGAAAGGAGGAGGAGAATGATGTTTTGCGAATTCCCTTCATGTATGAGGAGCTAAATCGTCCTTTAATGTCACAATCCGGTGGATATCGTTCCCGGATCAGACCAAATTCACTCAAAGTCATTACCAGATTATAATTTTGAATCTGGCATAATCTGAAGAAACTACGAGATAAATCCAATCTGACCTAATATGTAGGCTAATCTTGCCTTCTAAATGACCCACCGTCTAATGGTTATGGAGGACACTAATTGCCTATTTAGTAATTTAACTAAAGTTTTTTGAATTCTCCTACTACCTTATTCTTTGATTTTATTATTACATGTTATTTCCTCTGCTTCAGTTATTGTACTATTTATTGTTATTACTGTTCTTTTTTCCATTATTTTCTATATGCTTTCTTCACTGCTGTATTTCCTTTTCAATTTTTTATATGTTTTACTTGTGCCGAGGGTTTATTAGAAACAAACTCTCTACCTACACAAGGTAGGGGTAAGGCTGCGTATACACCACCCTCCTTAGACTCCACTTGTGGGATTATACTGGGTATGTTGTTGTAACTAAAGTTCTTTTGAATTACCTCAAAGCAAAAAAAGATTTTTTTTTTATGTAATTTATCAAGTGAAAAAAGATTTTTCTTGCCCTCACCACACCCCCACCCACCCCAAAAAAAGAGGGTCAACTAGAATGACCATATTCTGACAAAAGTTTTAGGCAGTTATTTGTCTGTGCATTCATTAGGTTCATCACATTTTCTTACACGAGAATATGCATGGAAACATTGTTACTATTATGTGGATATTAATTATTGGACTGCAAAATATAGAATTTATTTGTTAGGACGATTGGCCGGAAGGTGGATCTTTCATTGTATCAAAGTGGAGAAAGTGGAAAAAATCGTGGAAAGTGAGGTAATAGTTTGGTTTCTAGCTGCTTTATCCGGGTGTAAGTATGATCATCTCTGGCTAATAGTCCTGACTTTTCTATGCGATTTTGAGCACCTAAGTTGTGCATTTTAATTAGTGTAGAAAGGATTTAATTAATGTTTCATCACAATGTGCAATTAATTTGGAACTGCTCGTCTTGTAACGAGACAGGCGATGTGAGCATGTTGCTGTCTCAAATAACATGTAAACTTGCCCGTAGGGCATATTGATCTAGTAAGAAGAGGCGTAGCTTGTGATGTCTGGATTAGGCTCACGAGAAGAGTGTAGCTTGTGATGCGTGGATTAGGCGCACGTCACGGATTTGAACCATGTCGTAGACAAAAACCAGGTATTTGGAGCGGACCCATCATCCAATGAGTTTTGAACCATGCGCTACTATCCCTTGGGGATTTCTTGATAATTGAAAAAAAAACATGTGAACTTGATTTTCCAATTTTTATGTTTGTGGATTGTTTATTGAAGAAAGTTGGTTTCATTTCTAGTGCTTGGAGACTCTTCATTTTTTGTCTTTGCAGATTTCTTATTGTTTTCCTGATTTTGATTTGCACTTGAAGAACTTTTCATATTTTTATCGCCTATTTATTCTAGCATTGAATGATTGATATGACTTGATCGGTAAGGTTTGCGTACATCCTACCCTCCCTAGAGCCCTCTTGTGGGATTACACTAGGTATGTTGTTGTTGTTGATCGGTGTTGGGTAAATTCTTGGCCTAATGTAAGGTATTTACCGTCTTTTTCTAACATAAGCAATGTAATGGAGAAATCAAGAATCTCAAATACATCTATAAGTTTTACATTTCCTCTTTAAATTTTTTCCCCCCAATTTTTACACAGATCTTGATGATCCTTCAAAGAGTCAAGACAATGACGAAGGTGGTCGGCCCATAGCTCCACTAGAAGCATTCGGCAAGATTGCAGATGTAGTACAGGAAGCCATCAGAAAAATGGAAGCTGTAGCGGAGGAAAAGATGCGGTTGGTTAAGAAAGCACGGTTATCTGTCGAAGCATGTGATCAGGAGCTCAAGGATAAAGCTCGGGAAGTGACCATGCTGAAAATGGAAAGGCAGAAGAAGAAGCAACAAATCGATGATATTGAAAGCATCGTAAGGCTTAAGCAGGCAGAAGCTGAAATGTTTGACAAAAAGGCGGCTGAAGCTAGACGAGAAGCTGAGAGACTGCAACAAATCACACTCGCCAAGACAAACAAGTCGGAAGAGGACTATACTAACAGGTATCTGAAACAGCGATTATGCGAGGCTGAGGCAGAGAAGCAGTACTTAATCGAGAAGATGAAGCTTCAGGAAAGTTCACGAGCATCACAGAGCAGCGCCGGAGGAAGTGACCCTTCCCAGATTATGTACAGCAAAATCCAAGATTTGATCAAGAATATGTAGAGTTGTTGCTTTCAAAGGATACATATAACTCCATTTGCTCCGAAATTTACTAGGCTTTCTGGATTTATGAATTGGTTTTAAACTTTTGGTCTTGATAATTTTTCTTTTCAATCTGTGCCTTACCTTTTCTAATCATAATAGCTCTAAAAAGAAGGGCAGCCTTGTGCTCTAAGCTCTCGTTATGCGCGAGATCCGGGGAAAAGTCAGATGACAAGGGTCTATCGTATGGAGCTTTACCCTACATTTTTGTTAGAGGCTGTTTTCACAATTTGAATCGGTGACCTTCTGGTCACATAACAACAATTTTAAATGGTAGGAATTGCTCTTGGTGTGAATGTAAAAAGGCAACCTAATGCACTAAGCTTTCCGTGCGTGTGCAAAACTTCTAACCAATTATTTTGCTAGAACAACTTAAAAGATACTTCTAACATAGTACGCTATTGTCTGTTTTGAGTCGATCTCGTACGATTTTTTTCAAATGGCCTCACACCATTAATAGTATCACTACATCTTATATGGAACTTCCTTTTCCCTCCCTTCCATTTACCAAACTTTGTTCTCACACCCAACACTAACCTTCTACAATTATTCAAACTTCATCAATATATAGAGTCGCATTAAAAAAAGAAGAAGTAAATAGGATCTTTCTAGTCGATTTTTATGATCTATTTAAACTATAAAGTCTTAATGAGCAGAGTTATTTAATATATGTTCAGTAGAAGATAAAAATGTATCCAATAAAATATTCAAAAGCACTATCCAAAATATATCCCATAGAATACTAAAAAGCACTAAGTGATCTAGCCGTCAATGAAGTCCATAAAAAATCTATCGATTTTTTCTAATATATTTACGTAATCATAGTAAATTAATACGTATAATCGTCGGATTAAATCCCCTACCCCACCCACCCCACCCAAGCAGTACCTGTTCAAAAGGACCATATTATCTGGCCAAACTAGGGACAAAGTTACAAGTTGGGTCTGAAATGTGGGCACAAAAGAAGAAGATTGAGATATAACATATATATGGTCAATGACCAAGCATGCAACATTAATAATGGAAGCAACAACTCAAATTTGTTGTTGTTAACTCATTAAAGGGAAGTAGTTATAGAATTATAATCGAACGGGATCATTCAATACAACGGTATGAACACGATACCAAGGCAAACTCATGGAAATACCCTTTAAATCAAAGAGACACTACGTAACTTTAATGCATTGAAAAAGACTATAATATGACTATCCTATGGACCACTCTTTTTCAGTCGATTATTTTCCAAACAAGAGTTTTTATATTGTTGGTAATAATGAAACAATTATGTTCATAAAAATAAAAGAGAAGCAAATTTATTCTATACTTGATAATTACCAATACACAATGAGGGAGTTGATCCCATTTTTATTTTGTAAAATTATTGTAAACAAAAGGACAATAAACGCAAAAATTATGTTACAACATTATGGACTATTGGACTTGTATACTCCTCCAAATATCTACGCACTTCGTTTTAATTTATTTGATCTATTTTGCCTTGACAGAGAGTATAAGTAAATAAAATTTTTGGATCTTAGGATTTTAAATTAAAAATATATCAAATGTATTAAAATGACTTCTAAATCTGTGGTCTTGAACATGTTATGTGGAAAGTTAAAATTAAAGGATTACAGAAAAAATCTATTTTTTTTAAATGAACAAAAAAGAAGAATAAGCTAAACAGATTGAAACGGGAGAAAACATTTGGGAGTTTCCTTATATCATACACTCCTTCCATCCATTTTAACTATCATTTTAGCTTCTTCTTTTTTTAACGTTTATTAAGAAAAATAATAATAATAAAATATATATATAGTTACCAAGTTATCCTGATTTAAATATAAGTAGAGTATTTTTTTTTCCTCTTAAATATTGTGCATACTTTTTAATATATAGGGTATAATTAAAAGTAATTATTAACTTTAATCTTAAATTTCTAAAATGATAATTATTTTAAGATATATTTTTTGAGATAAAATGATCAATCAATTTGACACAGTACATTTCCCACTTCAATTCTTGACTATCCATGCAATAATAAAAGATGATAAATTAGGGTGGCATGTTGCCTTATATATCCTTTTTCCATTTTTTTCGAACCTAATACCCGCATAATAATATAGTAAAACTAAGGTGACATCAAATTAGGCGAAATTGACCTATGGTGTTTGGTCGAAGTTTTAGTAGGTAAACACTCTCTTTTTATATAATCAATACTTTAGATTTCCCTTTTTCATATGATTTCATCTCAAGCTTTTATCATCAACTTTAACATTAAATCACTATTTATAAATATATATATCCAATCTGAATTCTAGCATCTACTTCTTAAATGATGTCGAATAATAGTGCTTGCGTTGCTAATTATAAAATGTGACACGTAGAGCACATGTAAGGCACATTACTTTATTTGTTATAAAATTTATAACAAAAAAATAAGACAAAAAAATAACAAAATGGACCACCATCTAATGTCACTTTTGCTATTTTTCAGAAAGAAATGGGTCATCATAAATTCTATCACACCTACCATACACTAAATGTAGGATTTAAAGGCACCACCTTACCCTCATCAATCTCTGCATCTTGGGATAAGAAAAAATAGGTAAGAATTTATTTGAGTTTGGTATTTGGATCAAATTATCCTATTTTTAGTTTATAATTAAATAATTTCTCCATTCATTTTTATTGGTACACTATTTTAAAAATAAATATACATTTTTACTTATTATTTTTAATATATCAAGAAAAGATATAAGAGAATTCATGTTAGTTGCTTATTCTTCAAATGATTTTTCCAAAGACTTAATACTCCATTTAATTCATATTAATTGACTTGTTGAGATTTTTTTATTTATTCAAAATAAGTGAATATTCAAAGTTCAAAAAAAATTGTTGAAACTTTTTTTTTTCATTTCATATTTATCCTTCATTTAGTGAGGTTCTTAACTAATTTACGTTTTCTAGGAGACTAGTTTGAAAATAATCAAAAGAATAATAGTGAAAAATAGTCTTTAATTTATCTCCTTAAATATTTTTCTTAAGGAGTGTGTTATATCCCCAATAATTCACTTAATATGGACTAGAGGGAATACTCAAATCAATTACTAATAGGGATAGTGTGGTAAAATAATCATGTCAATTGTTGTTTTCTTAATTGGTGTGCCAAATATAAATGTGATAAATAAAAGTGAATAAAACAATAAAAATAAAAATTGAAATATATATTAATTAATTATAATTTGTCTAGTTTCCTATTATTATTATTATTATTATTATTATCTTATTATTATTATTATATTATTATTATTATTATTATTATTATTATTACTATTACTATTACTATTATTATTATTATTATTATTACTAGTATTATTATTACTATTACTAGTATTATTATTATTATTATTATTATTTTCTATACGATTCTCTTATTATTGTATTTTTAATTGATTGTTGTTATGCTTTATTTAAATAAAAAATTTATGAGAGACAACCTCTTTACTTTTATTAGGTATCAATAAAACTACATTTTTTTTTTCAAACTCTACTAATAAGATTCAATATATTATCCTTTCAATAATATTGGCTTCTTCCCATTGTTTGTGTCCTAAATTTCAAGTTTTGTTTCCCAAGCTAGCTACTTCTTATTAAATGCTAACCCCACATTTCAGATTGTTCTCATTCAATGCAAAATTTATTGTTTTTTGTCCTCCTTAATTGCATGGTCAAGTGACGTGCTTTTCTCTCTCGTTTATACGTAGAGGCGTATTCAAAATCTCGAAAAAATGAATGTATCGTTATAAAAAAATGAATTTAAATTGTTATAAAAAATGAATTTTAAGATAAAAATTTGATTGATTTAATTTTTAATTTCATCACTGAACTTAAAATTTTCTTTTAATTTTCCAATAGAACAAACTTAAAAATTTGAAAGATTAAAGCTAAAATAAATAATAATAATAAAAATAACCAAAAATGCTATCAATAACTACTTAAAGAGGTATAATCCAATTTTAGAAGAAAAAAAGAAGAAGAAGATAGATATAAGATTTAAGTATCTAACCTCATTTAAAGAGGTGTATCCAATCATCCTGACATTATATGATACTTCAAGCATGGATTCACATCAATCCGGAGAACTCTCCCTAAATACGCCTCTGTCTGTGGTTTGTACATATATGACCAAAACACACTTGTGTGAGAAATATTTATTCATTTTCGATATTTACTAATTTACAGTCAAATTGGACGTGATTTGAAATTAAGTTGATTTGAAATTAAAATTTTTCTTGGTTATATCATTTGATTTCTTATTTTATTTTTTCCAATACAACAACGATAATATATTAACTGAACTATCATTAGTAGGGTCTGAACAAAACAACATATACATAAATCTTATTTTTATTTTGTGAAGATAGAGGGATTGTTTATGAAGAATCCTTGATTCAAATATAGCAAATTAAATTATTAATGAAAAAAGTAACAGTGAAGGAAACATGAAAACAAAAAGGAAAAAATATAGAACATTCGGAAAAGGAACGATAACACAACAACAACATAGTACGATCACAAACACAATAAACAATTGATGATATAACAAAAGCAAGAAACTACATACTAACTACATATAACAAAATCGGTGCTCTAGATTATCACTAAGCCTAATCATGTTGAAAAGTAAGACAACGCTCCACTGCCTACTAACCTTCTATCCTAATTCATGATCTCTATGCTCTCATATCTAAGGTTATGTCCTTGATAAGCTGAAGTTTCACCAATATACCTAGTCTAATTACCTATCCTCGATCAATACTGAAGTTGCACCAATATGTCTAGTCTAATTACCTATCCTCGATCAATACTTTCTTCAACTTATCTCTAACTCATCTCGTACCCATTATATCCAACCTTTCATATTTCTTTATTAGGACATCTGCATATTTTATCTTCACATGTCTAAATCATCTTAGTCTTGCTTCGCGTATTTTATCCATTATGAAAGTCACTTCCAACTTATCCCGGATATCCTCATTTTTAATATTATTATCGTGCTCCTAATTTGCCCACAAATTTATTTCAACATTCTCATTTTCATAACTTGTAGTATATTTTAGACATGAGAAGTTCTTGACTAACCAATACTCTTTCCTATAAAAAAAAATCAATCTAACCACTATTTTATGAAATTTATTTTAAAATTTTAATAATACCTTTTTATCACATAAAATTATAAAGACAAACCTTCATTTCATCCTTATTTTTATCTTATTGCTCCTAATTATTATTTGCCAGTAGTAACATCATGTGAATAATATATATAATAATTATGAAAGTAATAACATCATGTGAATATATAAGTGGATTATGTAAACATTATTAACAATAATACATAACAACCACTTAAGTTCTTTTTGGTAGTGTTATGCCAAAGCTCAAAGCCATTAAAATAGGACCACTTGCTCTAGAAACATTTTTTTTTAAATTCTATTCTTTTCGAATTTCACTTTCTGAAACTATATTAAATATATTATTATAATTAATCATTCATTATTAGATATTTACGCTGTATAATACTTATTTAAAGGGAAAACACTTTCTTCTTAAAAAAAATGACGTGATACAAATTTAGATTAATTAGATTTCCAATGTCAACTATCGAATATATAAAACCAAAAAGATAATAAAAAGAAGAAGTCATATTGATGTGATACAGCTCAGCTCCACCACTATAAAATCTGGAATTTAATATTATTATTAGTTCGTTTCAATTTTTTTTAGTTTATTAAGAAAATATTATTTTTTATAATAATTTTTAATTCTAATTTTTCACATCACATATTTAAAATCACGTATTAAAGAATATTTTGAAACATTCATTACTAGAAACAAAGTCTTTACCCACTGCGAATCAGTTGAAAAATTATGCTATACACCATAATTTTCCTACTTATTTTTAATCCAATCAGTTCATTAAAAAAATACATAATGAAAAATAGATTCTTTGAAATAACAAGAAATTTTCTAATTTCTGTACGAAAACACCACTATTTTTCTTTTCTCACAAATCCAATATATAAGAATAGCCATTGAACATTTTTTATAAAAAAATATTTTTTTTAAATTGTGATTCCACATTACTTTAGTTTATGATTATAAAAAACAATTACTCTTTTTAAAAATTTTACTAGTTAAAATTCGACAAACAAATTGAACAGGTATGAATGCACTACTAAAATAATGCCACAAAAAGTTAAAAACAAAATGTACTCTACTGCTACCACATAAAAAGTGTGAAAAAAGTAAAGTTCATTAGAAAAATCCTTCCTATATAAAGGCCACAAATAGGGGCAATAAAGTTTTTTATAGTACAAAAATTAAAATTTTCTCTTCACTAAGCTTTAAAAAAAATTATGAGTTATTTGGGCATTGGAGTGAGTCCTGGGAATGTTCCAGTTCATCATGGAAGTAATTTGAAAGTAATTGATAAAAGAGTAAGAATTATAGAGCTGATTTTGAGGTGTTTAATTTTAGGTTTAGCAATTATTGGTGCTGTTCTTATTGGAACTGATAGTCAAGTTAAAGTTATATTCTCAATCAAGAAAGAAGCCAAGTTCACTGATATGAAAGTTCTTGTGTAAGTAATTTTTTCATTTTTTTTTTTTTGGTATGAAAGATTGTGTTTTTATGGTGAATGAATGATTTTTACTTGTTTTTTTTTTTTTTTTGGTATTTGGTAATTCAAGGAGAAAATATTATTCAATGGTATGTGTTGGAGAAAAATGTCACTTATTAAATATTGAAATATATTTTCTGCCATACCAAACATATATTAAAGGTTAAAGATTTGAACTTTGTTGAAGTTCTTTGTGTAAGTGATGTTTTTTCTTTGTTTTTTGTAGCTTGTGTTTTAAATAAAGGTGTGTTTGGTATGAGAGGAAGTATTTTTCTGGAGAATGAATGGTTTTACTTGTTTTTTTTGTATTTGGTAATTAAGTAGAAGATATTATTCAATGGGTAAATACTATGTTGGTGGAGTTGGGGGTGTGGGGTATGTGTTGGAGGGTAAGATGTCATTTATAAATATCAATTAAATATTGAAAAATATTTTCCTGAAAATGTTTTCTTTTATACCAAACACATCTTAAAGGTTAAAGATTTGAACTTTTGTTGAAGTTCTTGTGTGACTGATGTTTTTTCTCTGTTTTTTTTGTAGTTTGTGTTTTAAATAAAGGTGTGTTTGGTATGAAAGAAAGTATTTTTCTGGAGAATGAATGGTTTTTACTTGTTTTTTTTTTTGGTATTTGGTGAACAAGCTAAAAATAGTATTCAATGGCTAATTACTATGTTGGGTTAAATGTAACTTATAAAATGTTTTTCAAAAAAATTGATCAACCAAATATTGAAAAAATATTTTCTTCCATACCAAACACAATGTAAAGGTTAAAGATTTGAACTTTGTTGAAGTTCTTGTTTAAGTGATGATTTTTCTCTATTTTCTCAGTCTTTTGCTTGTTTTTGTAGCTTGTAGTTTCAAAGATTAATCTTTGAAAAACAAGCTAAAACCAAGCAAAACAAACAGAGAAAATAGAGAAATCATCACTTACACAAGAACTTCAACAAAGTTCAAATCTTTAATCTTTAGGGTGTGTTTGGTATGGAGTAGAACATTTAAAAAAAAAAATATTTTTCAATTTTTCTATGTTTGGTTGTTCAAGTTTTTCAAAAAACAAACATTCACATTAATTATCTCCTCCCAAACGCCCCACCCCACCCTAGCCTCGTAGCCCCATGACCCCATCCCCACTCCACCAACATAGTATTTGCTTAAGTTATATACAAATATCTTCCAATAATATTTTCTGTTTAATTACCAAATACAAGAAGATTTTTTTTTAACTAAAAAAATGTAGTCTGGTGCACTAACCTCTTGTTATGCAAGAGATTTGAGTTAGGCCATACCACAAGCGTCTATTATACACATCATTACCCTGCACTTCTGCAAGAGGCCGTTTCTACGGCTCGAGCCTATGACCTTTTTGATTACATGAGGTCAACTTTACGGTTATGCCATATACAAGAAAATAAATAAAAGAAATTACTTATTTACCAAGAAAACATTCTCATTCATACCAAACACACCCTTAAGATGCGTTTGGTATGAAGGAAAATATTTTTTCAGAAAATAATTGACTATACCATACAAAAATATTAATATATTATGAGTGGGGTGGTGGAGGTGGGAGCTATGCGGGGTGGGGGTGGAATGGAGGATTGGGAGGAGTGGAATGGACTGATGAAATTTGTTTTCTTTACTTTCACCAAGAAAGTATTTTCCTCAGTTTCAAAGAACTTGTTTTTATAGAGAAAATATTTTTCAAAAGTTTTGACAGAGAAATTTGGAAAATGTATTTCTTGATGCCAAAAACACCCGTAAAGGTTAAAGATCTAAACTTTGTTAAAAATTTGAACTTTTCTTTTGCAGATTTTTAGTTATAGCCAATGGAGTAGCTGCTGCTTACTCTCTGATTCAAGTTCTAAGGTGCATTTTCAGTATGATAAGAGGAAGTGTTCTTTTCAACAAGCCCTTGGCTTGGGTTATTTTTTCTGGTGATCAGGTACAAGATATTCGTATTAGTTGTTGCTTCTGAATTTTGATTGATAAAAAAGGTTGATTAATTAACCCTTTTAAAAGTTGAAGTAACCTTTAGACTATGTTGCTCGGACTTTTTAAAAATGTTGATTGGTGCTTGTCGGAATTTTCCAATAGTAGTACATTTTTAGAGGATCCAACCCGGGTGCTGCTGCATTTAAAAACTGATCTGATTCAAATCAGGCATATCCTTTAGCACTTATCATGATGCACCTTATTTTACTCCGTTCTTAGTGTGGTTGGGATTGTTCATTGAGGGAATTATGGATAATATATTTTGTATCATGAACATGTAGCCGGTAACACGCTTATATTGGAGTTCTAATAGGAGCTGGTTCGTTAGTTTTGGTATGATCGTATTTGTCATTCCTAGTGCTTTAGATGCTTTTATCCCCGTTTTGGCACCCGCTTTTGCATTACTTCTCTTATTATCCCAGAAAGCAGTACAAAAGGTCTTGTTGCATCCTTCATTGCATATAAATTGTGGGACAAAACTGTCTGTACCCGTATGGCTAATCTCGGTTTTAGAGTTGGTCAATTCTGCTCTTTATATATGTGCCATTTTTTTTCTGCACACACATATATAGTAACGTTAGGCGCAGCAGGTTCTTTCGGACCTGCAGTGTTTCTAGTATAGATCCGCTGCTGGTCTCTACATAGCAAGAGTCTCGGGAAACATTTTTGAGTAGCTTAAGTAGTGCAATGAGAACCTTATTATACATTCTGAAAACAGGACAATTCTTCTATGTTTTATGACCGTGCTATCTTGACCGCTAAACCCCCTAACCAGCGAAATATGTGAGGCTTTGAATTTTGAAAGGCTGAAGACGGATGATTTGGTGTTGCTGCATATTTTCCATCCAACAATTTCCCCGGAAACAGCCTCTCTACCCCACAAAGGTAGAGGTAAGGTCTCCGTACATCCTACCCTCCCCAGACCCCACTTGTGAGATTACGTGGAATATGTTGTTGTTCAACAATTTCCCCAGAAATGCAGTGATGGGCATTTAATACAGTCTAATGCTGTCTTTTAAGAACAAGTTCTTAGTCTATCAACTCTTGGGACCAATGGTTAAAGCCACTGCCATAAATTGTGACACCAGAAACTGGATGACAACATTAAATGTACTCTGCACTTAAAAGATGAAATGAATGCTCCAGATAAGCTGGTGGCTCTGGCCCAAATTGCTTATGTCTTTTGGATATTATATTGGAAAATCGTTGTATAGTTCATTAACTCATATAAACCTTTAGAAATGTTACACACAACAATGCCTATGCCTAAATCTGAAACCACGTGGGGTCGGCTATATGAATTCTCACCAACCTGACCATGTTTCCTCAACTTCAGAAATGCGACACACCCCTAATACACGGAAAATATATAAAAATCATCCTGTCGTACCTATTGATCCGTCAAATCTTGTATACTATTTTTGTGGTCCAAATTCAACAGTTAGGAAGTTCAATGTTGAATGTTGTTAACCATCTTTAAAGGGTAGTTCAATAAGCTTTAACTAACTTATTTTGGGCATCAAGATGGACACTTTAACTTGGTCTCAATTCTCAATTGACAACTGAACACTCCAACTTTGAGTATACACATCTAGATATTTCTACTCATCTCCGTGTTAGTTGAACACTCCAACTTATAAAATGATCATCTAGAAACCTCCAAAATTTAAAAATTTATGTGCCACATCAGCATCAAGTGTCCACGAGATACATTTTACTAAGTTGGAGTGTTTAGTTGTCAGTGAGATCAAGTTGAGGTGTCTAGATGTGGACTCTCAAAGTTTAAATACTTACTTGCCAACTGAGGTCAAGTTCGAGTATTTGTGTATGTATTATGCACTTTTTACTTTTCATTTGCTATGCAATACTCAAATATACCCTTTTAGCCTTCTAGTGGACTGTAAATATCTAAGTTCAAAAATAGTGTATTTGTAATTTTTTTTTTAATTAACGCCTTCATGAAGAAGTGTGACTAGTAATCTGAAAAGACAAGTTACGTGCTACAACAGATTAAAATACAGTGACATCTTTTTCACGTGCAGTTGATGGCCTACTTGAGTCTGGCTGCAGTGGCGGCAGCAGCGCAGTCTGGAGTAATTTCCAAGTTTGGTCAACCAGAGCTACAATGGATGAAAGTTTGCAATTTGTATGGCAAATTTTGCAACCAAATTGGAGAAGGCATTGCAAGTTCTCTAATAGTTAGCCTTAGCATGATTGCTCTCTCTGGTATTTCAGCATTCAGTCTCTTTCGTTTGTACGGAAACAACGGAGGAAAGAGTAATGCTAGATGATCATCTCTCCGAGCGTTAGTGGACAGAGTTAGTTGCAGGTATCCTTGTAAATTAGTCGAAATATGCAAAAGCTGACCTCGATACCTCGATTATCAAAAGCAAGAAAAAGTAATGCTAGATGATGAGTAGAGTAGTAGTAGCTTAATCTTGAACTTGAAGATGTGTAACTTGGTGGATATTTGGTGTTTTGTACTATGTTGTCTTATGTTGAAACTATTGTATAATTAAATGATTTTGGTTTTTCTTTTGTAAAAATTAAATCAAGACTAATGTTGGTGGAGTTATACTTTACCTTGTTTCTTAATTTTACACGTGTATTCATCGTTAAACAAAGAGTTATAACGTATATATATCGAGTTATATTTTATCTTGTTTCTTAATTTTATACGTGTATTATATAAATAAAGAATTTTAACTTATATAAACTGAGTATATGAGAAATTTTATACTCGTTGTAGTGTTACAAATTGCAACTTACCATATATATACTACATGTAATTAATTGTTAAGTGGCTTGAGTTGATTATGTAAGAAAGACGAGTCAATTGAAAATTATATATTTTTTTAGATTGAATCTCTCTTTTTAAAAAGTCGATTCTCGATCATTCTTCGAAGTTAATTTGAAAATAAAATATTTATTTTGTGACATAAGGCTTCAACTTCAACGAAATTACACCAAATCATTTTCGATAATTGAATCATGGATGAGAAATATGTAGTAATAAAAGGTTGATTGACTTGCCAAATCATAATATTTTCATGTAAACAGAATATACAAAATATGAATTAATTTACTAAAAATCTTACTTCATCAAACACAAAAAGCATTTATCACCATTTTTCGTTTTGTTTGGTTAGAAAAAAAAACTTATTTTTGCAAAGGTTATCTAAAATACTAATTTTCTCCAAAATTTTTCTCTAACTAGTTTTTTCAACCAAACGCCATCGAAATTAAAAAAAATAATGGACTTGATATTTGATATTTATTTTGCCCCTTGATTAATTTGAATTCAAGTCGGAAGTTTTGCGTTACAAATAAAATACTTTTAGATAAAAATGATTCCACTCCATGGCTCAAATACAAAATTTATATTTAATGATGAAAAATTGTTTATCAATCTATTGTATCCGTCGAGGATGGTTCATAACTTAAAATATTCCTAAAGCTATGAAAAGGGACTTGAAGAAAAATAGAAACAAATAAAATAAAAATATTTATCTGAAAAATATAATTTGTAGAGGGAAATACGATTCTAAAAAAAAAATTAAAAAAATCACCCAATGAACTTCACCAAAAAAACCCCAAAATTTTCAGTGTAACATCCAATAATTGTATCAACAAAATACCCAAATTGGGAAATTTTACTGAAAAATTTGTCAAAATCAATTCAGAGTAAATGGGTCGCTCTCGTGGGAATTTTCAAGCTGATGAAGATCCCAGCCAGAGGTTGAATTTTTTTTAAATTTTTTTATCATCTCTATTTTTTACAGTAATTTTTAGCTTATGGGTGTCTTTTAATTTGTATAAACTACTAGTGACTGTTGAATTCTTGGTTTTTCTTCTAGTTTTTGTGGTAATTATTTGAATTTTTAAGTCAGTAGATGAAAGTATCATTAATTGTATGTTTTAAGTACTAATGGGTGTGAAATTGTTTAGGTTTATCTTGTTTTCTTGGTAAAGATTAAATTTTTATTGCTAACATTGAGTAGTCAATTGTATATCTTTGAGTTATAGGTTTCAAACTAGTAATGGGTATTAATTTGGTGGGCTTAGCTTGTTTTTGTGGTAAGATTAGATTTTACTGGTAATGATTAGTCAAATGTTGAGAATTAGCTCTAGTTTGTGCTTATATTGTGCGAGGGTGAGCGTTGGCGCAATGGTAGAGTTTCAATATTAGATTTTTATTCCTAAATTGGTTAGGCAATAGTTGAGAGTGTGTAGGTTTAAATTACTAATGGGTTGGGTTTATCTTGTTTTCTGGTAAAGATTAAATTTTTATTGCTAACATAGAGTAGTCACTTCGTGGCGAGTATCTTCTAGTTATAGGTATTAATTTGTTGAGTTTAACTTTTTTTTGGGGTAAAGACTAGATGGTAAGGATCAGTCAATTGTTGAGAATTAGCTCTATTTTGTGCTTTTATTGTGTGAGGGTTAGCATTGGCGCAATGATAGAGTTGAATTATCAATTTTTTGGGTTTGTCTTCTTTTGGTGGTAGAGACTATTTTATCGGTAATGATTAGTCAATTGTTGAGAAGTTTAGCTCTAGTATATACTTTTATTGTGGGAGGGAGAGCATTGATGCAATGGTAGAGTTGCAATATTAACTAAAAAAAGAGGACAATCCGGTGCACCAAGTTCCTGCTATGTGCGGGTCTGGGGAAGGGACGGACTACAAGGGTATGTTGTACGCCTTACCCTGCATTTCTTACTTCTGTAAGAGACTGTTTCTACAACTCAAACCCGTGATCTCCTGGTCACATGGCAGCGACAACAACTTTACAAGTTGTGATATTAACTTCTTGTGTTGATCTTCTTTTAGTGCTAAAGAGTAGATTTTTATTGGTAATGATTAGGTAATTGTTGAGAATTAGCTCTAGTATGTGCTTTTATGGGGTGAGAGTGAGTATTGGCGCAATGGTCGAGTTGCTCTTCTGTGACCTACAACCTCTTTGCAGAAATGCCAGGGGAAGACTGTGTACAATATATGCTCACCCTTCCTCTACCTTGCGCTAGCTGGGGTACTGATGTCGCATTGGCATTCCCTTTTAATTTATGAGCGAGCTTATTGAATTTTGGCATTATTAATATACCCTTTTCTTTTCTCCAAAGAATAGGACGTACTAATGATAATGATATGTGAGCATTACTTATGAATTTTATGTCTTTAATAGATGGCATTAGAGGAGAGTGGATACTGTCTTTTTTCTTTTCTCAGTTGTTTCTTGCTGATTTCCTGTAGTTTTATTACCCGTTTTGTTTAGATCAAGGAGGAAAAAGAATGCCTCAAGTGGAGACAATTTAGAAACTGTGACCACTGGTAAGTTTCGTCTAACTAGTTTTTAACTATTTAAATTCAGTTCAGTTCTGATTCTTGTGGATGGCAGATTATTATAGTTGATTATCTTTTTTTCTATTCAATTCATTTTAGGTTTTTGAATTTTGCGATCTGGCTAAGGTCTTTTTTCCATTAACTTAGTTTTAGTGGTAGATGAAATCAACGGTTACTAAAGTTTAAACAGGATCCTATTTCCCTTTTCATTTTTGAAATGACAATCCATGTCCTTTCACCAGAGAAGGATAAAATTCCTAAAGTGCAGATTTTTCTGGATGTGTACCTTCAGAATGATGTCATTGTAGCTCAACTTTTTATAGACCAATTTGTTAGAGCTGTTTCTTGCAAGCATGAATTTCTTTTAGAGCCCCAACTTTTTCGGTATAAACATATGGCAACAACCTTTAAATTACTAAATAAAGCATGACAACAGTTATTTTAGGTTCCAAACATAATTTTGAAATATTTGTATATCATTTGCATGAGCCATAACTTACTTGTGGAGTCTTTCAAATTTGCAACCACTCCTCGTATCTTGACATAATGCTGTTGATTACTCAGGTCAAGGGACAGCTGATGGCAAAAGGGCCTTGTATCACTGCAATTATTGCAACAAAGACATTAGTGGGAGAACTCGTATAAAATGTGCTGTATGTTCCGATTTTGACCTATGTATAGAGTGCTTCTCTGTTGGTGCTGAGGTGCATCCTCACAAAGGCCATCACCACTATAGGGTTATGGTTAGTTCTTTCGTTCTTCTTTATTTTTAAATTGATAAGTATGGTAGTATGGTTAGTTCTTTCTTCAAGCTCATATCAGTAGTAATACATATGAAAAACTTCACTTGACAAAAGAAAAAAAAAGTGCACTACAGCATGGACATGATGTTGTTGTTAACTCATGATTTTTAGAAGCTTATTTTGTGTTTTTTAATGTTTCCTCTCATCTGTTTGGGAGCTAATATTTTAGCACTAGGTATCAAAATTGGTGCATTGTTCTATTGACCTTCTTAGTGTCTTTGAACAGGACATCTTAGCTTTCCCGCTTATTTGCCCAGACTGGAATGCTGATGAAGAGATGTTGCTTCTTGAGGTGTTATTTTGAGAACCCTCTTTTTTGGACACCTCGTGTCTTCTTTATTACTGAATTTGACTTTTTACTTTTCCCATTAAGTAATCATAACGCCAATACCCCTTTTTCTTATTGTCTTGGTTCCTTGAATTTGCTATGCCTAGGGAATTGAGATGTATGGCATGGGTAATTGGGCTGAAGTAGGTGAGCATGTAGGAACAAAGACAAAAGAAGCCTGCATTGACCATTTTAAGGCCGCATACTTAGAGTCACCTTACTTTCCTCTACCGGTAAGAAACTTATCAGAAATATTTTGCAAGTTTAATTCTTTTGACTCACCATTTCACCTGCATTTTTCCTTTTCCATTTCCAGGATATGACTCACGTCATGGGGAAAAACAGAATGGAACTCATTGCCATGGCTAAAGGGAATTTTGCAGATAAGAAAGGTTAGGACCGTAATTCTCAATTCTGATTTCTCTAGTTACTTTCCGTGGTTGTTCATCTTGAGAGCCTGATCTTCTACCATTAGAATAACAAAATGATGCTCGGTGCAACATAAGTAATGGTCTTGAGATCAAATTTTTTGCAGTTACATATCTCGTTAAATAACTAACAGTGGCCTGTGAAATGATTCTATCTGTACTAAATGTAGAAGTGTTTTGTCTATCTTCTTTATTGTACTAATAAAAATATCTATTAATTAAAAGCTAAATAAATAGGAACAATAGTAACTCTTGGAAATCTCTTTATGAATGTATCTAATATATGGTATATATATCAAAGCATCACTTATTACTACTTCTGTAGATGATAGTTGTGTTACTTCTCTTTTACAATAAATTGATATTTGTGGTCAAATATGGAATTTAAATTGATAGTTAATTACTTAAATCGTTATTAATATAAGACACCCCAAAACTCTCCATTCACTAAAAACTAAATGTACAATTTGTTTTTATTGATAGTTTCGGTCTTTACTTTCGTTGTATAATCCGCTGCACCTTCTGGATTTTGCGTATGAGTTCCAGTGTGGATTTTGTAATCTACTGCGTCTTCTGGATTCTTTGTTTTCAATAAAATCTTGAATACTTTATGAAGAAAATTATGACAGAAAAAATCAAGTCTAAATTACAAAAAGCTAACGTCAAAGGATGTGAAATTAAATGAAACAACTTTTAACATCAAACCGAAATAACCGAAAAGATGATGAAATCAAATTTTACTTCAACTATACAAACGATATTGGAAAACATAAGGATTCAAAAGATATTTCCAATTTATCGTGAATAGACAAATTAAATGTCGTATCTTATAGTTGCTTGCATACTACTTGCTCATGGGTACAAACTTGTTACAAAGAATTCATGGTGAGGGCGGGGATTCGGATAGGTTGATGAGAATTCTTGTGGGAGAAAAGTAGGGATTCACGTGGTACTAGGAGTTGAGTGTTTTATCTCGATTACAATGAATCTTTACAACATTTTGTTACATCTGATGTTTGTGGCTATTGCAGGACTCTCTTCACTTGGTGAAGTTGTTCCTAAAGATGAATCATTCTGTCCGTCTCGAATCAAGTATGAATATCATATTCTATATTCTGTGTACATGGTTTATTGTCTTTTTTCTGTTCTAATCATCTAGTACTCACTTTCTTCTTGCATGCTTGCCATTAGAGTTGAAGACACTCATAAAATTGGTCCATCAGGACGTTTAACTTCTGTATCCAATGCGGGTAAGACCCTTTTTGGTCCTATCTGAATGTAGTAATTACTTTATGTTATGGACTTTTTGAGCCGCTAACAGCTTGGATGCTGCAGGAATCACAGGCATAAAAAAGCCATCCAGCAAAACGCAAATCAAAGATCAAAATGAACCTGTTAAATTTGAAGGTATGGCAACTTATCATTCATCACTGAAAAAAATTGTGAAGGAATTGCTCAGTAATAGTTAATTCATTACAAAAACAACGACAACATACCCAATGTAATCCCACAAATGGAGTCTGCGGAGGGTAGGATGTACGCAGACCTTACTCCTACCTTTGCGGGGTGGAGAGGTTGTTTCCCATAGACCCTCGGCTCAAAAGAAGTGTAGACAAATCATGGTAGAAAGGAAAATAACAATGACAAAACAGCAAGATAAACAGATCAAATGAAGCAACATGTAATAGGGTGAACGCTAAAGTAAATTCGTTGTTGGCAGATAATTCAGGCAGAAATTTTGGAGGCAAGAAACCGAAATCTTTGAAGGATGATGGATCCTCATTGATGAAATTAAGTGGATATATTCCCAAGAGGCAAGAATTTGATCCTGAATATGATAATGATGCGGAGCAACTATTGGCTGATATGGAATTCAAGGAAACTGAAACTGAAGAGGAGCGCGAACTTAAGTTGCGTGTTCTGCGTATCTATTCCAAGAGGTACTTTTTATTTCCTCCGTCACATGTTTCATGATTTCTTCAGTTATCGTATTCCTTCAGAGTCAAGTAAGTTTCAATGAATAATGGCAGGCTTGATGAAAGAAAGCGCCGCAAGGATTTTATTCTAGAGAGGAATTTACTCCAGCCAAGTGAATTTGAGAAGAATTTGTCACCAGAAGAGAAAGATATATGCCGACATTATGATGCCATTATGCGCTTTCTATCGAAGGAGGAGCATGAAGAATTACTAAAGACTGTGGTCTCAGAACATAGATATCTGAAAAGAATACAAGAACTCAAGGTGCGAAACTCTGCTCTGTTGTTTATTATTGTACCTTTTCTTATGAAACTAAACGTCGGCTTGTATATAGAAGCTCAGTAAATTTATAAAATTAGAACCATATGTCATTTGACTAATCTATGACTACATTAGCAAAACGTAATACAAAATCGCTTTCTATCCTAGCACCCGAGGGTATGATCTAATGGTCAATGAAGAGGGTTGGAACCATGAGGTCACCCAACAGAGACCAAAATATTGCTCCCTCCGGTCCATTTGTATTTGTCTAGTATTGACTTGGCACACCCCTTAAGGAGCAATAAATAGAATGATTTTTTTACTATATTACCCCTTGAATAGAATAAATTCAATGTTTGGGAAATGACTATAGCTAATAATAAGGGTAAATAAGGAACTAAGTGATAAATTATCTCTTGGTTTTTCAAATTGGACAAGGAAAAATGGACATAGAGACTAGGTTATTTCTTTCAATCTGTTCAAGCCTTTATGGACAGAGTTACCCGGTACCTATGCTGCTGGTGGGAGTTAGTAAGTATCCCGTGGAATTAGTCGAGGTGCTCACAAGTTGGCCCATACACCACGAGTTATAAATATAAAAGGAATCACTTTCTTTCCTACAAAATTATGCAGGAAGCGAAAGCTGCTGGTTGTCGTTCGTCTGCCGAAGTTGATAGATACTTAGAAAGGAAAAGGAAGAAGGAAGTTGAAGAAGGTGTTCCGAGAAAAGGAAGTTCTCAGATTGGCCCAGTGATCCAGGAAAGCCTGAACATACCTGCTTCTTCTGAGTCACTTGGAATACATTCAAATAGAAAACCTTGTAGCCAGGCGATTTTGAGTTCCGACACCGATTCAGGTGTTCCAGCTTTTTCTGCAGGAGAACTGTTATCTGAACCAGTAAGTTTTCAGATTACTGTTTTTTAAATGAATTCTTCAGCAACTATGACTTGTTCTATTTCTTAGACTTGTGTCTTGGACTCATTAAATGGAACAGTTCAATTTAAATGGTGCTGGAACCAGTGGCACAGCGTTTGTACGTGCACACACATGGAATAGCCCCCCCCCCCCCCACACACACACACACAAAAGTTGTTCGGCTTCAAATTTATATAAAGTACACAGTAGTTTTGAGAAAAAGTAAAGCCTTGCAATTCCATTGTCCCACATACAAGTCGAGCTGTGATAATAGACCAATGACTTGGTAACCACTTTCTTCTTTTTCTTTGTTTTAAACCAGATGCTTCTTATCCTGTTTTCAAAGTTTTCATTGTTGATTTAGCCATACACTTCACATGTTTCAAGTCAAGTTGTGATAATAGACCAGTTCGACCTGGTAACTACTTTGTTCTTCTTCCTAGTTTTACACCTGATGCATGAATGCAAGAAATAACAAACTTACATCACAATGTCTTTTTCTTTGTTATTTTGATTTTGGTTGGGTTAACAATATCCTTCACATGTTTCAAGTCGAGTTGTTGTGATAATAAATCAATACGACTTGGTAACCACTTTGTTCTTTATCCTAGTTTTACACCAGATACATTAACACAAGGAATAACAAACGTACATCAAAATGTCTTTTTCTTCGTTATTCTGATTTTGGTTGGGTTAGCCATACACTTCAAATGTTTCTGGCGATTCACGTGTGATCTTTTCTTCTTGCAGGAGAAACAACTATGCCGAGAAATCAGGTTATCGCCGCATCATTATCTTAGGATGCAGGAGGTCCTTACAGTTCAAATTTATAGTGGCAATATCACTAGAAAATCAGATGCTTATCCCTTGTTTCAAATAGAAGCAACTAAAGTAGATAGAGTTTATGATATGCTTTTGAAGAAAGGAGTTGCACCCTTGTAAAAATTTGTCCTGATATTGTTTTTAGGTTTAAATGACATCTCTCAGTTTTTTTTTTCCACTCATTTCCTGGCAAATTTATAGTATTTTTTTTCATTTCTAGTAGGATAGTTCGGTGTATTAAGCTTCAGCTATGTGCGAAGTCAGAGAAGGGTTGGACCACAAGGGTTTATTGTATACAACCTTATTTCCATTTCTACAAGAGGTTGTTCCCACCGTTTGAACCTATAATTATTTAAAAAATTATTATTATTATTATAAAGAGATTTGACCATATTTAAAGATTAATATACATTTACTCATGGTGGGGTTCGGTAAGAATAAGATTTTATTTTTAAAAAAAAATCTTTTTGGTTCTTATTATGGAGCAGAAACACTAGAAACTTCCTATATGCACCACTCCCCCCCCCCCCCCCCCCAATTTTTTTAGCAATCAAAGTATCTTTGAATAATATTCCATTTTTTATTATTTAGAGAAATCTCTAGTACAATGGAGAATTTATTTGTAACCAGAAGCATTAAGCATTTATGGATATTATACTGTTCAATAACAGTAACAACAATAATACAATTCAATATTCAGTGTGGGCTTTTATAAATGAGGTCCAAAAAGTGGTTATGTGTAAGTTTATTTCTATTTCATGAAGATAAATATGTTATTTTTAATAAATCTTTGTTTCAAATAAAATATTTCAAAGTTGTTATAAAAAAAATACAATAATAAAAAAAATCATGAAAATAATAATAATAATAATAATAATTGTACTATAATATAAGTAAATTATACAAAACAGTGTAAGGAATTTTTCACTATCAATAAATAGTAACATGTTATAACAAGGTATGCATTAGTGTTTTATTAGCTTACTAAGTTACTTTTATGTATATTTTACTTAATAATCATTTTTTAGATAGTAGATATGGTAGTATAAATGCATAATATATAAGTGTCATGTCAGTATCAGATGCCTACGAGATATAATGAGAATGAGTTAAAAGTGTCTAGTTGTTAGTTGAGATCAAGTTAAAATGTTTAGACATATATTTTTAAAATTAGAGTATTTACTTGACAATAAATTTAAAGTTTGTTTATGTTTATGACGTAATCGTTACTGGTGTACTATGAATATGTATATATGCATATACACATTGTATATTGATAAAAAAATAAGAATTACTATTTTTTATTGTGAAATTTGTTAAGACTGTTGGGTAGTGTCAAAATCTCCCTATATAAAGACCATACTCTATACATACACATAAACCAGCCAGATCCAAAATACAAGATATTATATCTTCATCATTATTCAAGCCAAATGATTGAAAGTGCTAAAAGACCAAATAATATACACTATGAATTAATGATAAGGAAAACTTTACAATTTCTAGTCCTAATATCTTTCATATCCTTCTTTTTCTCTTACACCTATGATTTCTCCTTCTATTTCACCTATAATTACTTTCACTTTTTCTCAACTCTTGTTTTCCCACTTTTTGCACATGTCTTTGATAGGAAATACATGTTTTTACTATGTAATAGTATTCTTGCATTTCTTGTCAAGAGCTTGAGTTGTTGTAGCTTTGATAAACAAGAAGATGTACTAATCAAAGGTGGATTTTATGATGAAGAAGTAGAAGATGTAGAAGAAGTAACATGTTTATTATCAGACAAAATATCTGAAGATATGCAAGCTCAAGAAAGCGATTTATGTTACGACATCTGGCAAGCTAAAGCAGACACCAAGAGCATGGTAGAAGACACATGTTTATTATCAGACAAAATATCTGAAGATATACAAGCTCAAGAAAGTGATTTATGTTACGACCTCTGGCAAGCTAAAGCAGGCACCAAAAACATAGTAGAAGAAACATGTTTATTATCAGACAAAATAATAGAAGGTATGCAAGCTCAAGAAAGCAATTTATTTTACGGCCTCCGGCAAGCTAAAGCAGACACCAAGAGCATAGTAGAAGACACATGTTTATTATCTGACAAAACAACAGAAGGTATGCAAACTCAAGAAAGTGATTTATGTTACGGCCTTTCTCAAGCTAAAGCAGACACCAAGACTATGTCAGATGATACAACATGTTTATTATCAGATAAACTAACAAAAGGTATGCAAGCTCAAAAAAGCAATTTATGTTACGACCTCCAGCAAACTAAAGTAAGTATTAAGAACATGGTAGAAGAAGAAGGGAGTGAAGACAATATGAGCATAGAAGAACTCAATAGGAAAATTGAAGAATTCATAAGGAAGATGAAAGAAGAAATTAGAACTGAAGCTAGCTAGGCCTTCAAAGATGTAGTGGTAAATATGTAGAAATATGAAAATCATGTGAGATTATTGTTCGAATTTCAGTAGAGACAAAAATAGTACTAGTGATATCTTCTTATCTATTTAATTAAAATAATGGGAGATTATTCATATTTCAGTGTAAACAAAAATTATATCACTTTCTTCTCACTTGTCTAATTTATAGAAGGTTATGGTTCAAATCTCAATAAAGACAAAAGTTACAACAATTTCTTCTGTTCGACTAGTACATAGGAGATCGGGGTTTAATTCTCAACAACATTAAGGGTGTGTTTGGTATGAAGGAAAATGTTTTCCTAGAAAATGTTTTCCTGGAAACCAAGTTGATTTTTGACTTATTTTCTCATGTTTGGTTGGTGAGTAGAAAATATTTTCCGGAAAAGATTTTTAGTGTTTGATTTATGAATGATTTTTTTTTTTTTGAGAAATATCTTTTATTTTTACTAGGATAGAAAATAATTATTGAAATTGAAAATATTTTTTAAAAACAAACTTAAATATTTTTGGGGGTGGGGTGGGCGGGTGGTAGGGGTGGGTTGAGGGTAGGGGTGAAAAATTGAATTTTTGAAGTGAAAATATTTTTTAAAAACAAACTTAAATTTTTTTTGGGGATGGGGGCTGGTAGGGGGTGGGTGGGGGGGGGTCGAGGGTTGGGGTGAAAAAATAAAATTTTGAAGTTGAAAATATTTTTTAAAAACAAACTTAAAATTTTTTTTGGGGGTGGTGGGGGGGAGGGTGCTGGTAGGGCGTGGGTGGGGTGGGGTGGGGTGAAAAAAATGAAATTTTGAAAAACAAACTTAAAATTATTTTTGGGTTGGTGGTGGGAGGGGGGGGGGGGCTGGTAGGGGGGGTCGAGGGTAGGGGTGAAAAAATGAATTTTTGAAATTGAAAATATTTTTTAAAAACAAACTTAAATTATTATTTTTTTTGGGGGGGGGGGGCTGGTAGGGCGAGGGTGGGTGGGGGGTCGAGGGTAGGGGTGAAAAAATGAAATTTTGAAATTGAAAATATTTTTAAAAACAAACTTAAAAAAAAAAAATTGGGGGGGGGGGGGGGGGGGCTGGTAGGGGTGGGGTGGGTGGGGGGCTGGGTAGGAGGTGCGTGAGGGGGGGTCAAGGTAAGGTGAAAAAATGAAATTTTGAAATTGAAAATATTTTTTAAAAACAAACTTAAATTTTTTTTTTGAGGGGGGGGTGGTAGGGGGTGGGTGGGTGGAGGGTAAGGGTGAAAAAATGAAATTTTGAAATTGAAAATATTTTTAAAAACAAACTTAAATTATTATTTTTTGGGGCTGGGGGGCTGGGTAAGAGGTGGGTGGGGGGGGGGTCAAGGATAGCGTGAAAAAATGAAATTTTGAAGTTAAAAATATTTTTTAAAAACAAACTTAAAATTTATTTGGGGGGGGGGGTGGTAGGGGTGGGGTGGGTGGGGGGCTGAATAGGAGGTGCGTGAGGGTGGGTAAAAAAATTGAATTTAAAAACAAGCTTTAAATTATTATTTTTTTTTGGGGGGGGGGAGGGGTTGGTTTGAGGGTAGGGGCAAAATAAATTGATTTTTTCAACAATTTTTTTTTTAATTGGAAGTTGGAAGAGAGTTTTGGAAAATGTTTTCCTTAAGTTTTGAAGGGAAGTCATTTTCCTTAAATTTGAGGAAAATGAGTTGATTTGGAAAACATTTTCCAAAACATTTAACCCAACCAAACATGAGAAAATTAGAAAACATTTTCCGGAAAATATATTCCTTCATACCAAACACACCCTAAGTTGATAATAACTTCCTCTCATCTATCTAAACCTTCGTAAGCAAAATTACAAAATATTTATTTATGCCGATTTTTTTATTTTAAGCCATCATCATTTATTTATATTGATGAAAATAATAAGTATTCAATAAAATAATTAAGACGTGCACAAACTGATTTGAACGTTAAAAAGAATAGGAGCACTGAAGCTCAAGAACAGCTTATAACACTTTAATCCCTTCATTAGGTTAGTAATTTTCAAGAATTCATGTCACTTGGACCTTGTCAAAATAATATAATGAGTTTTTATTTTATTTTTAATTGTATTATGTTTGATTTGATGTGTTTGTTTTTCAATTAAATATTTATCCCAATAATACATGCAACTTGGTTTAAAGTCTGGAGGAGTATAGAAGTTACTAGAAAAAGGAAATTAGCTTAAGGCAGACAATGAATATATTCCAGAATGTATTAAAAGAATCAAATAATACATAATCAAAATAATTTATTTTGCTATTCGAATTAAATACTGTGCAAGATAGATATAGGTATATGTACATAAGCAATTTGTTTCATCATATTTAACTATTTAAAAATTAAAGTAAAAATATATACTATTTAATCATGATTAAGTGGTAAATATATCAGTGGAATAGGCTTAGAGTAATGATAAAATTAACCTTTTATGACTTGCAAGTTATGTGTTCAAACGGTGGAATTAACCATTAATACTTATACGAGAGATTTTCCTATTTCACAGTCTTTGTTGTCCTTTCCTTAAAAGAAGAATTAACTTAAATAAGCCACTTATCCAACTATTAAAATTAAAAATAACCTATAATATATGTATCATTTATGTGTAATATGTGTATCACCGTGTGTATAATCAATTTATATATATGGACCGGAAAAAATAAACAGTAAATTTGATCGGCTACTACCCAATAAAGCAACTACAACAATGTGAGGAAGCACACATCTATACTATACAAAACCTCTATGTTTGACATCCTAATATGCACCATTTCTCTTCCTCTTAGTTATTGTCGACGAGATTTGCTATGTATCCTTTAGAGTTACTTAGCTTGTTGAGGATGAGGTTCGTAGCCTATGAATCTCGGATATCCAATTAATTAATCTCACAAATCGGAAAAGCTTAAGCAGAAATGAAAGAGAAGGTTGAGAGAAGCCACTAAGCACGTTTTGAAATGCATATACACTGCATATCTTCAGTTGCTTGGTTTTTGTAACTTGATGAAATTCCTAACTGAAATTTCAGTAACAAAGAAAAACTTTGAGAGAAAATACATCTGGAAAAAAAAAGTGTGTATAGTCAAAAACACACTTGTATTTCGACTTTTCAAGTTTCATATCTGAATTATCATGTGTGAGTTTCCTATCTGAATGATATTGATATTAGGAAAAAGGAACAACTGATAATTGAAGTATGTTCTGATAACTAGTTGTCAATAGTTCAGGTGGAAAACTCACACAACTAATAGTTTAGGTATGAAACTCAAAACATCAAGAGACAAATTAGAAGTTGTGCAAACATGTCTCTGAGTTGAAAAATTCCTTTCAGAATGCCTCTCGCAGCTTGGAGTCTAGGGATGACAATGAGGCGGGGCGGATGCGGGGCGGGGTGGATTTAAGGCTATGCGGGATGGGACGGGTTTAAGTGGATTTTTTTAAAACCAATGGAGTCGATATCAGTTATTATTTGTTTGGGCAAATCTTTTGTCCATAAAACGAATGAAGGTCTAGAACGAGATGACGAAAGGAAAGTTATCAGAAGAGCACCAAGGGAATTAGAAAGAAAACAAAGTACTTCCTCCGTTTCAATTTGATTGTTTAGTATTGACTTGAACGAAGTTTAAAAAAGTAAATAAGATTTTTGAATCTTGTGGTCATAAATTAAAGATATTGTAATAAGTAACTTTTGCTTCATTTAGTAATATTTTAAGACTAAAACCATGTATTATAGATATAGTAGCTATATTTGCTTAGAATGATTAAGTTGATATCCTTTGCATACTTTTTAAGTCATATTCAATTGCAAGCTGGCCATTTTCCAAAGTTTTATATTTTGTCCATATATAAATATTATTGGACTACTGTTATTATTTTTGCAAGCTGGAAGCCAACATTGTTAACTTTATTAAGCTGTTTATTGTCCTTCTTGACATTTAAGCAACATCACATTATCAATATGGTACAATTTCCTATATCTAATGATGTAAATCTTTGAAAAGGTCCTTTTCTAAATGGCCATTTTGTGGGCCATTTTTTTTGTTGAAATCTTGATTTACAATTGAAAAAGGACAGAGCGATACATGAAATATCCTACGCAGATTTCAGAGAAGAGTTGCAATAAGAAAGTGTCATAATGAAAGCTTTCAATTATTAAGATATAATAATCCCACTTAAAGTGTATAATAACACAATTCACCCCAGTCATATTTTTTTTTAGAAAAAATACCAAACACAACGATGAATAAGTTTAAATGTTCAATATTTTCGAAGGTCAAATATTTTTTTCTCGCTAATCAAGCTTTCTAAATAAAAGAAAAGAAACAAAAGCGATTTTGAGGGGTAAATAGATTGGATGCGGCATATTTGTTTGTACTAGCAAAAATTCAATTATAAAATAGATAAATATGAAGAAAAAAATAATTTATTGATTTATTTCTACATTGAACATGTTTGTTAATCAACAACCACTTTCTTAGCACCAAATTAATTAATCATAACAACATCAAAGAATTAACTTCATTAAAAGAAAGAATGATTAACAAAATGCTTTTATTAATAAACTTTTTAAGTAGTTATGTAACAAGACAGTCAACCAGTAATCTGGTCACCAAATTATTCTCTCTTATCAACTTTTATTTTAAAAGTAGGAACTTATGTATTTATTTTCTACTATACGTAATCTACATACCAAAAGATGGAAAGCCAGATAGATCCAAACTTTGTTTTGGACTTTTGGCGAGGAGGCCCAATTAACATGTAATATGGGCCCTAGTATGGCCCAACATGATAGATTCACATAATTGAGCATCCAGATGCATTCTCTTCACTAAAGTAATCACATTTGTTCACATAACATCCCTTTGGAAGTCCATACGGTATGGGCCCGGGCCCATAACCGTATGAATATGTGTCGTAGCATGGTGGTGGTGGAGGTGGTTGTACTGGTCTTCCGTACCAATTATCATGATAACACGGGCCTCCAGTATAGCCTTCGTAACATTGCCCACAACAATACATCCCCGGAGAGGGTTGGTGTGGATATCCTTGAATTGGCATCACGATCACTGGCTCTGGAACTGGCGGGAAGTGTGGTTGTGGTTGTGGTTGTGGGGGTAGAGCTACTGGTGCTGGTTTAGGTGCTTCTTTGGGCTTTTCTAGTTCCGTGGGTTTTACAGGTTGTTTGGGCTTTTCGGGCTCTTTAGGCTTCTCCACTACCACTATTTTAGGTTTCTCAGGTTCTTTAGGCTTTTCCACCACTTTAGGTTTCACAGGTTCTTTAGGCTTTTCCACCACTTTAGATTTCTCAGGTACTTTAGGGTTCTCCACGACTACCACTTTGGGTTTCTCAGATTCTTTAGGCTTTTCCACGATCACTACTTTGGGTTTCTCAGGTTCTTTAGGCTTTTCCACGACCACTACTTTGGGTTTCTCAGGCTCTTTAGGCTTCTCCACAACCACCACCTTGGGTTTCTCGGGCTCTTTAGGCTTTTCAGGCACTTTGGGCTTTTCGGTTTCCTTGGGCTTTTGAGGCTCTTTGATCTCAATGCTCTTGATTACACCCCCTCCTTTGCAACACAATTTATCACGAATTTTTTCAGGATTGCAACACAATACAGTGATGGTGACAGTATTGGCCTTTTCATCATACGTTTGGTCTTGAATTTCTTGTCCAAAATAATTAACACCAAAATAAAAAAAACTCAGTTTTCATCCACACATATCTTGTCCTTATAATAACAATAATATGATAATTATTTAATGAAATATAAAATAAAAGAAAGTGACTTTTTTCAAAAGAAACATTTAACTTATGTGAAAATTGTAAAAGGAAAATTTTGCTAAAAATTTATAGTTGCAAAAAAGTGACTCACGAGGGAATTTGCAGAGAATTTTTTTGATTTTCTTGTAGCAGCTTGAACATTGAAGATCAACCTTTAGCAACATTATGGTAATCTATTTAACAAAAAAAGAACAAGAAAAATAAAGAGATTAATATATATTTTGGTCAAGTAAAATAAACTACACATATATTACAATAATTCAAAAACTTTTAAAATTGTATGTTGCTCGAACTCTTTAAACACATATTCAGAGGCGAAGCTAGAATTTTTACTCATATTTTTTTATTCAACTTATATTTTTAATATTTTCTAAGAATTCGAGCAACATAGCTTAAAAATGACCTAGTTTAATGTCTATTAGAGGAAATTAAATAGTAAAAATTCATACCTTCTCAGTCTTGTCACCACCCATAGTTGAGAACTAAGAATTTTGATACTTGAAAGTGAAAACTAATCTATGGTTTTTGGGTAAACTTGGGAAGGGAAAAGAAAAGAAAAGTGTAGTTTTATATAGTATGAATATGAATGATGTAGAGATGGCTTAAGATAGAGAAAATTGTATAAAGTTGAAATTCATGAAATCATCAAGATTGGTAGCTAGCCTCTATTGGTGATGGTGGTGGGGTAGGAGGGGGGGCTATATAAGATTAGTTGTTGTTTTTTTAAATTTTATTTTTAATTTTTTGGTTATTGATAAATTCTTTGATTTTTCTAATGTCTGAATAAATTAATTAAATTATGTGTTTTTAATATCTTTATGTTGGACTAGTTTAAAATTTCTATTATCGACAAATACTGAATAATAAAATAAGTTTAATATAACACATTAAGGAATTATTATATCAGGTATTTTGCTCTTTCTATCAATACAAGTATTAGATAACTTTGTATATCAAACTTAATAAATGTTGAAAAATTATTTAATATTTTTTCTTCTAAAATTTAAACCTTGATTGGCTATATAATTAATTGCTAACTATATATTCCCCATATGTGCATGTGATTTGGCTTTGATAGTCACACATCTCCATACCTTTGTCTTTAAGAAAAATAAAAACTTTTTTAAGAATTAGGAATAGTAATAAAACTAGTACTAAAAAGGTGGAAACTTGGGAAAATAAAGCTTTAGTTTGGTTAGTGTAATAATGGAATATGCACCCCACATGCTTGCTATAACTAACCTTATTTTGTGGTTCTTGAGATTTGCGTAGTATGGTCAATTGATCTCAAATGCCTTTCAATGCTTCAATTTGAATATTTCTTATAAAGAGATATAATTACTTTCATACTACAATATTTTCTTTAATAATAAGGAACAAGACCATAAAAAGTGGGACTTAGATTGTTCAAGCATATGAAGAGAAGACATATGAAAGTTGAGTGAAAGCGTGAAAGCTTGGTTATAGATGATTTTAAAAGAGATAGAGGCCGACCAAAGAAATATTGGGAAGATGTGTTTAGACAAGTCAACATGTTACAGTTTCAACTTACGAGGACATGATCTTAAATAGAAAGTTCTGAAATATATAGATCAGAGTAAAAGGTTAGTACATAGTAGTGAGTTGCCTCGCTACTCGTTATACTATTAATCGTAACTTTACTCGTATAGTTTCTTGTCTTTCAGTTTTTGTTATTATTTGTTGTTTCTAGTATTTCAATTATTATATTATTTTGATGTAGTTATTGTTAAGAATGTTCTGTTATGCTTTCACTTTTTTGTTACTTCTTTTTCTGGATTGTTTTGAACTGTTTTTTCGTGAGCCGGGTCTTTTCAAAACAACTTCTCTATCTCTAAGATTGAGATAAAATCTACGTACATTCTATACTCTCAAAATTTCATTTTGAGAGACTACACATAATATGTTGGCGTTATTGTAATTATTAAAAAATATTTTTTACATGCTATTTCTATAGGTCTTACATGATACAAATTAAAATTAATCGAGAATCTAAAGTAGGTATCTAACATCAAATAAAAAATAAAAATAAAAACGTTTATATGACTAGGTATTCTAGAGGATTCTTTTACTATTCTATAGTTATTCAAAGGATCTTTTTGACAATTTTCTTGCGTGCTTAACTTGAACTTTCATTTTCTTTTGTTCTCTCATCATCAATTTATAGCATGAAGTCACGACCTTTTCTTAAAGATAAGAAAAATAAAATTGTGGGTTGAGAAAAGAAAAATGAAGGAGGAATTATTAATCTAGAGAATAGAATATTCGATCGATAAAGTGGAATTTTAAGTAGCTAATCAATTGAGATACTAAGATTGTCATAAATATAAGCAATTAATGTTGAGTATAAAATAGAAAAAATAATTATCTTTTCATGATATGATAAAAGTGATGATTAAAAGAAATAAATATATTTTAAAAATAGTGGACAAATAAAATTAATCAAAAGGGTAAGAAAGTAATTTCAACAAAAAATAAAAAGAGACAAAAATTTATTCATAAATCGTGTTCGTCGAATGCATTTTAAATAAAAGAAATAAATGTACTGTAAAAATAGTAGACAAATAAAATTAAACGGAAGGGGTAATCAAATAATTTCAACAATAAATAAGAAGAGAGACAATCTTATTCATAAATTGTACTCGCCGAATGCGTTTTATGTATTTCTTTCTCAACTCAATTATTGTTGAGTATAAAATGGAAAAAATAATTATTTTTTCTTGATATAATAATAGTAATAAATAAAATAAATAAATAAATTTTAAAATTAGTGGACAAATAAGATTAAATGGAAGGGGTAATATTGTAATTTCAATAATAAATAAGAAGACACTGAACTTTACACATAAATCGCATTCACCGAATGCGTTTTATGCCTTTCTTTCTTAGCTCAATTATTGTTGAGTGTAAAATGAAAAAATAATTATCTTTTCTTGATATAATAAAAGTAATAAATAAAAGAAATAAATATATTTTAAAAATAGTGGACAAATAGGATTAAACGGAAGGGGTAAAAAAAAATTCTTTATATAATAAAAGTAATAAATAAAGTAAATAAATATATTTTAAAAATAGCGGACAAGTAAGATTAAACGGAAGAGGTAATGAAGTAATTTAAACAATAAAAATGAAGACACTGAATTTTACACATAAATCGCATTCGTCAAATGCGTTTTATGCCTTTCTTTCTCAGCTCAATTATTGTCGAGTATAAAATGAAAAAAAAATCTTTTTTTTATATAACAAAAGTAATAAATAAAAGAAATAATTATATTTTAAAAAAAGTGGACAACTAAGATTAAACGGAAGGGATAATAAAGTAATTTCAACAATAAATAAGAAGACATTGAATTTTACACATAAATCGTATTCGGTGAATGCGGTTTATGCCTTTCTTTCTCAGCTCAATTATTGTTGAGTATAAAATCGAAAAAATAATTATCTTTTCTTGATATGATAAAAGTAATAAAAGTAATAAATAAATATTTTTTAAAAATACTGAACAAATAATATTAACGGAAGGGGTAATAAAGTAATTTCAACAATAAATAAGAAGACATTGAATTTTACACATAAATCGTATTCGGTGAATGCGGTTTATGCCTTTCTTTCTCAGCTCAATTATTGTTGAGTATAAAATCGAAAAAATAATTATCTTTTCTTGATATGTTAAAAGTAATAAAAGTAATAAATAAATATATTTTAAAAATACTGAACAAATAATATTAACGGAAGGGGTAATAAAGTAATTTCAACAATAAATAAGAAGAGAGAGAAACTTATTCATAAATCACATTCAACTAATTCATTTTATATCTGTCTTTCTCAAACTCTTTCTATTTAGATATCTAAGAAGCATTTTAAAAGTTTTCAACTCCATGGCCATGGACTAAAGTATAATTAATTTTATTCTTTTTTCTCCTTCCCAAAAATTCATGAATATTTTTTAAGTTATTAAAACGAATTTAACTATCACATTTTGTCACTTTTGGACAGTACAGATAACAGAATTCTAGTACCAAATAAAGGCTTGAACTTCATTGCACATGGGAAGTCTCATTCCAAAAGAAAAGTTCTCTAAGTATAATTTGTTGTTAGCTGCTTTCGTTCTCTATGCATTTCACCGCTTCACTGGAAATTTCCTTTGTTCCTATGGTACTATAGTTTGATAGATTTCACCGTTCTATTTAGGATTGCGTCTTGAGATTTGAAACCAAGTATAATTGAAAATGTATCATCAACAAGAAGAATTTATTGGAATCGGATTCTTTTAAAGAATGTATCGAGAGAAATTGAATTTGATTAGATAATGTGTGGTAAACATGGATCTATGTTTTAGCAAGATATGATGTTTGATAGTCGTAAATTGAAATTTGATTAATTCAGTTTGTGTTCATATATGAGGTTTATTTGAACAAACTCTCTCTATGAGAATTTGAATTTAGTTTTTTATATCTAGTGCTTGCCGAAGAATAAAAGATTTTTGTTCATCCCGTCACAATCCTTAGAAATTTGAATATAACTTGTTATGGACACATGTAATTAGCTTTAAATTAAACAAAAATAAGAAACATTTTATTTAAAATATTAAGTTTCATATATACGGGGTAAATATTATTCACTACACAATCAAGCTAAGTCACTTTATATGAAATATAAATATACTTTATGATAAATATTAATTAGTAATTTAATAAAAACAAATAATAATAAATTCAATATCATAAACCAAACTGCATTATTAATACTTCAAAAAAAAATTATTCTCAACATATATAATTTAAATCTTTTTCAAATTAAGAGTCCTATCTAACGTTTTGCTTTGAAGCTTCGAAGTTAAATGTATATCCAATAAATAAGAAAAATAAGTTTCATTCAAAAGAAGAAAAAGTTTCTTTTTCAAAAAAAATAATAATATAAAGAATTGAAAAAAGTTTAGTATCATTGAACATAGCACATATGTTTTTTAATAGATTTCAATTTTTTTTTTAATATATACTACACTTTATTTTTCTTTGTCGGTGCATCTACGCAACAATGTACATATTAATTTATGTTTCATTTTTCTTACGATCTTCGGTAAAAGCAAATTATGTGGGACGAATTTATGCAGGCGAGACAAATTGATAATATCAAAATGAACAAGACCTCATTACTTATAAAGGGTAAACAAAATGAATTTCGAAAATTTAAAATATTTTCTTTTCATATAATTATTTTATATATAAAATTTATCGACTCGACTAATTCTAATCGATTGCAACAGGCAAATGAAAATGAAATGTCTGAAGGAATTTAATGTAAAGCTCTGAAATAATTAATACTAATGGCCGGCTGACCAAACAGTAAATAAAAGTTGTTGGCTGAGTACTATCATTAAATGCCTTTTAAATTTGTGAGTAAATTATATTTATAAAAATTAAATTATAATTTATTTTAATTAAGTATCTGAATATATACTAAGTTTCTTTTTATTCAAATACTTCCAATTTAAATTTTAAGTTTTTTTTGTATATATATTTTCAAACGTTCATTATGACATTTCTTTTAGTTATACAAATTAATCTTAATAAGTGGTAAAACCTGATAGATGTTTCAATTAAAGATGATGTATGAACGTAATATATTTTAAATAATTAACGAATTATCTATGTTATGAGTATTTGAAATGACATGTAGAAAGAAAAGTTAAAATTGAAAGTGTTTAATAGAAATATTTTATCATATGTTTAAATATTCTATTAGAAAAAACTATACTTCTCTATCCCAATTTATGTGACATTTTGAGATTTAAACAAATTTATCTTTTACCGTAAATTTTTCATATATCCTTTAAATATTTTAGATGTCAATTATGAAGATTTCATGCGTAAATTCCCGATTAAATTTAAACTGTTTGACTCTCGAAAAATGAAAAATGCCACATAAATTGGGATATGAGTAATTCAATTATCTAAATTAAATTTATTAATTTAAGAGGTTATCGATGTATTATGCCAAAATTGTTTGTACATTCTCTTTTGAGAACTACAACTCAGCTACTCCACAACACAACTTTTCTCAGGGTAAGGTCTGCGTACATCACGACACGCCTTTTTTCAGACTCCATTTGTAAGATTACATTAGATATATTATTACGATTGGTGTAGATCATATAGGGCAATATCAAAGAAAGCAAAGCCATATAAGATCTAGTTCATAAGATGGAAAGAAAAAGAATTGGAATTGATCAAATTGTATGTTAAAAGAAGAAAAAAGGGGCAAATGAGAGATGGAAAAGTAAATGGAGGAAGTCACAATCAAGCGTTTGCTACAATATAAACTTCTAAACATTACCTCTATTGCTCTTTTTTTTTTTGGCCTTTTAACTGCAGAAAACATGAACCAACTTGACTTCTAATATTGAGCTACGAGTATTCGAGTTATTTAAGACTATCGTAAAGACAGGTTGATCGAATCATCACCTCTGTATCGACTTGTAAAGAACCACGGTCACGTATTTGGACAGGAACCGGTTAGTTGAACCGAGTGCTACCACGGAAGGGGTACTCCTGTCTTTCTGCATGTAGAGATGGTTAAGTACCACGTGCTGAGGTCTTGAAAGCGGAGGTGGAATTTCCATGTGAGATGGAGAAACGTTAAGCAACGTCATCTGTAGATGGGGTGGGACCACGGGTGGCTCCTTAGCGTAGTCCTCGGATACAAGGTGCAAGTTGTTGTAGCTGGAATCAGGGGACTGAGGAGGTTCGAAACCAGAAATGCTTTCAATGTCTTCTGGAACGTAATCCTGCACATTGCATCAGTCGGTAAGGACAGAACTTTGTCAAGTTATAGCACGTCAATGCAAAGGAAAAAACGTTGATATGACGAGTGCTATGCCCATCTGGAAAATCTAGCTTTCATCAGAGTGAGATTAGTCTAAAGGCAACTTAGCAAGTTGACTAAGACTGAGATGATTCATTCAAGAAAGGTTTAGCTAACACTAATCGTAGAACAATCCGTGTCATCAACAAAGTCGAGTATCAAGCTTGTACTTTTTCTTTTTGATAGGGTAAACCCCGCCCCTCAGAACCCACCTATCCAGGATTCACTGGTGTAACTCTCTCACTCTGCTCCCTTTGACTCGAATCCAACCAAAGGTTGGTTGAACCACGCCACAAAGGTGGGATAGTCTAGTGAAACAACTGTCCCGGAAGAGGGGTCTGGACAAAAGGGTGTCACAATATAAAAAAAAAGTACACACACATAGAAAATAAGGGGAGTCAACCTAGAGTATATATACATAAAACTAGAAGTTTGACCGAATTAAACAGTGTAATTTTCCGGCTGACACCCCTTAGCATAAGGTGGCTCCTCCGCAATTGGTTCTAGAGTGCTGGTGTTTACAATATAAAAAAGAGTTGGAGTGGATCACACTTCTTTTGCTGCAAATTTAACTGTTACTCCACAAGTGTCATTGATTTTCATCGAAGTGCTTGAATGCCCTTTAATCTAACATGAATATCTACTCTAGAAACAAATCAAGTTATGGGACATAAAAGTGAAAAAGGGAATCATATAATTACAGAAACTAAAGGATTCGTAAACAGCCAAGACTTCTCTTTGCAAAGTGGGATGTTGGGGTTATGTTGTATAAGTAAAAGGTTTACAAGCCTGTAATGAAATAGCAGCAAATCAATATGTGAAAAATGTGTTAGACCTATAAAAATAAATGAACATACTAAATATACCCTATTTGCGGCCTAAACGATCCAAGATTTGGTGGATGAGAATGAAAAATAATAGAAAAGAATAGGTTTGTGGCCATTTGCTTGCAGGCAAACCGTGTGATGAGCCATGATGTCAATACTGAACGGAGAAGAAACAGAGAAGAAAATATGGGTCTAAAGTGGAAAATTATCAGTAACACCTATACGCCTGTGAAAATAACCACTGAGGTTAGGCTGCTGCATAAGGCACTAACGAACAAATTTCGCCAAAGAAAAAGTTCATCTCTTCACTTTGAATCTAAAAGAAACAGGTATCAACACTTTACAGCTTTCCCCATTCAAACGACTTACCCCCATACAGACAAATGAGAAGGTATTCTAGTTTTACACAAAAAAACATAAAATATCACAATAAATAGTTTAAAAACTCTTACACATATTCTATGCAAAAGCACAAAATAATTAAAAAATAACAGAAATTAAGATAGACGTTATGGGAGAAAAATTGAAGATGTCAAAAAGTTTACACTGGATACAGTGACTCGACGAGAGAGAGATTATTGGAGAACACCCACAACGTTAGCCATACCATATGGCCATCAAAGACTAGAACTTCTCTTTTAAGGTAAATGAGTTAACATATCCTTTAAGCAACATAATGACTTGTAAAAAATGTAATGGGCAATTCAAAAAAAATCTTGGTGAAATTCCCTATGATTCTTCTTTGAGAAAACAAAGGACATACTCAGGCATTAACTTAATGATCTCTCACCATATTTTCTATCACACAGACATGAACAAACTAGACACTTGAGTGACAGCTAAGGTTCAGTCTAAGATAAAGCAAAACTCAGCAGAGATTCAACCAACAGACACGAAAAATCTTTTTCCATATCATTTTTGAAAGTCAAATCCTTAGACAGCTGAAGAACACAGGCATAAGTGCAATCCATGAGGAGCTTTTGATCTATGAAGAAGAGCCAAACAGAATTTCAAAAACCTCTTAATTCCAATTATCTAAAACCATATGTTTTTATCAAAAAAAAAAACTATATGTATAAGAATGAGCCATGAAGAAACAACTCATTCAGAAGTGTCTCAGTCTCATAATGTTTGAAGTCATCTTTCATATTTGAGATGTGAGTATAAAAGGTAGACACTACCTATTACATGTAGGCTAGCTCTCTGAAGTGTCATAAATTACCGGATTAAGCACACAGATCTAACAAAAACTTGTATTCATGAAGAAGCATGAAGCTTCCGATCAGGCAATCACATAATAATAATTACTCCTCCCATGTTTTTATAGACAACATAGTTTAACTTGGTGAAGTTAATTTGACTAACGTATTATATCCAGTAATGTGTTTCAGACTTTCAGGAGCCTCGAAGAAACCGTACAACACAAAACTAGACTTAGAATTCAATGGATTACCGAAAATGTATTAATAACCATGACAACAGGATGAAAATTTTTTTTGAAAAAGAAGCAACAGGATGACAAATGTACCTTCATGTCTAAAAGGTTGTAAGTATTCCCTGCTTCATCCTGAACACATGGCAAGTCAGGGGAACACCTCCATTGTCCGTCAACTATAAACCTATATTGGTATACCCCTGAAGGAAGCACCTTCAAAATGGTGAAATCCTTCCCTGATTTTTGCAGAGGCATCCTAGAAAATGAGTTTGAAACTTTTAACGTTAAACTTGCAACCTTGATGCCTAAATAGAGATCATGGATGAGGAAATTGTCTTTTTGCTGTAGAATGTGGATGAGAAAAGTAAAACTTATAACCTTGACTTCCAATTATCCCATGATCCCTCCACAGCAACTTCTTTGCCATCAAGAGTCCAAGATATAAGTGTTGGAACTCCTTGCTCGTCACAAGGTTCTTCATAACCTGAGGTGGTTTGCGACCATGAAATGCTTGGGCCGTGCCCCTCATCAGGTCTCTGTAGAGGAACCACTGGCATCTGGGGCAAACATTTAAAAACCAAATGATGTCGATCATACAAATCATCTCTTTGCAGAGAAATCAACATGAGAAAAATTAAGTCCATGCTAGTTGCCAACAACATTAGCCGAACATCAAAAAGTGGAAAACGTAGTTTAGCAATTGCTTAAGGAAGCAATTCAGATAAACCATATATTACTGATGTATAAAAGGTTTGTTTTGAAGAAACCAATTGAGCTTATAACCTTAACATTTCAAAAACAATTCAGATTTCAGAACTAAACAGTTTTCACTTACATTAAAAAAAATACAGCAATTTAAAGTGATAACCTTTACTCAGAGCTAACCGTCAAAATTCACAGTTTGAATATGAACCACAAAATAAATCTCAGTCTAAATCAACCTACACAATCAGCAACAACACTAACATCTCAACCAGAAACTACTTCGGTACAGTTATATAAGTCCTTCACACTCATTTCATATTGTTTCAACCCATCACTCTAATACTCAAAAATATTTGAAAAATAAATAAAAGAAGGGAAAATAGAAATACTACCCCCCTTCAACCCTCATTTCCGAGAAAGAATGCAAAGGGTAACAACTGACCCCACGTCGAAACATCAAAGGTGAACGGGAAGTCTTCACATTTTAAAAGCAATTCAGATTTCAGAAGATAGTTTTCATCAAAAAAAATAAAATACCAGCAATTTAAAGTAATGACCTTCATTCAGATCTATAACCATCAATGCATAATAGCAACATTCATGTGTGAAATGCTAAAAAGACAGTTTAAATCAACTTAAGAAAAAGATACAATTTTACGATCACACAGCCTTAACATTTCAAAAACAACTCAGATATCAGAATTCAGAACTAGAAGTTTTTGCCAAAAACTACAGCAATTTTAAGAAATGACCTTTATTCAGATCCAACCATCTATACCATTCATGTATGTACCACAAAACAGATCCAGTCTATGTCCTACTTGATTCCACAAACTTCAAGCAATTAGATAGACAAAAGATTAAAACTTTACACCTAAACAAGCACAACAACCACTATGCCGCGATCCCAAACAAGTTTCAACCAATTAAACAGAAAAAAGATTTGAACTTTACACCTACATAAGCAACAACACCTAATATGCATCAACTCCTAACTAGTTGAGGTCGGTTATATGAATCCCCAATATTCATTCACTTTATTTGAACCCAAGTCACTATAAGGCACAACCAGTTAGATAGACAAAATTAAAATTTTACCCCTAAACAAAGCATAACAACAACAACATCGCAATCACAAACCAGTTTGAACCAATTGAGCAGAAAAAAGATCACTCTACACCTACATAATCAACAACATCTGATATGCCTCAAATCCTAACTAGTTGAGGTCTGCTACATGAATCACTTCATCTGAAAACACGTCATTCCAAGCAATTAGATAGACAACTATTAAAATTTTACACCTAAACAACAATCCCAGACCAGTTTCAAACAATTAAACATTATAAAGATCACTTTACACCTACATAAGCATCAACAACTAATATGCCTCAAATCCTAACTAGTTGAGGTCAGTTACATGAATCCTCAATATTCATCCGCTTAATTGGAATCCACTTCATTCCAAGCCATTAGATAGACAAAGATTAAAACATTACACCTAAACAAGCACAACAACAACAACGCGATCCCACACTAGTTTCAACCAATTAACAGAAAAAGATTTGAACTTTACACCTACATAAGCAACAACACTAAATATGCCTCAAATCCCTAACTAGTTGAGGTCAGCTACATGAATCCTCATTATTCATTCGCTTCTTTTGAATTCACTTCATTCCAAGCAATTGGATAGACAAAGATTTTAAAAACAACAACTAAGCCGCAATCCTAAACTAGTTTCAACCAATTAACTGAAAAAGATTTGAGCTTTACACCTACATAAGAAACAACACCAAATATGCCTTAAATCCTAACTAGTTGAGGTCAGCTACATGAATCCTCAATATTCATTCATTTGAACCCACTTCATTCCAATCAATTAGATAGACAAAGATTAAAACATTACACCAAAAACGAGCACAACAACAACAACCACTACCCGCGATCCCAAACTTGTTTCAACCAATTAAACATAAAAAGATTTGAACTTTACACCTACATAAGCAACAAACAACAAATATACCTCAAATCCAGCTACATGAAGCACTTCATATCAATACAACAAAAAAAAATCAAGAACAATAAGACAAAACAAAAAAGAAATAAAACAACCCCTCCACCCCACATTTCCAATAAAGGCTAAAAAGGTTAACAAACTTACCTCAGGTCGAAACATCAAAGGTGAACGAGTTGCCCTAGGACTGGACGGTGGAGATTGACCCATGAACTCTCCATCAACCTGATGAACGGCCATGATATCTTGGACCCCACCAGAATCAACCCTTCAACCCCAGATGGGATATTGCCCTCATTTTCTTCTCTTCCATTAACATTCCCCATTTTCTTGAATCTTTAACACCACCCACAAAAAACCCACTTCAAATCTACAAAAAAGATTCTTTCTTTGTATAGTTTTTATTAATACATTTCACCCACCACCACTATATATGATTATTAAGGACAAGAAGTAACCAGATTAAAAAAAAAAAATTGGGATTTTAATTGGCTTTGTATTTGTGTTTTCTCTATGATTATAATGGGATTAAAGATTAGATAATTGAGTTTTTGCAAGATGAGTGAAGTAAGGAACACACAGAATAGCCGGTAAAAGAAAGGCACAGGTGAAAGCAAATATGTGTCATGTGTGTACGAATTTGAAACTAATTTAATTGCTTGTGTTTATGCATATAATAATTCAAGTTTAACAACACGTAAAAACTTACTTGTACCAAAATTTATGCTAAATTATATTTATTAAAATTTTAGTAAAGTACAATAGCGTATCATATCTATGTAAGGAGACTGTTTTTGATAAATTATCGTAAAAATAGAGACAATAATAAACAAAAAAAGAACATATGAGGTATATGTTTTTTTATCTAACCATCATCAACTATTTTACTAAAACATAATTCGAAGTTGAAAAGACTAAGTTTTTGAATAACAGTTATCAAAATACGCATGGTAACTTAATTTGCCCAAAATAATTTTTCCACATAGCAGATTACTCATTAATTTCGGGGCATGTTTTGATAATTAGTTTTCAAAGAAACACAAGCACCTGATTCTTTTTAACCATTGTCTTTTTAAAAAAAAAATCCAATTCATTTCTTTAACTATCAGTGTGGACTGTGGAGTGTCATTTGACACCATTTTTAAATTAAGAAAGAGAGTGTATACCACGCACCATCAAATACTAATTGAGGTGTATAATAAATTCGTTCAGTGTCTGATACTCGTATTGGAGCCCGAATAAATCGAGATTCACGCCTTCCACGTTAAGGATAAAGCGTCTCCCAACAAAGGTGACTCAATACCTAGGGGAACTCAAAATCAAAACATCTAATTAAGAATTAAAGAATACTTACTACTCTACCACAACCTTCGTTGGTGACTTCAATTTTGATATACCCTTGATGCATCATGTATTAGTGATTAAGTGTACATCATGTATAACTTAAGAGGGGAGTAAATTGCTAAGTAATAAGTGAATGTGTTTAATCCCTTTACCTAATATTTATCACATAACCGTAATAAACTAATAATTATTACGTAATTTACTTCAAATCATCACTTAATCATAATAAATTAACATAATTTAGTATATAAAATGGATCCAACAAAACTTTTCCACCTTGGATCTTTGATGCTCAAAGGGTTGTTGCACATCCTTTTCAACATTTGAGTACTTGTGGACAAGTTAATGCAAAGTCGTTGTCCAATGAGAGCCACAATGACCAAATATCTGTCCACCATTTGCCACATAACGATTCCCTCCGTTCACTTTTACTTATTTACTTGGAACTTTACGTGCTCGTTAACAAACAATAATTAATATGAATAGTTATCACAATATTTATATTAATTGATATATGAATTTAGGTCTTGAAAAACGATTCGGCGAATAAGTAATTGATGTTGAAGGTAAAATAAGAATTTTTTTTTTTATCTTTCTTGATATGTTCAAAGTGACAAATAAAATGAACGGGGGAGTATTATTATGGCGAACATGTCTGGATTGTGGTGAGATGATACGAGATTTTTTCATCTTTAATCAAAAATCTCGAGTTTGAGTCTTTGGTAATGAAAAAATTGTTGGAGCAACATCCCCAGAAATAGAACCCACAATGTGCGAATGCAGATTTAATTAGCCCTAATATAAATATCAGCTACCGAATAAAAAAAACTGAAAACATGTTATGGTGGCCATCTTGAGGATTACAAAATCAAATTGGGCCCTTAGGCGTACTAAGTCTAATAAGCGTTTCTTGTTTGTGTCTATTCTATCAATCAATTTGTTGATGAGACAAAAGAGGTTTCCTAAAAAATGATAGTACAAGGTAACCACTTTTATTACTGCTATTAGTGGTTTTTCTTTGATTATATTTGATTTTACTTATTACTTGTTCATTTTATATATCTAGAGTTATATATTAGCCCCAAAGCATTTTAACGTTTATTACGTCCACCCTCGTATCGGAATTGTATATCTAGACTTGAAGAATTTCATCGATTACTACACCCTTGCTTGTCTCTGAATGTCTATGTATACACCGTAAGTCTTTCCTCATTTGAACGTCATCTTTTTCATTTAAAAAGATGATTTTAGCAATCCTCATTGAGGAAGGGATCCCATCGCACATCCCATTCATGAACAAAGGATTCGTAATCAAACAACTTGACATTCCTTAGAAGGCTCACTTTTAAGGTGACAATTGCCCTATGAAGACTCGCTTTCACTACGGCTCTGATAGGTTACTTAACCAAGTGGCCTATGAGCCGCAGGCTCATTCTTCAAATAGGTATGCTTGTCATGAGCCAAGAGTACATACAACAAATAATTGATAAGTAGATGATAGTTACAAAGGTCAATCAAAGAAACTTGAATACACAAATAATTCTTGATGTACACTTGAAGCATCATGTATCACATACAAAAATGTAAACCTGAAAGCCAATTTTCCCATCACAAAACACTTTTGATCCCATGTTTATTCCAAAAAAGAATTGCACCTTTATAAACTTCATTGAAGTCACAGTGACTCGAACTTTCTATCCATATTTCTTCCTTTTTCAACTTTTGGGAGAGGGAAGAATCAATTTTTTTCACATTAGGGGTCGTTGCATACTGGTTGTTCCAACATTGCTGTGCATGTACAAGTAGGTTTTCTTTGCAGAAAAACCGGTTACTGTAGGAACTGGTGAGAAGCCCGTATACCTACCCTCCATCTTCGCCGAGCATATGTCAGAGATGTATCTGAGAAGATCATGTCCTTGGATAAATGGCTGAGCAGCATATTGTTCAAATGGCATCCACTGCAAGTAGAGGACAAACAAAAAGTATTAACGAAAAAACACGAGCTTGGGGCGTGCAGCTCTGAACAGCTTATTTGACGCATATGAACTTTGCTTATACACAAGTTTGCACATAAATTTCTTTTTGAAAAAAAAAAGTTTTATAATGATGGTATCCATGTCAATTTGCACACTTCAACTATTTCATCCGTACCTACTATCTACCACCACTATAGGCACCAGGTAACTCTACCCACCAGGACTTAGGCAAATGAGAAGAAATCGAACTTGGAATCCCAGCCCCCTATGATTTTCACCCACTTGATTGGCCATTTTTCCCCACCCTTAGGTGCAAGCTTGCTCATATTCTTTTTTAATAGGTAAAGTTTGCACATAAGTTTCTAAGAGTAAGTTATATTGATCCAAGTTAACTTCCTTCATTCACCTTCAATAAAGCTCATGTCAATTGTTTCTACTTGATTACTTTGTCCAACAGCAAAACCACATGATTTCAGCTAAAAAAATTCTACAGAAACTGCAAGATCTGCTCAGAGGGGAAAATGTTGTTTGTTCAGGTTCCTGGAACTTCTAATGGACTGAGAAGGGGAAAAGGGGAATTGCTGAAATGGTGAAGTCTAAGAGCATTATATATTGGCATAATACATAAACAGACACTCAAACTTGGCCTCAACTAGCAAGTCAACATTCCAACTGCGAGTATGCACATCTAGACACCTCAACTCATCTCCATTTTGTCAATTGAACACTCCAACTTACAAAATGATCATCTAGACACCTATAAAATTTATGTGCGGCGTCAGCATCAGGTCTCCATGAGACACAATGGAGATGAATTGGAGTGTTTAGTTGACAATCGAATCCAAGTTGAGGTGTCTAGATGTGCCCTCTGAAAATTGGAGTGTTTGCTTGCCAGCTGAGGTCAAATTTGAGTGTCCGTTTAAGTATTATGTCATATTTATTTAATAGCATTGACATAGAAAGTCCTAGTTCAGAATATTATTTTAAACAGCATGTACCTGGGCTGCCTCTATTTCTCTCTCTTGCATCTGGATATCATGGGAAAGAGGTTGCAGCATGCAGACGAAAAATAGATCTGATTTGTCAAAGAATGACTTGTGACTTTGCCTGCAATTCAATAAAGTCATTGTTCATACACATGAAATGCAGTAAGGATGAACAGACCAAACATGTAAGGACAACATAAGGTTTCATATTGTTACGTAAAAAAGAAGAGATTGTAGCTTTTAATAATATGTGGGATGAGAACATGGAATCCTTGGAATCCTTATATGGTCTTGGGGAATCCTCCCTCATAAGCTAAGGTTTTTGGGGTTGAGTTAGGCCCAAGATCCATTTCTTATTTTTGGTAAAGGGCCGAAGATCCATTTCTTATTTTTGGTAAAGGGCCAAAGATCCATTTCTTTACATGGTATCAGAGCACAACCCATCCCAATTTTCATATCCGGTGTTGGACCCACATATTAAATTGTCCACACACCAGTTGTCTAGCTCTGGGCGTGATTGGGGGGGGGGGAGTGATTCTGAGTAGCTTTATCGAGATAAGAAGCAAATTGTGAAAAGGCACGAAGAGTCTCACATGGAGGATCAAAGGAGTGAGTGGGCTCTTTATATGGTTTGGGGAAATCCTCACCTCATGAACTAGCTTTTGGGGTTGAGTTAAGCCTAAAAGATAGCTCAAGATCCATTTCTTTACATGGTGAGAGAGTCGGGCTCATCCTAATTCATTGTTTCCAATTCGCGCTCCAAATGTCTAGTCCTATTGGGGGAAATGTTGGAGTTCCACATCGTTTGTGGTAGAGATGGTAATGGGGGGGGGGGGGGGGGGGGGGTTGAGCTTAACCTGCAAAAAATTTAACCCGCCCCACATAACAATTTTTTTCATTTCCAACCCACCCCATCCCACCCCACATAAACCCGCCTCGCATAAATTTTTGAATATTTTCCTTTTACATTTAAGTTTGATGCTAAAAATGAAATTCATAAATAAATTCATTTTCTTATTAAGTTGTATTGATTTAATAGATAATAACTTAAAATTTTATTTTTTAAAGGTCAATTGGGAAGCATGTAAGAAACCGTAATAGTTTTTATTGAACCATTTTCATTTAGTATCTTGAGTATTTTAGTAACGTTAAAGAAATAATCTTAATAAATAATGTTCTATAACTCTTATAACATGTAAAAAGTTAAAATTAAGTTTGAACCCTCATAAAACCGCCTAGACCCACAACCCGACCCGCCCCACATTAGTTTTTAAGAAACCCACTTCAACCCGCCCCATTGCCATCCCTATTTGTGGGATGAGAACCCAATGGTCTTGGGCAATCCTCCCCTCACAAGCTAGCTTTTGGGGTTGAGTTAGGCCCAAGATCCATTTCCTTACAAGTAACATCGTGATACTCTCAATGACTATGTTGTTGGCATTCAAATCAAAAGGGAACAAGCATAGACACCAGAACACCCCTATATACGTACATAATATCAAAAATGCAGTACATTTAAGGCAGCGAAAGAGAACCTGAATGCCAGTAATTCTACAAACTTCGCATTAACCTGTATCAATGGATACCAAGTAAGTGACTGCTATTACTATATATCCCGAATCAAACTAATATTTGGAATAACTAGTTTTTTCAACCGTAAAAAATATTAACAACTGAATTCTCTCTCACCCCTGTCTCTTCTTTCACTTCTCTGACAGCTGCATCAGATATATCTTCACCCTGTGGATGAAAAATTCAACATAATAGCAAATATTCTTGCAGCTCATTTGCTTTAGATTTCCGCTATTTTACTTAAGACTTTTTTATATGGCATAGAAGTTTTCATTTACACATACCTCATCAACAACTCCGGTAGGAAACTTCCACACACCGGTTCCACGGAATCGTCCACTCTTTTCTTGGACAACTAGCACCTAAGATTTTAAAGAAAATTATCACTACAAGTACTCCAATAACTAACATGCACTATGATACCTTAATTTAAGTTTCTTTTAGAAAAAACAACATGTGTTGTGATACATACATAGCCAGATAGATGTATATAAGTATAGAAATGCACGTAAGCTGGAAACTATCTGAATGATCTACATGGAGAAAGCAAAACCCTTCTCCGGAAAAAAGAAAAAGAAGAAAGAAAGTGTGCAAGTATCCAACAGACAGGAGGTGGGGTAAGGTGGTCTGACATACTAAATGACATTTAAAGAAAATATTCAAGCAAGAGAGGGTTGAGGTATGAAAACGTAACGTGCTATATATAGAAAAATATATCGTCATACACTCCACACTGAATTCACCTTCTTGACAAGGTCAATAAGTTCAATAAACCAATTGTACAAGGAAATTACGCCAGTAATGTTATTTCTATTTCACTAGATAAGGTACCATTAGTTTCAGTAACAAGCCATGAGTATAGCCTTGACATATACAAGTTTTAACATATCTCAGGCATTCTCTCCTTACACAGTTATACACACTTTCTCGGTCGCTATCTACAACTTTTGCCTTCTTTGACTGTCTTCTTCAATCTTTCTATCTTCTGCTTTTGTCTTTGGCGCTATTGTCCCTTCTATTAGTACTTCAGTTATTTGGATTTAAGACGAAAATACAAGGAGTAACACCAAAATATACCTCATTCCTTTCATTCACGACGAAAGCACCAATACCCACTCTATGTGTAGCATTTGCTGGAATAGTGTTAGCAGTTTCAGGCAGCCAACTCACAAGCATCAAGTATTTTGGTTCTGCATGGTGGTAAATAAATCCTTCCTGCAAAACAATAGGATAATTGTATCAGAAATTGACATCGATTCAAGCCAATATAATTTAACCACCATAAAAAAGAAACAAACTTACCTTGACAGCAGGTTCAACAAGCATTACAAGCTCAATAGGCAATTTGATCCAAACACCTTTTTTACCCTGCAAATATGTCCACCTATTATTAAGGATGAAATATGAATCAAAATCTTGCTATAGAAATTTAGACTCCCAATTAATCATGGCAATACAATCGGCCTATTTTTCTTTTTGACAAAAGGGGTAGGGGAAGGGGATTACAAGATGGGGAATCGAACTCTCACCAACAAGGTGAAAGTTCAGGTAGACGTAGGATTCCTCTCAATCAGCCTTTTCAAAGACAGGTATCTCTATTCTCTAATAGATTCGAGTACCCCACCCCCACCCCCCCACCCCCAACCAATCACTAATTTTGAAGCCCTGAATTTGGCAGTGTGAAATGACACAACATCTTTCAAACACCAGTTCCTACTTGTATAGTTGTGAATGAGCTGGTGTTCAGCAGATTGTATACTAAATGTTCCACAACATTTTTTCAAGGACGAAGTCACCGCATGCACAATAGACTAACACATAAGGTATAACATCAGCTCAGGTGATGTTGAATTAATAGCCTCATGACAACACACAAAGAGTCCTCTTCTTCTGCTTCTATTTTTACTCTAGACAAACATGAAGTATTGCTAGCATCTCGAGCACTCAAATGTACCCCAACCCCCCTCCCACAAAATAAATGGGTACATCTTAAAATTTTATGCAATTACATTTCAACCACAGTTAAACTGTAAAACAATCCTAAATTTGTGATTTAAGATGTCCAGGAGCAAGAAACAGAAGGGTTAGATGTTAAGGAGCAAAACAAATGAAGATGTGCATGAAAGGAACATTTTTTTTCTTTTGTTTTTGCAGTCATAGAGAACAAACCTACCAGATTTAGATTTAGCAAAAGATGTGGCAACTCAAGAGCAGTCTCTCAGCCCCACCCACCCATTAAGGGAAAAAAGAAAAATAACTCATCAACAGTTTTATATGATTCTTTCATAATTGTTGTGTCCGGACAACTTTCGCACACTCGACTATTCTATCGAGTACCTGGTATCTCGCATCAAGACATCTATCAAGAAATTCTGCTTACCAAAACTTAGACAGATAGAAATAAGTCTGTTGGAATTTGATCGCTGGTCTCCAAGGATTTCCCCACCCTTAGGTGCAGTACTACTATGTTAAGATAAAAGAACCTTTCGCCAACTTTATTGTTAACTTTGGGTGAGGAGACACCATTCAAAAACCTGCAACACTTACGACGAAGTAGGCCTGACACACAGAAAAAAGTTCTTTCTATTTTTACAATGGTGGTAACCCGGGCCACCTTCTGCACAACTCAATTATTCCATTGGATACTTGCTACGTCCCACACACAGTTTTAGATAACTCTATCCACTAAGACTTGGGGAATGATTAAGAAGAAGGAAAAAAAAGAAAAGGAATCTTCCTTTCTCAACTTATTCGCCACCTTTATTTTGGATCCCAAAAAAAAGAAGAATATATCTTTGCTCAAATTCACTACCAAGGGGAATCTTACATGACTAACTTTATGATTAAATACTTCAGTGACATTTGAAAAGTAGAATCTGAACAGTGATCCAAAAACAAAATACTCTCTCCGTTTTAATTTGTTTATCTTACTTTCCTTTTTAAGTTCGTTTCAAAAAGAATATCTCTTTCTTTTTTGGAAACTTTTTAATTTTAACTTTCCACATGACATGTTTAAGTCCACAAGATTAAAAGGCATTTCGGTACATTTTACATATATTTAGCTTAAGATCACAATATTCAAAAGTCTTCTTTACTCTCTTAAACTCCGTGTCAAGTCAAAACCAAACAAATAAAGTGAATGAAGGGAGTATATTTGTACTACCTGTTGTCTCCAATGAGAAAGTGAAGCTCTAAGCAAAGAAGCAAAGACAGAAGGGTCCAATGGCTCATTAGTCATTTCAACCGTCACCCCACCATAGTCATCCTCTTTTGCAGCTAATATTCTATCCACTTGTACCATTTCTTTCTCCTTTGCCATTGCCGGAGTTGCAGAGCAACTCATTGATGACCTTGTATTTAGATTAATTCCACACCTAATCTTGGTCAATTTGCCTTCAAATATTCACAAAAAAAAAATGGTTAGACTTGTTCACAAAGTTAAAATCACAAAAGGGTCAATCAAAGAAACTAAAATATAGCTAAATATTTGATGACGACAACAACATACCCAGTGTAATTCCACCCCTACCTCTAACCTCATGTATGTAAAAAAGTTGTTTCCAAAAGACGCTCGACTCAAGTGCAACAAATCAAAAAGAGTTACGGAAAAAAAAACAGTACAGAAACATGTCAATTAATAAGGAAATCAGTAAAGTACATAGCATTCACCAATAAGAACAGTAACAACAACCAAATAATGTGGTAAGTGAAACACAATAACAACAGATGATAACATATATCCAAAAGCAAGAAACTACATGTATACGACTAATACGATGCTAATAGACTCCCACCAAGCCTAATCAAGCTCAACTATCTACTAACCTTGACAATTTGCCTAAAATATTCACAAAAAAAATCGTTACACATGGAAAAAGCTGACCTAATCTTGGACAATTTGCCTAAAATAATGACAATAATTGATTAAACTTAAGCAAGATTGAAACTTTCACAAAATGGTATACTAAAAATAGAAAAATAGAAAAAGGGGTCACCTTGATTTTGGCAGAAACTGAGTTTCACTGGACGGCAAGACAAGAAGTGACGTTTTGAGCTAAAAAATGAAGTTCTTGGTGAAAGAAAAGGAGTGCGACATATAAATTTGATTATCATCTAAAGTTTATACAGATTACTATTGGGAAAAAAATATACATATAAATTATACTTTAGTAATTAAAAATGAATAATAATGGAAGAATGAGGATGGGTCTCCAATTCAGTAAAAAATGCGTAAACGTGGAGACAGGGAGAGAGAAAGGCTGAGATTGGAAGAGGGAGTCAAGACATAATCTAATAAGAAATGGTGGAAATTGGAATGGTAGTTGTGTACCAAAACTCTTTAGTACCAAATAGTCTTGGATTAAATTATAGTACCATTTAATTTGTTGTTTGGTTGATAAGTTTGGGATAACTTATATCGGGATTAATAATTAGTATCGGAATAAGTTATCCCTCCCCTTGGGTGGTATAATAATCCCAGAATAACTTATCCCGAGATAAAATAAGTAAATGACAAAAATGTCTCTTTCAATCCATTTGTTACATCACTTTTTACATTCATGAAGAGCATTTTCGTAAACAAATAAATTGTCCTTAAAATTTGTTATTTTGAATACAACAAACCAAACGCTCAATAAAAAATAATCCCATCATAATTTATCATATCATAACTAATCTCATCATAATTTATTCCATCATAATTAATCTCATCATAACTTGAATTCAAACCAAACGACCCCTAAATGTCAAGTGAAAGTGAACCACATTTTTTCTTCTTCTGTTTGTTTCTGCTAATTTAGGTTACTCTAGATTATGATCAAAATCTCAGAGATATATCTTAACTAAACTAAAGTCTTATTATCTCCTCGAACTCGTTTGGCTTACGTGACACACTCTGTAACTCCAGGTATTAAGCCGCGTGGAAGATGTTTGAATGCTACATAAGCCAAAAAAGTATACAAAATTACGAAAAAATGGGTTCGGAGGGTAATAGTACATTAGTTTAGTTAAAGTGCGTCTCTGGAAGTTCGGCCATAGTCTGGAGGTACTTGTGTCTTGTCCCAATTATCATTCATATTACTTTATGTTAGCTAAATATAATGTATTTGACAGATTTCATATCTCAGATATATACTTGTCAAATTAGGTGTAATTTGTCTATATATTCTATTCAAGTGTGATTTGTATGTATACGAAAAATACTGACTCTTTTATTTGTTTTTCTGTTCTTTTGCTTGTCTCTCTTCTTATTTTTTCATATTTTAGAATGTATATGAGTTTTACAAACTAGTATCAATTTTGTGTATTTGTATTTCTAAAATCAATTTCATTATGTATTCCATACTAATTTCTACAGATAATATTAACTATTTATTATATTTGTGTATAAATACATGTATATGATATTAAATATTTAATGTATCCATATATAGTTACGAATTGATTCCAAGAAGGCACACATGTATCTTGTGTAATTATAATGTATCTAGTGCATCTTTGCACAATTCATCTACCTAATATCAGTTTTGTAATGTATAAAAAGTAAATGTGCTTGAAAACCTATTTGAATACATTGTTACTTCCATCGCTAAATCTATTGTTAGGTAACAACGAAAAGTCTAAAGTTAGACTTTTGGTGTAATGTGTTGTTACCTTATTTCTCTCTCTCCATTTTATTTTTACTTACTATTTAACATTTCTATTTTATCACTTATCTTATTGTTTATAGGCCTTGTTTATAATAGTTTTATCTCATACTCTATTGTTTCTATAGGTTTATTCTTAAAATTATTGGCGTGAAATGTTATGTAAAAATGTTAGAATTTATCTTTCTAAATATTATATTCATCAAAATAATATATGACATCATACATTATAAAGCATTACATAACAATAATTTAAATAGATCCTAATTTATATGACACAATTCAAATTTTGAGAGCCAAATAATTTAATTTAGATATGAAATGTTTAAATTTTGAAATGAAGTTACATATTTAAGAAATTATGTAAAAGAACTACGTATTACAATAATTAATAAATTAAAATATTTAAAAATATTATAATTATTTTTAATTTAAATATAAAAATCTAAAATATAACACATAAATTTGGGACATAGAGCAGTACAATGGGTCCCACTAGGGGCGGACCGTGGAAAATTATACCATTTATACATAGTTAGAACAATATTTATATGTCGAATTTTATCCTGACTCCGCCATTGGTCCCACTAGAGGTCAAATCAAACGTCTCAAATGGTTCTTCAAGGATCACAGTTGTACGTTATTCCCCTGTCACCGTCCACACCGAATCATCAAATTCATGCCCACAGAACCTTTATATATACCTTTCCGTCTCATGAAGCGGCACATTCAACACTCTCACTTCACACTCAAGACCTTCTACACACTCTCTACTGAAAACCCTAATTCATTTCTCCATGAAGAACAGATCATAATTTGATTGATTTCACTGAGAAGAGAGAATATCCGAAGGTTTCGTTTCAGAAATTGAAGCAAAGAAAGGAAAAAAATCAGCGTTAATGGAGGTTACTGTGAAGGAAAACGAATTTGTGGTTTTATCGATTTCGGAGGTTTCATCTTCTTCATCTACTTCGTTTTCAAAATCGGAACCGGTTTTTGCTCGGTTTGGTTCGGGTTCTGGAGCTCCAGAGCTCCGATTTGGACAGGAGTCTCAATCCGGTGCCGACATTGTGATCAATCTTCGAGCTTCACAGGCATGTAATTGAATTTACATATGCTAATCCGGTTTGCATGAGCAAATTGAAATTCGATTGTTATTAATTTAGTAGTATTTTGGTTTTTCATGTTAATTTTATGCATTTTGTTACTGATCAGAGGTGAATTTTGTTAAATAGGTTGACGTACTGTACTATAAATAGTTGAAGCTTAGTATATAGTTGTATACTCGAAATGGATGCAGTAGTTACTCTGCATGCGGGGAAATTCTATATCTATATCTGTTAATTACATGTGAGACAGTGAGAGTGCTCGTTATTTATAATCATGCTTAATTCACACTTGTACTCTAGTGGATACAGTAGTTCTTTGTGTGTTGGGAGACACTCGAGCTATACCTGTTTAGTTAAATGTGAGAGTGCGGTAATTTTTGGGCTATCATGTTTTCTCTCGTGTTTCTAGCAGCAAACTAGAATGACAGTTGTTTACATGAGTTTATCTGTGTTTTTAGCTGAAAATTAAACAATATGGAGGATAGGACAGAAGAGATGACATTTTTACTGATTTTCCTTTGGAACTTGTTTGTTACATGCGCTTGATAGGGACATTATCTTAATTTTGCTTCTGCTATTGTATTTCCAGTTATTCAGGCTAGGATCTGCAGAATCTCTGTGCATATCTGAAGTTTTTGAAGACAATAAGGAGGTACCTGTTGATAGCATAAAATATTTGATGCTTGGACAAACTAGTTGTCTTTAATCTGTTTATAGTTGAAATGCTTTAAATTCCTGTTTGCATGAGGACGATTTCTAGAGATGTTATACCATCTTCAAAGATGACAAAATTTTCTGTGTTGAATGCTACATACGTATTTACATTCATATGAAAGAAAGAATAAGTCAAATCAGGGACCAATTTCTTGTTTATATTGGCACAAAAATTAGCCAGCACTGATTGTAGTAGTTTTGATTAATTAACTACTAAACGTTTACCAGTTTCATGCTCCTTTAAGCAACACTGTGTATGGCTGAAAACATGTAATAGTGCACATTTATGTCCATCTTAATATTGAAACGAGTCAGTATGTATGTGTATGCGTCCATTTTACTGTTATAACTTTACCTTATCCTGTTACGGGGAAAGTTGAAGGTGCATCTTATTTATACTTCATTGGAGTTAATGTTGTGAAGTTTGTTGCTGTCATATTAATGTCCAATGGCATTGACTTTGGTCTTTTGAACCAGACAGGCTATTCCAGGGGAATCTCCATTCAATTTAAAAACGAGGAGGAAAGTAGGGCCTTCCATTGTGCATTTGAGCAATGGAAGACAGAAATGGTTGTTCAAGGTCTGTTTTGACGTATATGTTATCACTCTAAAAGTTAGTTGGTCCATCTTGTGGAGTACAATCAAATTCTCTCCTTATTTGCTTCAATAGTTCTTGAATTTTGACTGAGATCGAGATGTCAGTGATGACTCCTTTATTGGTTGAGTAAAGCACTATCTTATACTTGATGCAGTTTTGGTTCTTGGTAATGTGGAACAAGGATAAACATTGAGCACCTTATGGATAGTGAGAGGATGTATTGTAGGAGGAGATTTTCTGTGTTGCCTTATCAATTTCTATTGATGAGCTTTTACTATGCATTTCTTATTTCCTGTGAGCTCACAAGCTTTGACTGTGGATACTAAATTGTGAATGTCCGACCAATATACTATTGAGGTGTCGTTTTAAAAGGAATTCCATTCCCTCGAGTTGTTATAACTTTGAAATTTCTTTGACCTTATATGAAGCACCACTTGTCCGGAGAATTAAGATTTTATTGAGAATTTAAGTGTTGTGAATGAATTTGATAGACCATTTGTCACTCTTCTGATATGTTATAAGGTATTAATTATTATAAGCCTTATAAGTTGTTAGCAATATCATCAGGTCCATTATGCACATGATCTTAGTATTGATAGTCCACATTATTGATTGTTGTCTTGTATTTGGGTATCATTTTCTTTTATTTTGTCCTACTCTATGACATAAGTTTGAGTTGTAAGTTTTACTTGGAAAAAAGTTAAATTGTGGCTCTATTTTGCTTAATAGAAAGTCAATGTGAAGTTCAGGAATGTCTTACTTGTATAAGTAATGTCTTTTCTTTCTTAGTTTCGGGAAATACAAAACTGTACTGCTTACTAATTGACAACATGGAAGAAAGAAGAAAGCAATCATTTCTTGTCAAAAACTTAGAATGTAGTATGTTAGTGGTCCATATTGATGCATGAGTGAAGCTCTAAATTGCTGCATCTAGGAGGATCTTGTTCCTTCTCTCTTTGTCTGGAAGTTTCAACTGCTCTGTGAAGTTATATATGGCGCAACACTAGCAATGATGCTGACACAAATAATTGTAACTTGTAAAAAGAGTCTTTGTCTGGAAGTTTCAACTACTCTGTGAAGTTAAATACGGCGCAATCAATCATAAGATATTGAAGTCATGATTCAGTCCATTAGCAACACTAGCAATGATGCTGACACAAATAATTGTAACTTGTTAAAAGAGAATAATAATAACCTTAACTCATTCAAGTATTCTTTCTTTCAGGGTCTCCTCTGCCAAATGGAGCAGTATCAACTTCAACAAGTAAATTCGATGAAAAAATAGAGGCATCTTCTGCTAAAATGTATTTTCACTACTATGGACAACTATTGCATCAACAAAATATGCTGCAGGATTTTGTAAGGACAGGTAATGTTCTGAACTTTGTAAGGACAGGAGTTTGACTTGTATCAGGACCTAGGAAAATCTAAAGCATGTTTCTCCATGAAATAATTTTCTCAATATTTCAAGTACTGAAATAATTATTTGCAAGTTGTAACTTGGTCATAAAGCTTTGGATTTCAAGTGAAATATTATTTGATATTCAAGGGAAATATTGAAATACTTACCTGATGGTGTATTTCATCAAATCTTCAACTTAGACAAACATATTTCCAAGTTTGCTTCATATCGAAGCACCAACTTCAAACCTCACAAAATTTTTCCAACCTTATCTACTAACATTCTTCTTATAACTTCAACTCAAATATTATTCAAATGCATACTTATTTCTCAACAAGGCTCATCTAGTGTCATGAGAGGTTTGCAAACTCCTTTGTCCTAGAATGTTTTGAACTGTTGTCCTTTTGCATTTCTTAAGGATGAGCTGACTAGAGCATTCTAAATCCAATTATATTAAGGCCGACATGGTAAATATGGAACTTGCAGGAACCTATTATGCTGCTGTAATTGAGAACCGTGCTGATTTTCTTGGTCGTGTAGTGGTTGATGTTGGAGCTGGTAGTGGTATTTTGTCATTATTTGCAGCTCAGGTTATCTTTTTTATCAATGCCATGAGGTTTCATTGAATAATATGAACCATAGCTTAGCCGCTTCCGCTGATATTTGTACACTGTATATTTTCCTTCCATCTCCTCTTCAACAAAAACCCTCTCAGGCTGGTGCAAAACATGTTTATGCCATAGAGGCATCTGAAATGGCTGAATATGCTAAAAAGCTTATTGCAGGAAATCCATTGTTGAATGAGAGAATTACAGTAAGTATACATTCCCTCATTCTGGTGTCTTTCAAAAAAGTTCTTAAGTGCTAAATATACTTCTTCGGTATCTTGGCGGCTAAGGTTGCTCACTATGTTTTGGTTTTCTCTGTTCTATAAATGTTTAGGTAATCAAAGGAAAGGTTGAAGAAGTAGAGTTACCTGTGAAAGCTGATATCTTAATCTCTGAGCCAATGGGTAAGCTTATATATTTCGATTGGTTCTGAAACTTATGTGTAGTGCAATGCAGGTTTGACAATGCTTCAAGTTTTGTTAAAAATTGTAGTTATTCCCCTGGTTGACAGCTAAAGTTCTTTTGCGAACTTTAGTGTGGCTATGTATTAAATATTGATTGATTATTTGGCGAAATGATTTAAGGAATTTGTAGGTATTACATGTTTCAACTGCCTCTACTACTAAACCTAGAGAATATACTAAAACATGACAACAATATCTTCTTGGATAACTGCTTATGCAATCTTGAGGGAAAAAAGAAAGATAAGGAGTAAGTTCAGTTGTGCGTATGTGCAATAAACAATTCCTCAATACTCTCAAGAAGATGAATGAATAAACCATGGAGATATGTTAAGTTGGGTAATTTGCATGTTGAAAACTGATTTTAACGCTTCTACTGCATTCTGAGCTGCATCTAAATTTGTATTTGAATTGTCATAGTTCATTATTTTCTTATGGGGTTCTTCTAACATACCCCGCTGTTTCTGACTGTATTTCTGTTGTTTTTATATATGCTAGTCTTTTTTTTTCTGTTGAGAAACAAAATTTTGCTCAAAGTTTCATGCGACAAAAGCAGATGCATATAACATGACCACGGAAGGATGTCTTTTGTAGTATTTATGCATCTGCAGATCCATGCAAGAGAGTTTGATAACTGAAACAATAGGTTTCTGCAGTTTTCCCTTTATAAATGAGCAACTCTTTTTTCATGTAGAATAGTGCTAACTTTGCCAATCATTAATTGTTTTAATAATCTGAGCAACATGATTTTGGTTTTGAAAATTTCATTTTTCAATATATGACTTGAGGAGAGGGATGCTTTATTCATTTCATGTTAAATTGTTGTCACATATTAGCCCAGCATCCCACCCCCCCAAAAAAAAGGAAGGACTATCAATCTCTGATACATGGACATCTTTGCTTTGCTTGTATTATGAGTGTTATTTCCCTTCAATATTTTTCATAAAAAACATTCGTTTTCATATTTTCATGAAAACAGTTCAAGATATTTATCTTAAAAAATATGGTGCAGAGTGTCATCCCAGAACCAAGCTAACAACAATCCAGTGGTTAAATTATCCAAATGAAACAGGCTTAACCTGCTGGAAACAATCTCTGATACATGGACCCTTTTGCTTTGCTTGTATTAGAGTGTTATGAAGTTTCCTTTTTATAATTTTTTGTTATAAAAAGGGAATTCCTTTTATATTTTCCTGAACAGAGTTTAAGGTATGAATCTTTAAAAATATAGTGAAATGTTATCTCAGAACCCAAACTACACAACCACAATCCAGTAATTAGAATATCCAAATGGAACAGGCTCAAACCTGCTGGGCGTGTGATACATTGCAGGTACTTTGTTAGTTAATGAAAGAATGCTGGAGTCTTATGTGATTGCAAGAGATCGGTTTCTAGTTCCAAATGGAAAAATGTTTCCTGCAGTGGGAAGGTAGTTCTTCTTTCTTGTCAGCAGTTGACTTTGAGGAGCCTTGCCTTGTCAATTCATTCATGAAGCTAGTAGTTTGCTTATGAGGTTCTTTGGTTCTTTTAGTTTTTCTTCCTGGATTCTGTGCTTTACTTTTCTCCCACCAGTAGTTTGACACATTATTTTGAAAAGATCCTTGTATCATAGATTATTTTCTTTCCGCCACAAGCTATCAGCTTTTACCTTCCGTGAATCATTTAGGAGGTCGGAGTACAATGATATGACTAATATTGAATCGCGAATTGTGGAAGCTCAAGTTGTCTATTTCATTCTCCTTTAAACATGAGATGAGTCTTCAAGCTTAATTCTCAGTCTGGTATCCATAAATATGTTCCAATGCTGCTGCCCGCTTCTCCCTCCAAGCAATTTCCCGCCCTCAGCCTCATGTTTGGTTGTTTATTCCTACCTTTTTTCAGCCTTGCTATCTCTATCCACTATTTCTAATTGGTTTTTATTTATGTTTTATCGTCATATGATTCAGTTACCCAAGCTGCCACTTCCCAACCCAATCTCCAAAAAGAAAAACCTTGTCCTTTCATTTTCAATTGCTTTTACTAGTGTTTCAAACTTCTTTGTTAAAAAAAACATTTTTCTTCCACTTCTATCAGGCCTCTCTTTCTTCCACTTTCCTCTATCAAGCCTCTTGACTTTTTGATAAATAAATTAGTATGTAATATTTTCATTTTTTTTTACTTTGTGGTTTATTATATGATTTAATTTGCCAAATTTCAGCTTATGGTTCTTTTATTTTGTAGAATACACATGGCACCATTCAGTGATGAATATTTGTATATGGAAATTGCAAATAAGGTACATTTGATCATATCACTGTTTTCTTGCTCTCTGGGCCTATCTCAATAACATTTTCTTCTTAAACTGGGGCTCTTCCCCTATGGAGTAGGATGGTGGGTGCTATATGAGAGGAGTTTCATTCACCAAGAATGTTGCCTCTTTGCTAAAGGCTTAATGCATAGGTGCTATATTTCCAAATACAAAGCCACTTTTCACTTGTTGCATAGTTGTGCCTGGCATTGTCCTAGGAAAATATTTCAGCAATGTGAAAGTTTCTCTGGTGGAACAACAACTTTAAATTTCAAATAACAAACCAACAAGTCCAATAAAGTAAAAAGAAAATGAACAATTAACAGTTTATATAGGATACTGATCTGTTGCAGAGATGCAGATGCTAAGTTGGATGTGCGGTCATACAAGATTAGACAAGATTAAAAATGGCTATATTCGCCAGAAGGTGCAATTAGCACACGTTGAGGATAAAATGAGTGGAAGTCTCTTGAGATGGTTTGGTTATGTCCTGTGTCGACTTACAGATGCACCTGTCTGCAAGTGTGAAACTATGGTGAATGAAGGTGTTGAAAGAGAAAGGGATAGACCTAAAATTACATGGAAGAAAGTTGTCTTGAAAGGCCTACAATTTTTTTTTTTTGAATCAATGTAGACTTAGCTAAAGATAGGACATAATGGAAGAAAATGATCCATATGGGTGATATCTACTAGTTGGGAATAAGTTTTAGACTTATGGGAGGACTTCTAATATTATCAAACTTACTTTTTATTTTTTATTTTATTGATGATTTGAGTTGAGCTTAAATGAGAAAGTGAGGATTCATAGTGCCGACCCAACTTGTGTAGGACTAAGATGTAGTTGCTGTTTATAGGATAGTGATTGTAGAGGTGAATGATAAGCTAGAGAGGGATCATGAAGATAAAGTCATCATTGAGCTAGATACACAATGATTTAGGCAAATTTGTGGCGTGTAGTGATGAAATGATAATGGCCTTTTTACAGGAATGATTGCATGTTAGCTACATAACTAACCGATTTTCCACTTAGCCAAAGGTGTGCATAGATGCCACAGTTTCATATTTCCATTTGTCCAAGTAAAAATAGACCTTTCCATGCAAGCAACTTGTCCTTTGTTGCATGGAAAGGCCTTGATGCAACTTGGCTTGCATCATTGGTCCTTTTCCACTTGCTTAAAGCCTCCATGCAAGCCTTCTAGACATAAATTTTGTGTATGGATTCTGCATTTCTCATGCACATGCTTATTTATGGAGATGGTTTCTTATAGTTATGATCTTTCTCAATTTCATATTGAAAAAGAGTTTAATTTGACTTTTACTGTTATACAGGCTATTTTTTGGCAGCAACAGAGCTATTTTGGGGTTGATTTGACACCCTTGCAAAGATCTGCATATGAAGGATACTTTTCTCAGGTCAATCTCGTGCATATTAGTAATTAAATGACTTGGCCTCTGATTTATTCACTTTGAATTATAAGCTTTTAAAACAAAGTTGAATTCAGCATCCAAGTTGAATTTCATTGTCAAAATCATAACTGTATGTGCTGAACCTACTCCCTTCCCCCACCATGATGTCCTTTATTTAGTTTCCTCAATTTGTGCGAATGGTTTCCATAACTTTACAAGACGAGTTAGTCTTAGATTCACTCACTTTTTTTGGATGTTCATGTACTTTGCAGCCAGTGGTTGATGCTTTTGATCCAAGGTTATTGGTAGCTCCTGCAATATCTCATGTGATTAACTTCACTTCAATAAAGGTATTACTAGAAAATTCATTCTGTAGGTCGTAAAATAGAGTTGAGAGAGACGTTCTGTATTCTATGTATGTTTTTCTTGGCAATTAAAGGGAATCCTACAGATTCAAAAAGGAATCTAAGAGAGTTTTCTAACATAAAGATAAACGTTTATTTCACAAGGAAAGAAAAGCAGAATCAGCAGAGATGCAAAGGTAATGGAAGCCCATAGGCCTGAAGTAGCTCCTCCTACTTTTGAGAATAATTAACTCTATATATGTGCTTTTCATGACACTTAAAATGAACAAAGTTCCTACTTTGTGGAGTGGGCGGTTGATAGGGGGAAAATAGATGGTGGAATTACTCATATATGCTAGCCAGAATTTTTTGAAACATAATGCTGGGCATAATAATCTTTTTCCACATATATATTACAGGAAGAAGATCTATATGAAATTGAGATCCCATTGAAATTTGCATGTTCTGTTAGCACTAGAATTCATGGGCTTGCTTGCTGGTTTGATGTACTATTCAATGGAAGGTAAACATTTGTATTTCTTGCATCATTCTTGTTGGGATTTGTTGTTGCTACTTTTCAGTAAATTGCATCATTTCTTTCTGCAGCACTGTACCGAGGTGGCTTACCACTGCTCCTGGTGCACCTACAACTCACTGGTATCAGCTTCGGTGTGTATTGTCACAGCCACTTTATGTCATGCCAGGACAGGAGATAACTGGCCACTTTCGCCTGGTTGCCCATAAGGCACAAAGTTATACAATTTACCTAACATTGTCAGGTAAGTTTTTATGATTGTCGTTTGTAGTATTTGAATCATATCTTGTTGATCCCTTTGTCCCATAAAATCTAACATATCATTGATCAATTTGAATAGCTACTGTTGGAGATATGCTCCAAACGTCCTCTGGAAAACTTGATCTGAAGGAGCCATATTACCGGATGTCCCAACCACAAGCATATTCATCGGCACAAGAACCAAATCAGCTATTACAAACGCAGGTATTACTGCCTTTTCTGTCATAGTGGTTAAACAATGGTTTCCTTCTCTCCCTTGTCTAACTTGTATGGTTTTAAGCTGCAAGTTTCTCTAGGATTTTAAATTAGTACTATTTTTTGAGGCACAACAAAGACTCTTTAAGATTGTAGGTAACCGCTCCTTGAATGTAAGTGATACTGTTGGGCTTGAATTTTCTGGTAATTGAGCTACTTGAGAAATGAGATTGAGTATGTTTACACTTAAATTTAGTCTGTTGGCTTTGAAGATCCTCCCACTAGCCTGTTATCCGTTGGTTTGCCTATATACTTGGATACTTTGAGGAGCACTCACTGGAAAAGCTATTAGCAATTTATAGATATACATTTCCAACTTTTAGTGTGGAGTAAAGAGTTAAAGGTGCCTTTTCTATCCTGGACAGGACGTACTAACACAATCTTGGGTTGAAGATGGCTTGGTCCCGGTGCAACAACCTTCTCCAAATCATGGCGCTGAGCTACATTCACTTTGATGGTGATATCCAAGTCATGGGATGTGCATCTCGATAATCCCCTCTTTGTATTACTAGAGTGCTTGGCTAAGCTAAAGAATCCAAAATTTTAATGCTGCCAAGTTCTGACCCCCCCCCCCACACGGAGTTTTGATTGCTTGTAAATCGTTGCTCATGTGCAATTATCTTCTAGTTTCATGTACGATTTGTTATCTTTCGTTAGCACTTTCTACCTGACCATGTAGGATGCTTTTGTATCCAGCTTGATATAGATGGCTATTTCAGCTGTGCAAGGATCGAATGACCCCTCTTTGCCAGATCTACAGGTTAGATGAGTTTCATGTCATCTTTTCCTGTGTACAAAATTATATAGAACTTATGTTTATTTCCCTTTACACAATCTCCAAATGCTAAGGAAATTGTCTCATTATATACATTGAACTAAGGAACATGACATAATAGCCCATGGGAAAAATAAAATCTGTAACAGAGACCCCAAACTTAATAATTTAGATGAGAAGATGTTAGTGAAGTCTTGAGTGTTTGTTGGCTTTGCTTTATAACGGTGTAAATGAAGGTTACATTTAGACATCTAACAATAATTTTTAGGTGACCCGATGATGTACCAATAGTTTTTACTATTTGTATATAAAAGTTGAACACATAATTAATACCCATGGATAGTCTTGGATAAAGCACATTTTGGATTTCAATTGCTGGAATAGTGCTTCTTACGATCATCGTAAAGGACACTGTTAATGAATTTAACAAAGTGGACTCGAAAGAATATTTACATAAGGAGCAAAAATTACCAAAGTAGTTACAAAATAAAGTTATATACACAATAACTACTACACTTATTCTGTGTTTCTTTTTCCCCCTCTCACATTTTTACACACACTAGGAGCAAAAATTACCAAAGTAGTTATTAAATAGAGTTATATACAGAATAACTACTACACTTATTCTGTGTTTCTTTTTCCCTCTCTCACTCACATATATACACCCACACACGTACAAACAACAACCCTCTTTTGATAAATAAGATGTGCAAAATCATAGGATTATGCAGCCATTCTTATTCTCATTTAAGAAACTGTAATAGGGGTGAGGTATTGCCAAGGATGGTGCTGCTTGATAGTACTCATCTGGCATTGTTGAGAATGGTGGTGGTCCCTGATAATAATCATTGGGCATTGCCAAGGATGATGGCACCTGATAATAGTCATCTGGCAAAGGTGGGGCTGAGGGAATATTATCATTTGTCCATATTGTTCCCGCTGATGGAGAAATGCTATTTGGATAACAAGAACCATAACCAGTATTACCATATTGCCCATAGTAATTATAGCATGAGTTTCTACTATGTGCACAACAAGGACCAGAGTTGGGATTATTACCATATTGGCTATGGTAATAACATGAGTTTCTTCCATGTGCACAACAAGGACCCAAACTAGTAGTGTTACCATATTGGCAACATCCATGATTAAGATTATGACTTATAGCAGAGTGACCACCACAGCATGATGAAGAAGCACCACAAAGTCCACCACCATGAGAATGATCACAATGATCATGTGGAAACACTTGATCATGGGTTTCTTTCACATTTTTGGTGGTGGTGTTAATCTCCACAATTTTTTCACTAGGCCCATTTCTTGATTCCCCTTTGAAAATCACCTTGATAGTTTTGGTCACCTCCACACTTTTAACACTGGGGTCATCAGAAAATCTCTCTAGTTGTGTCATAATGTCAGGATCATTGAGTGGATCAATCACTTTCGATAGCGCGTTGACATCTTTAAGAGGTCGTTCTTGTTCGCACCAGAGTTCCGCTTCTCTCCCAACCTTTTGAAACTTGGTTAGGATCTTTCCAGGGTCTACTTTGCCTGAGATGATTACTTTTCCAAGTTCTTGATTGATTTTCACCGAACGAACCCCCTTGATATTTAGCAGCTCTTTTTCCAGTTCCCTTGCACAATACTTGCAGTGTACTTGTAGCTTGAGAGCAAAGGTGTTGAAAGGACGTGCCATTGTTTTAGTTCTCACTTCTCTATCAGCCAATATGTATAAGCCTTCTTGTTTTTGTATTAATTCAAAAATAATCCTGGGGTAAAGAAAGGCAAGAATAGTTGAGAAACGCATAACTACTACAACCCCGTGTAATCTCACAAGATGAGTATGGGGAGAAACGACATTACTATAACTGAATATTATCCAATAAAACAATTCTAAAAATTGAATGATAGAAAGATGGTTGGTGACTTTAAAAAAAACTGCAACTATAACAGCTGTATTATGAAGTTATTTCTCTATTTGTGCTTGACTGCTTGTGTAGGGTTCATGCTAATCTTCTTTGCTTATTGTTAAAATTCAGAATAAATAAATATTTCAAAGGAAAAAAAGGTTACTCCTTTCTATTTGCTGAAGATTCTTGTCTTGAACTTGAAGTACATAACATTAGATTGGGATATTTGTAGATGAATATTTAACACACGGTTTTAATAATTTGACCATTTCCACTATCTTAATTTGTGCCATAATCCGCGCTTACGTTTTTATAGAGAACCATTTTAAAATTTTGAATTAAACCATTGTATATGTAGTTGATGCGTGTGTTGACTATCTTTAGAAAAGATAATAACAACCCTTTTGGTCCCTCAATTATTGGTGAACTCTTATTTTGGTCCTTGTAATATCTGACCAAGTATATTTAACCTTTAATCAACATAAATGTGTGTTTTTTTGGCCTAGAAAAATATGTTATATTTTTATTATTTTTAAAACTATATTACCCTCAAATATTGAGTAGTAATACAGACTTAATGTTACACATAGTCTGTTAAATATAGTTATGATTGATAATTTGATAAATTTGGGAAAAAGTTGCGAGAAGCAGGATAAAAGTGCAGCACTTCAATTAATTGAAGGTTCAATAATATGCTTAGTCAGTTATAACAAAAATTAAAAATTTATTGATAATTAAGCACCAAAAGTGCTATTATATTTATACCTGAAGGCTTAAAGTGTGTGTGTGCCTCTCTGTATGTGTGTTTTTCCTGCCAAGGAAGTAATCATATTAGTTTAATCTTCAAATGTATTTGCTGGGAAAAAGGAAATAAATTCTTTGCAAGTCATTTGGTTGTAATACACTTATCTCTTCGAGCAAATTTAGGTAATTAAGATATCTTTCCATTAAAGGACTTATCTGTATACTGAATTAGACGATAGACACGGACTGTATACCGAGTCAGACACAGACTAGCTTTCATCGAACCTAACTTAAATGTTTTTAGAATAATACTCACCCCATTATATTTTATGTGACACATTTTCTTTTTTTAAGTCTGTTTTAAAAGGAATGTCACCTTATTATAGTTAGAAATAATTTGACTTTAAAATATCCCTTCTATTCTTGATAAATGATTTACAACCACACAAGTATATAAGGATGTTTTAGACCATAAGTTTTAAATCTTTCTTTTTTTTCTTAAATATCGTGCTAAGGTAAACGGTGCCACATAAATGGAAAGGAGGAAGCATCTTTTTCTTATATACCGAAGATAAATAATGGGTGTGTCGGTATGCAGGAAAATATTTTTTTTTTAAAAATAAGTGGATTTTTATGTTTATCTTCTTGTGTTTGGTATATATACAAAAAGTATTGTCCTAAAATACTTTATATATAATTTACACCAATATTATGAGAGTTGAGTGGTGGTATGTGGGGGCAATGGGGATGGGTGAGTTAGAGAATGGGGAGCATTTGTAGAATTTATTGTTTAGTAATTTTATTAGGAAAGTCTTTTTTTTTAAATTTTTTTCAAGGAACTTATTTTCCCCTCCGTTCTGAACACACCCAAAATATCTATTTATTTATTTTTAAAAAAACTTTTTTCAAGAAAATATTTTTGATGAAATACATTTTTCTTCGTACGGAACACACCCTAGATATCCATCTTTATGTCTTTTAGGACTTTATTCTAATTTCACTTTGACTTGTACTAAATCAGACACGTATCGTATACTTAATCATCTAACCTTTACTTAAATTAATGCTGACAAGTGACAACCCAATATAAATGAGAAGATTCTTTTTAAATCCTTTTATTGGGAGAATTGTATAAGATTCCTATAGACGGTCCCCAGGTAAAGCTTTTTTTCTTTTTAAGAAAAAGAAATTCAACACTATATATCTCTATCATACTTAATTAATTTTTGGAAAATTTTCACAACAACTACCGAATCCCTATTGTCAACTTCAGATTTAGTCAGGAAATTTATTACTATACTGATTGGCAGATTTGAATATGTAATTTCACCCGGCATGGAAAAAAGAAGAAGATGACCCGTCCAATATGATAGAGCACTTCACGTTTATGTAAGATTAGGAAAGAGTTGCATCTCAAGGGATATGACGTAGACAACTTACCCTAACTTCACCTGTTACAACACCCAAAAAAACCTATTTTTAGCTGTTGTGCAGTTGTCAATGTCATGGCCCAAACTTCAGGAGGGCCTGACTAGCCCAAAAAACAAGCATATGCCTCCGTTAGGAGAAACAGTTTTATTAATATCAAATAATCCTGAGGTTTGAACTTACGTAAGTGAAATAGACATAAAACATAACTGCTTGATACACAGTGAAATCATCGAATCAATAATGTTGTTACAAGAGAACAAATAGTAAAAGTTTTAGTTACAATTGAACATCTAACTTCCCAGAAACCTATGGCACAACATGGAATTCGACAACACACAGTAATAGATATGGATTTCTGTCCACATTTTTGACAAGTCCAAATTTGATCACAACAAATTTAAAAAGCTCTGAAACACCTTGTTACCTTGCCCGGAGTATATGAAGTTGCTTCACTAGTTGTATAGCATGAGTCGTTCGTCTATAGTTCCTTTCATACAATTTGTTTTCATATGCACATTGTAATTTCACCAAATGATTTGTGTATTGGCAAGAGAGAAATTAAACTACAATTTGAATAATACAAAAGGCGGAGTTGTACAAATGAGCGGGGAGAGAGAGAGGACGGTCACTTCAATTAAAAGCTCGAATGCTGTCTAGCGTGGTACCCTCTTTCTACTCAGTATTTCCTGCTCTTTTAGTCGATGCTGGAATCTGGAAAGACGAGCCTGGAGGCTGACCAGGCTTGCTGCTTTGCGCGACAACACATAGCTCAATTGTGTTACATAATTGTCGATGAGACTTCCAGGCTGATCAACTTCTGCCAACAGTTTCATTTCCTGACAGAGAAAAGCAACAATATGTTAATTATCTCAAGTGAACAATATTCCCAATATTGCAAAGAGATGGTAAAGTGCTAAGAACTTCATTAGACCAGAAAAACTAGGATGTTCTTACTTCACGAACAATCTCCATCGTATCTTCAATTTCTTTCCTGTGTGCAGCCATCAGGGCCTCTTCTTCCTTTTACAGCAGAAAGAGGAAAATTACACCGACATCAAAAAGGTCATAACTGTTATTAATGAGGATATCTTACGAGATGAGAAGTAAAAGAGCTTCATAGGCTAACCTGCAGTAATTCATTGATATTATCATCATGAGGGGGCGAAGAAGGTTCATTTTGTCCCGATCCAACACTTCTTATACTTGCATTTTGCTGTTTATAACTCATAGAGGATGACTCAGAGCTCGAGGCATCTTTTCTTGACCATTTTCCTGGCTTTTCAGGTTTCTCATCACGAGAAACTTTCCTCCGAGGTGGAGACACTTTCTGCACCTTGTCTTCTGTATCAGTTGAACTCTGCAAATTTGATGTAGACTGCATTCTTTGACCAGCTGGGACACCATAGCTATTCTTTGCCTCAAACCTGTCCCTATCCATACCACCAAAATTTGTCCCTCCATCGTCCTGACCATTGAACGTTTGATTTGAAGAAAATCTAGAGGGTTGTTTATCAAAAACATTAGCGGAATTGTATGATGTTGTTTCTTTCTCCATAACTCTTCTATTTGCTTCTGATACTTTAGATTCTTGAGGTTGCTCATAAGCATCTTCTGCCTCAGCAGAAGCAGCCAAAGTAGTCGGTAGAGAAGGTTCCTTGAATGTTGGAGTTGTTACACTTGCACTCTGATTTTTGTTGTTTCCACCTTTGGATAGACTTTTAACCCTGTAAATACAATGTTAATGGGTTCAGCGACATAATAAAAATGAAAAAAACATTCTACTGGTACAAAAAAGGCTAGAACTACCTGTCTGCATATCTTAATGTGTTGAGTGTATGTTCACATGATCCAGCATTAGGAGAAATGCAGGAAATCATAACTGTCTTTGAGTTGCCAACAAAGGAGTCACGCAACACTTCAGTGAGTTTGCTCCCACGGAACGGGATATGAAGCTGATCATTGTCAAGAGCACGAATACACTCTTTAAGAGCTAACAAGCTCTTGTTAATTTCTGCTCCCTCAATTCTAAAACCAAACAAGAATGTCAATTTCAGAGATATGCTACTTCAACATATTGGCAGAAAAGGGCCATAGAAGTGCAATTTAGGTTGGGCAGGGGGGAGGGAAAACAAGGAAAGATCGAGAATTCACGTTCTATGCATCACACGAGTTCCAAGTGTTGAATGCTAATTTATAATTTGGTTCTAACTGGCCAAAGTGAAAACTAGGTACATTTCTACAATAAAATTTAACATACTTGACACAGCCAAGAACCTTGACTTTTCCAGAGTAAAAAGTACCATCCCTTTAGCATTAAGTACAGAATAGTAATATGGAACATACAACTCTCTTGAATTTCGTCTGTAAAAGTAGAAGGAAAACAAAAAAGAACCAAGAATGTAGAAAAAAAAAAAGCCGTAGCCTTTTCTCATTACTGGAGTAATCATTCAGTACCATAAGCATTCCAGTTGGACTTATTATAAAACTATAGTAGTTCTGCATAATAACTTATTGAAATAGACCTTCTTTCCTCTTTTTTGGGGGATAAGTCTATTTCAAGAAGTTATTATGCAGAACCACTATAGTTTTAAAATAAGTTCAACTAGAATGCCTATGGTACTGAATGATTACTCCAGTAACGAGAAAAGGCAACATCTTTTTTTTCTACATTCTTGGTTCTTTTTTGTTTTCCTTCTACTTTTGCAGACGAAATTCAAGAGAGTTGTATGTTCCATATTACTATTCTGTACTTAATGCTAAAGGGATGGTACTTTTAACTCTGGAAAAGTTCTTTTCCTAACTGTGTCAAGTATGTTAAATTTTATTGTAGAGATGTACCTAGTTTTCACTTTGGCCAGTTAGAACCAAACTATAAAGAAAGAAATCTAGGCATTCCCTGAAAGGTATAATATAAAAAGCAGCCAGATTCATTCCATAATAAGGTACCTTGTTTGTCTGTCATTATCAGTAGTGTCCGCACCTCTCTCGCTACCTGCAAGGTCAATAAAGGAAATCTTTCCGATGACTTTCCCGCCTTTGGATTCATTTCCATCATTATTTCTTCTAGTGTCCTTTACTTCATTGTGTTTCTTGATGACAAGTTGTAATATCGCGTGAGATCTTGATGATTCCTCATTAGCACCAGTGGTGCCTGTACTTCTTGAAGCGTTTCCTCTCTCAATAAACTCTTTCACAACCTGTACATCTGAAACTTCAAATTCCTGGAGCCCAACGATGCAAACCTGCTGACGCCCGTCTTCTCTCATGCAGAGTTTCCTATATAAAAGCAATGTTCAGAAAAAAAATGAAATATACGTGTATCGATCATGAAGTTCCATATTGATAAAACAAAACTATAGGTTTGACAATCCTTTATTCTTCAATAAGTTGGACAACCAAGACTACTAAAAATGATATTGTGGTGCTGGCAAGGGCAGATAGTGGAGAAGAGACGAAGACAAGATTAAGAAATCATTCCTTTATGCATATTATCGACTGTATGGGTAGAGAGGAACTGTAGAACTTTTGTAGCAAAAAGAGGACTATTTCTTAAGTAGATCTTAAATGCATTTTGACCATTAAGCTTTTGGTAGAAACATTGTAAATAGCTTTGATAAAATCATCGAATTTTTTTACTCACTTTAACTCGTTGGGGGAGTCAGCCAGGGACTTTTGAACTCTATTAATACCCCCTTTGTACTGTTAATTAACAAAATTACTTATTTAAAAAAAAGAAAAGCAATTGGACAACCAAGACAACACACTCGACCACTGGATTGACATGTTTTTTGTCATCAATCCTTTAGGACACATAGGCCTTCAAGTGTCTTCCTCTCCGCTTTTATCATCCTTTATCTTTTGTGGAAAATTTTCTACAAGATTAGATACCACCACAGAGTGAATGTTGGAGAGACCCATTCAGAGGCTCAATATTGCCCATTCTCATTTTTGTGTTATGCAACAACGTACTTGAAAAGAGAAAATATAACCCATTTATAATATCTATAGACAATCAAATGAAAGCTTTTCAATGCAGGTAAGAATACTAACTTTCTTTCACTGAGAAGATCGAACAGTTTCCCACCATATATTTCAAAAAAGCTGAGCCACAACTTGAACCTCTGATTACGATAAATTGGCTGATGCAACAATCTAACAAGATCCTCTGCAGCTCTGAGAGGCAATGGTTGCATTGTGTATGTCTTACCACTACCTGAACCATAAAGAAAGAAAGGAAAAAACATCAATTCTGAAATAACCGATTGAGGAGCTGCCCACAATAGCAACAGCCAACGATACAAAGAAACTAGCAGTGATAAGAAGCAGAAATTTTAAACCAAAGACGGTGAAAAATTCATAAAATCGCGTGTACAGTAAAACATGTAACTCCCTCCTGACTAGAGCTGTCAAAATGGGCTTGCCCAACCCAACCCAACCCTAACAGGCTAGAGAGTTAAATGGGTTGGGACGGGCTAGCCCTTTTAATTAAAGGGCCTATAAAATAGCAGTCCAACCCAGCCCTAAGCGGGCCACGGGTTGGGACGGGTTGGCTCTTAAAAAAAAAAATGAACAATATTACTCTCTTAGAAAGAGTATCTAAGAGTATCGAACGTTGATGTCTATGAACACAACATCAATACATACAAATTTTCATTTATGAATCACACACTTTGGTGAATGCTTACAAAAATACATTTATGAATCACACACTTCGGTGAATACTAACAAAAATACATAATAGTCAACATAAGATTTAGCGGAAAAATGTTGATCATTCCACCATTCCTCCCACAAAAAACTAGCTAGTTTAAAAGACTTGATTTTTTATTTTTAAAAATATTTATTGATAAAAACTTTACAAATAAAACACTACTAAAAATATATAAAAAATATTTTTAAATATTCATATCCCACGGGCTGGCCTCTGAGGCTTGCGGGTTGGGCCTACGAGGCTAGCGGGACAAATGAGGCTAGGCTAAAAAGCCTCGTTCCTAAATGGGCCAAAAAAATTAGGCCCAACCCCAATTAATTCAAGGGTTGGGTTGGGCCGGCCTAGCGGGCCAAGCCCATTTTGACAACTCTACTCCTGACCATGCAAGAAAGATGTAGGGCAGAAAATCATAATGTACTTTTATAATTTCAAACATCTAAAAGCAAAAATATGAAGAATAAGTGTGACAAATCGTTCAAGTCCAGAACGAAAAGATGAATAAAATAATCTAACATCGACTAGATTAATGCTGTTTATAAGCATTCTGGTCCAACAAGTGTAGATCCTAAACAATTTCTCTTTTTCTGGTAGTAAAAGTCACATATTTAAGGGTTCAGAAACATGCAAACGTCAACCTGAAAGCAAGGAACTGGAAACTCGAAAACCAGATAATCTCAAATTTAGAAATATTTTTTCTGAAGGTGATCTCAGATTCAGATAAAGAAAATTGGAAGCAGACTTCATTTGCTACCAATAGCATCAACAAAATTGTGAATTTAAAATTCAATGTTCAAATTAATATTCACCTTGAGATATCAATGAAGTCAGTAGATGCTCAACTACTTGTGCCTAAGAGGATGTAACTTTCTTCTACTCTGTAAGTCATGCATGAACATATACTTGCTGAACTTTAAAGGGAAATTCTTAGAAGGGTAAATAGAACATTTGACATCCTCACATTCCAATGGAAGATATTTCAAAATTACGGGACCCTTCTAAAAATTCAGTGGAATTTAAATGACCTAAAGTACAAACACCAAAGTACATATAAAAAGTATTTAATGAGCTAAATGTGAGAAAATAAATGAGTGGCTTCTACTGAGAAAATAAATTAAAACACGCAAAGAAAATATGTCAAACCTGTCTGGCCATAAGCAAAACATGTTGCTTTTGTGCGCTGAAAGATGGTAGGAATTATTGGCTCCACAGTGGCGCGATAAACCTGTGAAGTGCATGAGGAAAGATAATGTTTGAGCATAAAATTCGAATATAAGCATATAAAACCACATGAACAAACTCACTGGTTCTCCATTTATAAAAACAGAGAACCTGACAGTTTTAATGCATAAAACAATCCAGTAGAACCATTTGCTCACAAAGTCCATTTGCCTAAGGATGCTCAACAAAATATTCCAATTTACATGATCATAGGCTTTCTCTATGTCTAGTTTGCACATACCACCTCTTCTCCCTTCAATCTTGAGTCTATACATTCACTAGCTATTAGAGCTGAATACATAATTTCTCTCCCTTTTATGAAGGTCATTTGATGTTTGTTCACCAGCTTGTGAACCACCTTTTTTCAGTATTTCTGTCAGTATCATAGCAAGATTCTTGTACCCCCCCCCCCCCCCCCCCCCCCCCAAATCAAACTGATTGGTCTATAGTCCTTCAATTCAGAAGCACCAACTTTCTTAGGAATTAGAGCTATAAAGGTGGCATTGAAGCTCCTTTCAAAGGTTTGATAAGTGTGAAAGTATTGGACAGTACTAATGATGTCTTCCTTCAACAGAACTCAGAAAGAGAGAAAAAGGGTCATAGGAAATCCATCTGACCCAGGTGCCTTTTCCATAGCACATAATTTGATACTCTCTAAAATCTCTTCATCTAAGCTGGGTTAGTTATATAAATCCTCTAAATCCATTTTGTTCTATTCAATCCCATTCTTTCCAATTCCAGTAAACTATTTGTTTCCTTAAGCAAATTAGGGGTTCACATTGACATACAAATAGCTAACCAAATTAGACTAAATAAAGAATAAAGACCTAATGGAAGTGTAACAGAAAAACATTAAGGTTTTATCTTACTGGTTGGCATCTCTTATATGATCCTTTTCTTTCATTATGTTACATTATTAGCTAAGTCGGTATTGAACTATTGATTATGAGAGATTGTAGGTTATTACAATAACTTCCATCCACATAATTTTTAGTCTACCTTATTCTTTTTTAGCAACTCTTGTCATCGTAGTGTCACACCTATTGACTTATGCACTAGGAGGTCCATTTAGTACATTGCTAAACCATCTCAACCCTCTTTCATTTTTCCTCCATATGTGTTACTTGCACTCTGTCTAATGTAATTACTTATAATCATGTTTCAATCTTGTATAAAGGCACACTATCTTACCATCACATTAATATAACACAAAGGTTGTGGATATGTTTCATCTTAGAGGCCAAATTCACTCTCAAATAACATTGCTCATCTCATGATTGTCTTTCTAGGTATCTTCTTATCGCAGAGCAAGCACTCCCCATTTTTAACATCATAGTTTAATTCTCTGTGATACATCTTCATCTATCATGCCATTCTCCTAAAAGGTTGATCCTAGATATCAAAATTATTTGCATTTAGGCATGACAATAAATCATAAATTATGGAGAAAAAAAGAACTTTGCTGACAATTACATATTTTTGAGTTTGTCAGAAGAGTCCTCCAACTATTTTGGACAAAAGATTGAAGGCAGCCTGTATCATTTTCAAAATTGTTGTTTGGACAAACATAAAATTCTTCTTTGTGATTAACTTCTATTAAAAAGTGACAAAGTAATACCTCATCATTTGTTATGTACTCATCTAGAACAGCATCAAAACAGAACTCATGCTTTTCCACGTAAGCAGTCAAGTCCACCTTCAATAATGAAACAAATTAACAAACCATAGTTAGTCTCAAACATAGGTTGATTCATAAATCAGAATCAATGGATTCCAAACCTTTAATTTGGGTTCATGGACAGAAAGAGAAGAATTGTCAGACACAGTGACAATGTCATCCTCCTTCCGAGAAATTTCTTTCTTGTTTAACGGTCTTTTGCGCACCTGGACAAACATCATGATCAATCTTAGGAATATTAGACGGGAAGTAACGCAATATATCAACTGCACTGCCATATGAGACACATAGAAAGGGGTCAAACAAAGATCAAACAAAAAATAGTAACAAAATATTTTAATAGTACAAACAAATAAAACTTAATCAACACACAGTAATATGGAAGGGAAACTACAAAAATATAATTACGATGCGATTTTCCAAACACAACCAATTACGCCATAAAACTGGAAAACATTGGAAATTGCTATCATCCCCAAACAACATATATCTATAAACTTCTAAGGCTAATTTACTCTATAACTTAAACCGATGTGGGAGCTTAAGAGGATTGAAGATAATAATGTAATACCTACAAATGTCAACATATGAGTCATGCAGCTGAATTACCAAATATATGTACGTACTATTATTTCAAGTTGCACATGGATTACCCTATTCTCCAAAACTACCCAGGCGCAGCGAAACTAGAAAAGTAAATACAGGCCTTAGAGACCTCAAAATTATGCATGGGAAGTAGGCCATTGAGTTATATAGTTCTCACTTCTCACCAATCTTGAAGCAAGTGACAACTTGTTTCAAGTGTTATAGGCAACTAAATTGACACTCCACATGATTGAATAAACCATGAGGATCTTCATACCTAAGAATCAGTTCGTTTATACCTATCAGGAAAGAGAAAAAATGTCATCTCATTTCTAGTACAACCACAAATATTTCTAATTCAGCTGTTCACAAAGGTGATCAGAGATTTCAAACGTTCACACTTTACCACGCAGAAAATGTAAACAACTCTGGGTTTTCGCAGCCTCAATGATGTTTCAGTATCATAACATAAAATGTGCCCATAATTGATTGCTCATGAACAAGTGACATACCACTACTTTAATTTTTGCCACATTGTTTTCCCTTGTGTTGCTTTCCTTTTCAACTATGGGTAACCCAGCTACAGCATCAGTGTCTGGTTGTGCTTTTTGCTGCCGATGGGTCGGGGCATCAAAGTTATTATCAAATGCTCCATTCGGTGCAGGCATGAATGATGACTGCTCAAATGGTTCTGAAATTACATGCTATACAGAAAATAAAGCAACAATTATTGAACAGCAATTGCCTCTAGACAACAAGTAAGCAGCACTTATGGTCTTCACTCTTTGCATAAATAAGATTCAATGCCAATAAGACTACATTATAGATCTTCGACCAGTATGTGAAAAGCTCTAACTTCAATATGGTATCTTTGCACAATAATCTCCGGATCTTAAATTTTCAAACAGTTTACTGTTAAGAATAACCAATATAATTAAGATTCTTGTGTCAAGTGACCGTAGTAATCCAGATAATCTTATACATGGAAGAGGATACGAGATAGTTCAGCTACTATTAGATAGCTTCCCATAGAATGGTCAAAGAGACTCCAAATAGAGAACAACTACATTTTTAAATTAAACATACTCGGTACACCTACTTTCCTGTCTTGTTTCTCCTTTTCTCTTTTACCCCCAGGATGGGGATGGAGTGTGGTTGATGGCAGAAAGGGCTATCAAGTTGTAAGCCAGCTAGAGGATTGCTAGTCCAACCTATGTTCCCAGCAAAACTACATTCTAACAGGAGCAATGAATGTGCTCAATATGAATCCAACTAGTATTTCCATACCTCAGATAAGAGCTCTGTATCATCCATAGAATGCAGATCCAGAAGTCCAGCACCAAAGTCTCCTCTGAATTCCGGAGAGTAAAAACCATCAGATGGTCCAATACCTCCGGAGCTTTCGGCAGTAGGAGTATATGGATCGGATGCAGATTCACCATTAAAGTTGAGGTTTCTCATTAGTTTGAAAAGCCTCTGCTTCTCTTCCATAGACTGAGCCCCATATCCCTTCAAATAAAATTCCAAGCTTCACAATTATTAACAAACACGATATGGCAACATCCAAACAAGAACAAGAATGCTAAAATAAAATTCCATGACCCAGAAGCGTAAGAAAGAAGGCTTGAGGCAAACAAAATGATCAATATTGATCCTTAGATAAAACTCCTCAATGTTGTGACTCACAGTAGCCAGAAATGCAACCAGACTAAGGCCAGTGGAGCTTAGCACAGAGCACTTTTCAATGACAGGAATGGTAAATCATTCAGACTAAGCACTAAACAACATGCAAGTCACATCTATTTGTGAATTCAAAATAGTGTAAACCAAATATTGAGAAGAGCTTTTAGACACTACAGTGGGCAAAAGCTGAGACAATTAAATTTAAGCTAATGTAGCAATTATACTGAGCAGTGCTAAACTGCGTGTACTTAAACTATAACGTCCACATTTGAACAAAATGTAAGCAATATTAATTTTACACTTGGGAACTTTTATTACATCAACTACGTCTCAATCTCAAACTAGTTCCGATCAACTATATGAAACCTTTATATACCTTATGTGCTATTCAGGACCATCTTATGTCCAATATTAAACAACTTATCAAGGGCCATTAAGGGAATATTACCTGCATAAGTAGGAGGCGGTGATCGACACCAGTAGAAGCCATTGGAGAGGCCAGATGCTGCAAGCCGGCTGACTGAAGCCATCGCGCCATGACAGCATCTCCGGCATCACCAGCAGGGCTGGCATTGCCCTGCTGATCATACAGAGCAGTAGCCGCCCCGTTGCTCTGCTGCATCTGGCCACCCATGTGGCGCTGGGATCTGCGTTGCGGCGCCAATTTCACGATCTGTTATTACACACTTAAACAACAACATTTCACCAAAAAAAAATCACATCATCAAAACTTAGCAACTACACCAACAACAACAACAAAAAAACTCAAAAAAACTGTAGATCGTAATTGAATAACAAATCTATGATATAGAAACTCACCTGGAGGCGAAAAATCGAAATCAAAGCAGCAAGCAGCACATTTACGTACTTAAACGTGAACAAAACGACTCCGTTTATGAATCGATAAACGCAATTATTTGGATTCAAATCGTCCTAAACACACAATGCATGTTAAAAATCTCATAAATCCATCAATAAAAAACAAAATCAACCACATAAAATAATTAAAATTTGCAAAATTATACACATACACAGAGAGATACATTATAGATAATTATGAATATGAAAATTGCCAGTACCTTATAGAGATGAAGAAAGTGAAATTCCGCGATCTGCAGAAATAGATCTGAGAGCGACAGAGCAAAATAAAAAGCCCTAAAATTTGTTTGGTTGAATTCAATGTAGAGAATTCATGGAAGCAAATGATAATAATGGAGAGAGAAAAAAGAGTATCCCTTTTATCATGATGAACTAAAATTCATTTCTAATTTTCATGACTAAGAAATTATTATATATATTTATTTATATTTATATTTTTTTAATTATTTTTATTTTGTATATTTGAGTCTTGGAAAGTACTTTTTCTTTTGTTATATATATTTGCTGACATGGTTATTTTTCTTTGGAAATTGCATTTTTTATCCTTTAATTATTAGAATATCTTTATTTTAGTCCTCGTGATATTTGATAAGAAATATTTCACCTTTAATTAGTATAAACATATATATTTTTTAATTCCATGTGAAAACAGAGGCGGATTTACTGTTATCGGTGTGGGTTCTAGGAATTTAGTAACTTTTTTTTGAAATTCTATAATTGTATTTGTATTGAAATTTTTTGTTAAATGTATTAATTACTGTACATGAAAACCAAATAACAACATGGATAATTGGTTCTGCGGTGAGGAAGGCACCAACTGAAGTACATGCATTCATGTCGATTAATGTGGGATCGAATTAAAGTTTCTCTTAGTACTAACATATGAGAAGTTAAAAGTTTAGTAGAGTATGTTATTTTTGTGGAAATTTCCAAGTTTCTTTTTGAAATTCTTTGAATGCGTCATGATCATGTGTAATAATTTGCAAATCACATGGGAAATGTAACTCATCGATGCTATAATCTCGAATGAAATTTGTATCAACTTAGCCCTCCTTACATGTTGAGTTCCCAAATTGATGAAGGGCAAATGAATATTTTAATTAGTTGAAGATCAAATATATAAATATATAATATTATATTGACCAAAATTTAAGTTCAACATTGAATGAGGGACTAAAATGTGATTATTCCTTCTCCTTTAATTTATTTAGTTAACAAACATATTAAACAACTAAATTTTGCAGAGTGGGGCTTTATTAATGTCCCAAGGTTGTTGTCTTGTTGATGCCAATTGTTGCATCCTTCATATGAAAAATTATTATAATAATAATAATAAAATTAACAAAATAGGAAAAGACAATATAGCACTAGACTATGAATACTAAAATTCACTAAATAATTATGCAATACACTAAAATTGAAATTACAATGCAAAAAAACTAAGGTTATTATAAAGGGATAGTAAATAATAAGCAATGAAAAGCAATAACAATTCTTATTAGATTGGTGAATCACATGGATCATTGCGTCTACATAGCCAATACAAGACACAAAATAAATAAACTAAGATATGTGTTTACATTTTACGATAAAAAGCATTGATGAATCTAGAGAGTGGGAGTGATTTAGAAAGAATTGTAGTAAGCATTATTTCAAGGGAATAGTTTCAATAGTTCGAGATCTAATTATCAAATATATATAATCATAGTTGATAATCATCAAATATAGTAAGAGTTTTTAAAATTTGCTTTGTATCAATAACATAATTAGGGGCAGAGGCCTAGTAAAAAGGTTGAGGAATCATCTGGCCCTCTTTGGTAAAAAAGTAAATCGTTACACATTGTTAAAATATTTTTTTGTGTATGTATAGTAGATGTTGAATTCATTTTGATCTCTTCGCGTGTTTACTTTTTCTATTTTGAATCTCTTTAGTGAAAATTCTGACTCCGTCACTGAAAACAATAATTTCTAAATCGCTATGTGTAATGATACAATAATTCGCTTTGTATCAGTGATACAACAATTTACTTTAAGAGCAAATTTCAAAAACTATTCTATCGTTCATATAAATCGATTTTCAAAAACTCTCGTTATATTTGATAATTTCTTTGAACTCTCTATATGTTTGATAAGAAGACGTACTCATAACTTGATGGGTTAGTGCACCAGTAGCGGGAGATGTGTCCCAAGTCCCAACTTAATATATTTAATTTTTAATTTCATTTTAAAGATTAATTAAATAATTAATTATATTGAAAACAAGAAAATAATATGTTTATACTACTTCTTGAGTAACAAAATACAAAATCAATAAATATCTCAAGTATTTGAGTAATTTATATATCTTGCCACGATGACAATGATTACTCAACGTGCGTGATAGAAAATTATGTGCTGACATAAATAATGATGTTAAGTTTACTAGAAAATAATAATAATATATATAGGTAGGGGTGTTCACGGTTTGGATAAAAACCGATCCAAACCGAAAAATCGAACCAAATCGATAAAATAAAACCGATTTTATTTGGGTTTGATTTGATTTGGTTTTAGATTTTTGAAAACCAATAGTATTTGGTTTGGTTATGGTTTTATTTGAAAAAATTGAAGAAATAATCAAACCGAACCGATGAATTATACATATATTTTATTAATATACATACTTAATATATTGTTTTTATAAACAACTTTAAAGATCTTATATATATTTTCATTAAAATTTCTTTATAATTTACTTATTGAAAGCAAAAATGCCTAAGATGAAAATATTTATCTTATTGATTTCATGTATATGAGTGTCTATGACAATTCTTTGTGGGACTGAAAATGTTATTTTCTCTTCCTTCTAGGTCAATATAGTGAATTTTAAAGCTTATTGATAGTAAATTTAGTGATCGAAAGTTTAGTAATTTAAGTCATTCTAACTATTTTTCGTTTTGAATGGATTGTTGTCACTTTTTCACATTTTGAATGAATTGTTTCTTTTATTTTGTGTATGGTTAATAACCAAATAGCCGAACCAAACCAAACCGAAACCGATAACCACCAAACCGATAAATGTATATTATATTTGGTTTGGTTTGGTTTTGATAATTTTAAAACCGATTAAGTTGGTTTGATTTTGATTTTGACCAATAACCGATCCAAACCGATCCGTGAACACCCTTATATAATAGTTAAATACAGTAGAATATATATTTTGTGAACTTGAGGAAATCAGTTTGGTTAGACTTAAAATAGTCTCTTAAATATATTTTTGAATAATTTATGTTTTTAAAATTTATCAAGAGTTAGTACGATTTATTGAGGACTACGAAGAAAAAAGTTTTCATGTGAACTAACATTTAAAAATGTAGTTTCTGCATATATTTTTTTCTTGATATTTTTGGTCAATTTCTAGTATCTAGTGTTTCTGATATATATGTCTAAATTAATAGATGTGGGAAAAAGTGAATTGATTAACTAAAATACATAATAAATAAATTAAAAAGAGAGAAATGAAAGGAAAAGAAAAAGTCCAAAAATTAAAGGTCATGGCTTTCCCTTTATTTTCTCTCTTTAAATTTGATTTTCTTTGTTTTGTATTGAGTTGTGCTTGGCATGAAGCAATATCTGTCATTTTCACAATTAGTTGATCTATTAAAAAAGAAATAAAACTGTCTCTATCTACTTTCGATTTCAATTTAAAGAAATGAATTAAAAATAAAAGGATAGAAAAAATAAATAAATAAAGATTTGATGTTCTATCTATCTTTGATTCCACGCACAAAATGCAACGCCAATTATTTTTGTTAATTTGAGTACACTTTAATTAATTTATCGAACAATTTACTCAAACCACTAACAACGTAAGCGTGCATTATTGTATTATATGCACATAGTGCAACACACACATTTATTTATTTCTTTGTTCATAATTTGGTGGATGTGTATTCATGTTCTTTTAATTCACACATACTTTAAAGAAAGTCATCGAACAATTTATTCAAGTCACAAACAAAAAGTAATCGTAAATGTGATTGTATTGCATGCACATAATGCAACACAATTTTTTTCCTTACTTTGGTGGACTTGAACTCATGTTCTTTTAATTTATGCCCAATTTAATTAATTCATTGAACAATTTATCAAAGCCACTAACAAGACAAGCGTGGATAATTATATTGCATGCAGATAATGCAACAAATTATTTTTTTTCTTCTTAATTTGATAGATGTGAACTTATCTTTTTATTTACACGCATTTATCGAACAATTTATTCAAGCCTCCAACAACATAAGTTACGTGGATAATCATTGTATATTGCATGATATAATTGAACGCATACAATACATTACATGTTAATTTATTTATTTTAATTTGATGGAACTAGGCTCGTGTCATTTAATTTATGTGCACTTTAATTAATTTATCGAATAATTTATCAAACCACAAACAAAGTAAGCTAGCATGTTTGATTGGATTGCATACAAATAATGCAACACACATTATTCTTTTCTTAATTTGATGGATATGATAAACTCATATTCTTTCAGCTTACATATATTTTAACTAACTTTTCTTATTGTCGATCGGTGTACATAAAATGAATCCAAATCCTCTCCATTACAAATGGTTTTTCGACATGTGTTCCTTTTATAGGCACCCCTTTTCTCCCTTCTTGACGAACTAATGTCCATAAAAACTTTTTAGATCCATTTCTAAAGGATCACATTTGTTTTCTTTTTCAAAAATTAAATTACAATATAAACCTTCAATATTCATCACTATATATTCCTAATTATTATAAAAACACAAAATATTTTTAATCTTGCATAAATAATTGTGTAACAATGGGAGAAAAACAAGTGATGATTTTTGCTCTAGATGATAGTGATCATAGTTATTATGCCCTTGAATGGACTCTTGATCATTTTTTCCCATCTCCATCAATTTCCAATTTTAAACTTATAATTATTCATGCAAAACCTACTCCAACTTCTGTTGTTGCAATTGCTGGACCAGGTATTATTAATTATTTTCCATATTTGTACAAGTTATTGGTGAATTTTTATTTTTTTTCATTTGCTTTCTTCTATTGTTGAATGACATTTTGGTTATAATTTGGTTATTAACTCCTAGGCCATTTCTTTTCTCTATTTTTCAATGTTGTATGAATAAGTGGATGTACTACTATTTAAATTTGATGGAGTACTCAATACAAATATATAGTTTTTAAAAAAAAAGTAATATGATGTTTGAATCAACTTACGTTGCACGTATTGATTATTTCACGTAGTATGTGTTATCTAGCCCTCCCATCAATAGATCAGGAATTGAGAATGACGGGGCACCACTATCTTTTAGACGTGATTTTTTTCTTTTTATAATATAGACATATTTTTCTCCCTTCCAATAATATAGATGTGTCAATTAACTAACAAGCAACCATGCACTTCAACTTTGAATATGTACATTTAAGTACCTCAACTCGTCTCTGATGTATCAGCTGAACACTCAACTTACAAAACGATCATTTAAACACCTCTAAAATTTATGTGACATGTCAGCGTTAAGTGTCCATGAGACGATGCAATGGGGCAGAATTGGAATGTTTAGTTGCCAGTTGAGATCAAGTTAATATGTCTAGATGTGTACCCTCAAAGTTAGAGTTCTTACTTGCCAACTTAATGCCGATTTTGTTAGAACTACTTATTTCCTTTTCCTTTTTGCCATCTCATTACTAAACTCAACTTCTTTAATGTTGTATAGGTACAAGTGACATGTTTACATTGGTAGAAACAGACATTACAAAGGCTGCCCAAAAAACTATTGACAAATCTAAAGAATTATGCAAGACTAAAGGGGTGTCAAATGTAGCATGTGAAATTCTTGAAGGTGATGCTAGGAATGTTATTTGTGAGGCTGTTGAAAAATATCATGCCTCTATTTTGGCCATGGGAAGTCATGGATATGGAGCTTTTAAAAGGTACAAAATAGAAAAGGAAAAAAAAAAGAATAATTACAACTCTCTTTGTCTTTAAAAAAATGTTCAACACTTCCATCTCTCCAAAATCGAAATTAATAACATGTTTGACCAAGTTTGTGAAAAGTTTAAAATATTTTTCTTAAAGTGTTTATTTTAGAAAGCTGTTTGATAATTTTTTTAGGAAATTAAGAATAAGTGACTTAAGTAGTAGTAGTAATAGTAGAAGGTAGTTTTTTAGAAATTGAAAAAAAATAGGTTTTTTTTTCGTAAAGCACTTTTGAAACCTTGATCAAACACAATTTTTAAATGAACTATTAAATCTAGTTGATTCTATTGGAAAGTTAATCATATTGACTAAGTATCAATTAATAAATTTGAATAAAAGAAGTATAAATACCACCAAGGGGTATACTATTAATGATATAAATTAATGGAGTTTTTCTTTATCCTTGACAAAGATCTCGAGTTAAAATTTCAATAATGGACATGATGCCCTTAAGGGCTTTTCCTCCTTGAATGGATTTTATGAAGTGCAACTTTGAATTAGTCGACCCAGTAAATTTCTAATACCAGATAATTATATTTAAAAAAGTACAATAAAGTACCCATAATCACTTGAGAGTTTAATTTTCTTTCTCAATATTTTTCTTAATTTTTACTGGAAATTATTGATTAAATTTCATTGTTCTATGCTATATACAGGGCTGTTTTGGGTAGTGTAAGTGACTATTGCTCTCACCATGCTCATTGCTCTGTGATGATTGTGAAGAAGCCAAAGCCAAAAGTTTAAGACAACTTTTTTTTGCCCCCCATGAGTTAATTTTCTTGATTTATATAGAATTAAATCTAGAACTTTCTAATATATTTTTTTAGTTGACATTCTCATATTTAGTAAGTGGTGTATCCAAAATTTTGCATTCTTTGTACTATGAAAGTAAATGACAATAGAATCCTATACTCAGTATGATTTGCATGTTGTTATTAAGTTGTTCCTAGCATTATCGAATGTTGTGATAGAGTGATAAGTACTTTTTTATTTTTAATTAGAAATTTTAAGTTCAATTAGTAGAAAGCGATTTACCCTAAAATAAAAATTTTCGGCACAAATTAGATATACTTAGTTGGTCTGAATTGTACAAGATCGAATCCTGACCTTAAAAGTCATCCTTTCAAGTCTTTTCAATTCTTTTTATCTTTTTATTGGACTATTGACTTTCAAACATTCTAGTCTGACATTCACTAATTTACTTTTTATGATAATTAATCTATGATGAGGAATTCAATAAGTATGTTGATATCTATCTAAATTAGACAAAATCAATGAGGTTTGGGGAGGATATAACATACACAAACTTTAATACCATCTCGTAGAGATAGAGATGTTGTTTTCAAAAGATCTTTAGCTCAGATTATGCAACACATTCGGGTACACATAAGAAGGAGACAGTAAAGAGAATATGACAAATAACAAGGTAAAAGTGCAAAGTACCAGAAAGAAGTCGAAAATAAAAATAAAATAATGTGATATTCAAAACACATTAAACAACATACTAGAATAGATTATAGAAAACAATAATAAATAATGACAAAATAAAAACAAGAACTACAATAATAATACAACTAGTACCATGACAAATACCAGTCACTCTAAGCAAGACAACACTACATTACCTACTAACTTTCTAACCTAATACGTATCCTCCACACTCTCCTATCTAAGGTCACGTCCTCGATAACATGAAGTTGCATCATATCATATCTTATCAGCTCTCTACAATACTTCTTCGGCCTACCTCTCCTCGTACCATCTACAACCAACTTCTCACACCTTCTTACTATGCGTCTACGCATCTCTTCACATGTCCAAACCATCTTAGTCTAGCTCGCTTCACTCATTTTGTCCACCACAGAGCATATGGTAAATCATGTAGTAGCTTGCTATATCTTTATCCTAGTTGGCAATGCTTAGGTGAAGATATTAGCCCCACACGTGGCTTGCACGCCACGTCACTAAAAAAAATGAGTTGTTAACTCTTGAGGATATTTGTGGTCTCTTGGGAAAACAACGGGACTTTTTATCCTAAAATAAAGCATAGGGTATAAATGGTCTATTTCATATTTCAGGGATAATTTTTACTATTTTTTATTTTAAAAAAACATCACTTGATAATGTGTGTATGCTATCACAACTAATTAAGTCAGATTGTAACTCCACGTCAGCACATAACGTGCAAAGAAATATATGGGATACTTGTGTCTTTTCACATTAGAAAAAAACACTAATAATAAGTATAATACATAAATTTTCAGTTACGTTCTATCTTTATCCTAGTTGGCAATGCTTAGGTGAAGAGATTAGTCCCACACGTGGCTTGCACGCCACGTCACTAAAATTTGGGTTGTTAACTCTTGATGATATTTGTGGTCTCTTGGAAAAACATGAACGGGACTTTTTTATCCAAAAATATAACATATGGTATAAATGGTCTATTTCATATTTCAGGGGCAATTTTGATAATTCTTTCTTTTTAAAAAACATCACTTGATAATGTGTGTATGCTATCACAACTAATTAAGTCAGATTGTAACTCCACGTCAGCACATAACGTGCAAAGAAATATATGGGATACTTGTGTTTTTTCACATTAGAAAAAAACACTAATCATAAGTATTACACATAAATTTTCAGTTACATTCTATCTTTATCCTAGTTGGCAATGCTTAGGTGAAGAGATTAGTTCCACACGCGGCTTGTACGCCACGTCACTAAAAAATTGCGTTGTTAACTCTTGAGGATATTTATGGCCTCTTGGGAAAACAACGGGACTTTTTTATCCTAAAATGTAGCATAGGGTATAAATGGTCTATTTCATATTTAAGGGGCAATTTTGACCATTTTTTATTTAAAAAAATCATCACTTGATAATGTGTGTACGCTATCACAACTAATTAATTCAGATTGTAACTCCACGTCAGCACATAACGTGCAAAGAAATATATGGGATACTTATGTCTTTTCACATTAGAAAAAAACACTAATAATAAGTATTATACATAAATTTTCAGTTACGTTCTATTTTTTCCTAGTTGGCAATGTTTAGGTGAAGAGATTAGTCCCACACGTGGCTTGCACACCACGTCACTAAAAATTTAAGTTGTTAAATCTTGATGATATTTCTGGTCTCTTGGAAAAACAACGGGACTTTTTTATCCTAAAATATAGCATAGGGTATAAATGGTCTATTTCATATTATAGGGGAAATTTCGATCATTTTTTCTTTTAAAAAAACATCACTTGATAATGTGTGTATGCTATCACAACTAATTAAGTCAGATTGTAACTCCACGTCAGCAGATAACGTGTAAAGAAATATAGGGGATACTTGTGTCTTTTCACATTAGAAAAAAACACTAATCATAAATATTATGGATAAATTTTTCAGTTACGTTCTATCTTTATCCTAGTTGGCAATGCTTAGGTGAAGAGCTTAGTCCCACACGTGGCTTGCACGCCACGTCACTAAAAAATTGGATTGTTAACTCTTGAAGATATTTGTGGTCTCTTAGGAAAATAACGAGACATATTTTTTATCCTAAAATATAACATAGGGTATAAATGGTCTATTTCATATTTGAGGGGAAATTTTGACCATTTTTTCTTTTAAAAAACATCACTTGATAATGTGTGTATGCTATCACAATTAATTAAGTCAGATTGTAACTCCACGTCAGCACATAACGTACAAAGAAATATAGGGGATACTTATGTCTTTTCACATTAGAAAAAACACAAATCATAAGTATTACACATAATTTTTCAGTTACTTTCCATCTATACCATGTGAACACCTAAATAATTCATAATTAAGGAATCTATTACAAGATTACAAAGTAGTAAGTCAATTAATTCATGTTTCAAAATTTCCCTATAAATAATGTTGAAATCTCCCTATTTCCTCACTTCACTCTTCATTTCTCTTCTTTATTAGCTATGGCTAATAACATTTTCCCAAATGGTGCAAACCCTCCACTTTGCACCCTTTGTTTAGAGACTGTTGTAGATGATTCTACAAGGGCAATTACTAAGCTTGTGTGTCAACATTTCTTCCACTCAGGTTTATATAACAATATTTACAAATCTTTAAAATGAATAAATTATTCGTTTATGTGTTTATATTATAACTATTATTCTATGTAATAAATCGAGTATGTAGTAGCTAGTTAGATTTCCTTTACTCAACATAAGCAATTTTTTATTCAATTTATCATATGTATTCGGATCTTTAAATTTTTTAAGTTGGATTTTTAATTTCTTTTAATTCGTTGGAAGTGAAATAGAAAACTTGTAACATCATAAATTAAATTATTTTCTTGTCTTTTAGACATAAACCTTGGTATTAGTTGGCAAAAGCAAATATAATAAAAAAGATTTTAAAAACTTGGATAGAAACAAAAAAAAAAGAATAAAACACGAAATCTTGTAAAAATAGAAAATTTACATTGCTTCATTTAAAAATTTGAACTTCATATGATTAGTTCCATTCGATTGACATATTAAGATCCAATAGTAATTAATTTTTTTTTTCTTGTTATGCAGATTGTATTGGAAGTGAGTTCAATCTTAGGGGGGAAATGAAATGCCCTAACTGTCGAGTTGTCGAAGAAGATGGAATCTGGATGAGATTTACAAACTCTGACTCTGACTTTGACGCTGAAGACGGAAATGAAGAAAACGTCGTTGAGGACGAACATAATGAAGAACAAGTATTATCCAAATTTTTTTAACCTTATTTATTATTTAACCATAGTAAAGTACATTAATTTAATATAAAAATAAGATAAAAATGAATTATTATCGTAATCTTTAATCTGAATATTGAATACGGGTAGTGATTGTCTACATTCAATTTTTAAGAATTTTTGTTAGAAGAGATATCTTCTATTTTTGTTGTACATGAAATTATGCATTTTTGTTTTCATTTTTTATTAATTCTAAGAAATAAAATTCTATTTGATTTTTAGCCTGAAGATGAAAATAGGCAGCTTTTTCGTGCAATTGTTAATGCATATACTGGAAGTACTAGCCATATGAGGTAATTAATTTTACTCTTTTAATCCTAGTAATATATATATATATATATATATATATGAATGTTTGTAATTAATTAATGTGTTTATGAAATAAATTTTGTGGTATTAATTGTATTTTACAAGGGATGAGATGAACAATGATGTTTCACGGAATGGTGCACCTCCAAACTTTCGTCATACTACTTTCCAAACCAACAATGGACTAAACATTTTCTCTCGTACTTTTGTGGTTTATCAAAGCCCTATCCTCCAACAAAATGAGTAAGTTTATTCTCTCATAAAACCATTTAATTTGTATTTTTTGAAGTATATTTAATTTTTTTCATGAGCCATATGTTAATTCGAGTACTTTGCAATTCAAAATAGGCTCCCTCCTCCTCCAATTGATGTTGAGATGGTTGATCAGGGACAGATCTCTTCTTCAGATGCAAACGTTGGTTCGAATTCAGTAACACATGAAACATCCACTTTGTACGAGCAGGCTCGTAACAATCTGTTACCATGTTTGGAGCTCACCTTAGCCACCGGTGGTACTTCACTTGGTGATGGGCGTCCGCTGCCACCTTGTCAATGTATCTGTTGTCGTGCATCTTAAGCAGGACACGTTAAAAGATAAATGTTGGTGTGACATAGCCATCAAATGTGACATTTGTTGATGGTTCTTTTATTTGTTTTTAGAATTAAAACTATATTTTTTCAGCTTTTGAAACTTGTAGAACCCTTAATTTGCTTGTTTGTTCGTTTTATTTTGTTTTCATATTGAATTGTTGCACTGTTTGGTGAAATATTTTCTTTAAAATTTATTTATCTATATATGATGATGTTTTCCCTTTTGGGTAGACTAAGAAGTGAAGAGTTTGTGAAGATTTCATGATATGAGGTAATGTAAGAGTTACTAGTAAGGATGAGTTAGAGTATACTTTAACTAGAAAGGAGTTTATGATGATGTGTCATTGTGTTAGTAACGACCAAGTGTAGGTGTTGAATAAAAGAACAAATTATTCATGAGGTGATAGATCTAGGACGAGAGGGAGTTGCTCGGATGGTAAGTACCCCTCACTTCCAATCCGAAGGTTGCGAGTTCGAGTCACCGATGGAGCAAAAGGGGTGGGAGCTCCTAGGGAGGGATAAAAAAAAGAGGTGATAGATCTAAGTCAGATTTATGATTTTTGGGAGATCCCATGATATTCAGAGGGCTATAGAACTAGTTAGCCAATGATGTGTAGTGAGTGGGTAAATAGTATTTAAGTTGTGAAAGGAAGTGTGACAGTAAATTGTAAGTATGAAGACTGAGAGATAAAGAGTACTGACTACTTGTGATGAAGTCTTAGTGAGCGAGTCTTTTTCTCAATTTTATCTAGTAGTTATCAATTAGTATAGTATGTAAGCGGTTATATTGATATCCGGGTGTAGTAATAAACATTAAGCTTGAATTTGAGATGAGTGTTGTGACCAAAAGAATGGAAACATGAGAATGATGATGCTAGTTATCTGATCTGGTAGGTTTGATATATAGTAGGTGAGAAATTACGAGGTTAGATACAATGAATTTGAGTGGTACAAGTATGGGATTCTAACTTTTAGATAGAGTAGTGAAGTGTGACAAAGTCATTAGAGTAACAAGAGCATTTAGAGGTCTACCCGAGATTGTATGTAATAGGCGAGGTTCCAATTAAATTAATGATTTCCATATGTGTCTAGATAGTATATTTGAGCTGTTAATGCGGAATAGGCTGATGTAACCGTTATTTTTTTTCCCTTTCTTAAGATTTAGATGAAACAACTTTATAAGCCAATGAAATTAGGTTAGGAGAAGCATCTTAGAAAGAGGTCTTAGAATGAGTTTTAGTACCTGCTTATGGAGAGTTCAGTAGGCATGAGATAAGCCTTTCCTGAGTATTAGTGTAAAGAGAATGTAGACCAATTTAGAGATGATGAAATATAAGCTTTCAAGTGTCAACTTTAGACATAAGTGGGAGATGATAAGATGAGAAGTCAAGTCAAGTGTTAAGAATCAGATGGAGAGGTGCTCAAAAAGTGTTTTAGAGATATACCCATCCATTCATAATATTGCGTATTCCTCAAGTCCAGCTATTACAACATCTTGTTGATATTCCTAATATCAAATATGTCTATGACCTATACTCATACACTTCAGAGAGATTCACATCTAAGCTCAATTTCCAGAATGAGGGGTAAAAACTTTATCCCATTGATCTCAATCTTATCCATAAAGTTATGAATATCAGCCTCAAGATATAAACCTATTCATATAAGCACTCATGTCTTGATCGTATGCTCAGTCTTGCAAATTCATGATTTACTCTCAATGTCTAGCAACATAATGGTATGTCATGCATATTCTTATACTAGATATCTCGAATGAATCGTGCTTATGATAATTTACCCTAAAGTTCTTTCAGTAATCCTTTTTAGTTTCAAAGTGGTGTTGTCGATAGTAGTGGTGTGATGATAGAGAAGCGGATTTCTATTTTCTTATTGTGATAGTGTTGGTGTGTTTATTCCTTCTAAGGTTATAAATATGGAGGAAAAAAGATAAGGTTTTATGATGAGTAATAAGTCAGTTCCTGGTAATACTGCATGAAATTATGTTGGTAGAAGTGACGAGAGAATGAAGAATTCTTATAAGGAGTGGTTAGTAGGAGTCCATGGAATGGTTATAGTACTAGGCTTGAATGTGGTGTTATTGACATGTGGACAATGCGTGATACATTAGTTGTTTCGTGATATGAGCTCAAGGTTAGCTGAATGTAGCGTTAAGGAGCTACGTTCTTGGGATGAGATTTCCTATAGAGATATAGAACCCGAATCTTGTGATTTAGATCAGAATAATCAACCTACGTTAAGTACTTTGTGATTTTGAGTTAGGCTTGAATATAGTAAGAGTAACCCCTTCCCATTCTCAGTCCAGCAGTCATTCGAGGACGAATGATCCCAAGGGAAAAATATTGTAATATTTCGAAATTTTTTAAGTCAAGACTCGAATCATTTAAATAAAATAAAATCTAATACATGAAAACAAAAGAAATTAATTAGGTAACAATATTGGTATCGTTTAACTATCCATTATGAAGTCTAGATCACTCAACTATTTCTCTTATTTTATATAAGTACAATTAATTAAACTAATATTTCAAACTAATGTTTGTACATGAATAATTAATTAATGTGTTTATAATATAAATTTTGTGGTATTAATTGTATTTTACAAGGGATGAGATGAACAATGATGTTTCATGGAATGGTGCACCTCCAAACATTCTTCATACTACTTTCTAAACCAACAATGGACTCAACATTTTCTCTCATACTTTTGTGGGTGATCAAAGCCCTATTATCCAACAAAATAAGTAAGTTTATTCTCTCATTAAACCATTTAATTGATATCTTTTGAAGTATATTTAATTTATTTCATGAGTCATATGTTAATTTGAGTACTTTGTAATTGAAAATAGGCTCCCTCCTCCTCCAATTGATGTTGAGATGGTTATCAGAGACAGATCTCTTCCTAATATCCAAACGTTGGTTCGGATCCAGTAACACATAAAACATTCACTTTGTATGAGCAGACTCGTAACAATCGGTTACCATGTTTGGAGCTCACCTTGGCCACTGTTGGTACTTCACTTTGTGATGAGCGTCCGCTACCACCTTGTTAATGTATCTGTTGCCGTGCATCTTAAGCCGGACGCGTTTAAAACAAATGTTGGTGTGACTGTAACATCCGACAATTTAAAAATGAATATGAAGAAGCTTGAAATTTGGAAATAGTCATTTTTGGAAAAATTTAAAATCTGGAAATTTGGCTAAGTGTGGAAATCAGTGAGTTTTTGGCCAACTTTGAGCAGTCATAACTCCTAGATCAGGATGATTTAGGAGTAGTTCCAGTTATGGTTTCGAAGCTTGTGGAACGATCTTTCCAACGCCACTGAGTTTTCTCGATTCCGAGTTCGTATGAGCGAGTTATGATCTTTGAAAGTTGGGCAGTTGGCAGGGATTCCGTTCCGGAAATTTAAGGGCATTTTGGTCTTTTCACAAATAATTTCTTTTGAGCTTATATTGTTGTATTAGGCTGATATTTGGATCATTTTGTCCCATTTTGAAAGAGAAAGAGTTAGGGTTCAAGAGAAGAAGAAGAGAAGAAGGAGAAGAAGAAGAGAAGAAAGAGGAGATCAACAAGATTTGTCAAGATCATTGTGGATTTTCGTCGGGGGTGATCCCTATCAAGGTATGTGAGTCTTTAGTGTGGGTTTATCCTTTCCCCCCACATACCAAGCTCGTTTTTATGATTTGAGAAGAGATTGGATTTGTTGTTGAAGTTGTTAGTTGTTGTTGATGTTGTTAGTTGTGTTGTTGAAGTTATTGTTGGTTGTGGGACAGGATTGGGCTGTGTATTTGAGTTGTGACCTATTGTATATTGAGGGATTTTATGATCCTTAGTGTTGGTTGGTTCATACCCCCACACACCAACTCGTTTTTAATTCCAAGAGAAGATTTATTGGTTGTTGAAGTTGTAGTGGTGTTGTGTTGAAGTTCTTACTGATTTAGTACAGATTTCTGGCTGTGATTTTTGAGTTGAATCTATTGTATAATAAGGGTCTTTATGATTCTAAGTGTTGCTGCTGAAACCTTGAGGTTGAGAGGGTTTAGAATTGGAAAGAAACAAGGGGAAAAAGTCGGATTTTTGGGGAAAAAGGGGCTGGGCTGTTGCACCTCTCCTAGTGCCAAGGACACCAATCCTTCCCTTTCATTCACCATTTCTTTTTTTATACATGTTCCTAGGTATTATACCTATGTTTCCTAGTTGTTTCCAACACTCCAAGGTACTTCCAAAAGTCAAGTAAAACTACAAGTCAAGTGAAGTTAGTTTCCAAGTCAAGTGAAGTTAGTTTCCAATTCAAGTGAAGTTAGTTTCCAAGTCAAGTGAAGTCAAGCTTAGAAGTAAGTAAGTCAAAGCAAGTCTTTAAGGTTTTCCAAGAGTCTTCATTGAGCGTTTTAACTTCATTCTAAGGCTCAAGTTCCAAGTTAAGTATTGAGTTTCAAGTCAAGTCAAAAGTTAAGAGTTTCATGTTAAGTTAAGAGTTTCACATCAAGCCAAGAGTTCAAGTAAAGTAAAGAGTTTAAAGTTGAGTTCTTTTCTCAAAGTTATTAGGGAACTATGTATTCCCAAAGAAGTTTTAAAGAAATGTTTTTACATTTAAACAAGGTTGGAAACTGAGATTTCCAAAAAGCCTTCGGGCTAGTTTTTGAGTAATTATCTCATATCAGCAGGAAGAAATATGTTTTAAAAACATAAGAGCCAGTACATTTTTGGGAGTAGTATCGAGCACCAAATTGGGGGAGCGTTCAAAGAACCCACAGCCCCCATAGAACCATGTTAGCCACCATGGGTAGAAAAGGATCATACTTTTTAGATGAATCCTTTTCAGATTAGACTAGTGGATCCATTAGGCAGTTCAGGTCTTATACCTTTGGCCGGGTATAAGATGCTCTGGCAGCGTGAGGTCGATCGCTGTATCATCACTATAGCTCTTATGTGATGGTTGTCGGTTAGAGAAACTCCCACAGCAGTTATTGTATTTTTCATACACAGAGATTATTGTATTTTTTATATACATCAGTTCATTGTATTTTTATACACATTTCAGGCTTATTGTATCCTTGTATACACACAGAGTTCATAGCATGTTTTAAGCAATCTTTCTTTATATCGCACTTGTTTTAAATTGCCTTATATTGAAAGAAGTCAGTCAGGTTGAGTTAAGTTGAGCCAGGTAAGCTATTCAGTTTCTTCCAGTTTTCCTTCTAGCCTTTGTTGCTTAGTTTTCCAGCTTGCATACTCGTACATTCCATGTACTGATGCCAGTTGGCCTGCATCGTTTGATGATGCAGATTCAGGTACCCCGGATCAGCATCCTGCACGTCGTTGATCCAGCTGAGCACTCCAGAGTCAGTGGTGAGCCTCCTTGCATTCCGGAGGACTCAATTATTTTGTGTTCTTAGTTTTTGTTTTATTAGGATGTTGCGGGGTCTGTCCCAACATCCATCTCAGTATTTTAGAGGCTTCATAGACAGACAGTCAGTCAGTTAGTTTTGAGTCTCTCATCTATATATATATGTAAATATTCTATTTTGAGATTCGAGTTGCCTTTATGGCCATATTTTATAAGTTAAGTTGTTTTGTAATATTGCATTGCATTGAGTTATTCTGTTGAGGTTTCCGCTGAGTTAAGAAAGCCAGGCCAAGGGTTCGCTTGGGGCTAGAAATGGTCTCCGGGTGCCGGTCCCGCCCAGGGTGTAGGCTCGGGGCGTGACAGTGACATATATAGCCATCAAATGTGACATCTGTGGATGGTTATTTTATGTGTTTTTAGAATTAAAACTATGTTTTTTAGGTTTTGAAACTTGTTGAACCCTTAATGTGCTTGTTTGTTCGTGTTATTCTATTTTATATTGAATCGTTGCAATGTTTGGTGGAATATTTTCTTTAAAATTTATTTATCCCCATATAATGGTGTGATCATCAAAAATTATATAGTTCAGGAGAGCATAAGCTCTGATCATTTATTCTAGATTGCAATTAAGGGCTGCTCATAAAATATAAAGTACAAATAGAAACTATACAAGTTTTGTATAAATATATAAATTCAATATTTTAGGCAAAAAAAAAAAAACTTTTAATCTAAAAATATTTTCCAATTTTTTCATGTTTGATTGGGTTATATCCAATCAAAGACCTTAAATTAGCTCAAATCACAGCTCATCAAGATAACTCATGACAAACCTCTATTCCATTTTTAGCAATTACCTCATAATTCCCTCATTACCACAGCTAAATAATTAGCCATGAGATAGTCATTAATTAGAATTATCATCCATGAGGAATCCAGATATGTACAACAATTCCTTTTTTTTTAATTCACAAACCCACGACACGTTTAAATTAGTGAGTCCAAAATTTTAATTAATTACCCAAATCCAATGAAAAAAGTCTACAACATAACAACTAACAAGACATAATTTGAATAACAACATATCCAATGAAATTTTAGTGGGATTTGAGAAAGGTAGCGTGTAAACAGATCTTACCACTACTTCGTTGAGATAGAGAGACCATTTTCAGATTAAAAGACTTTTGGCTCAAGTGCGTCAAACTCAAATAAAAAAAACAATGAAAAAAGCATAACAATACACGAATAGTGTGACAATCAGTAAAAAGACATAATTTGAATAGATTTGGATATTGGGAGTTGATGATTTTTCATGTGCAAATTAACGAGCTGATGCATTCTTTTTTGTTGCTTAGCTTTGGTTGATAAGAGTTTCTTCTAAAGTTGTTCCCAGCATTATCGAATGTTGTGCTTGATGGAGTGATAAATACTTTTTTTATTTTTAATCAAAGATTTCGAGTTTGAACTATAAATATGAAATTACCTTTAATAATAACCATCTTACCCCTATGATGAAATTTTTCGACAAGAATCTATGTAGTAGCTCGCTATATCTTTATCCTAATTGACAATGCTTAGGTGAAGAGATTATTCCCACACGTGGCTTGCACGCCATGTCACTAAAAAATTGGGTTGTTAACTCTTGAAGATATTTGTGGTCTCTTGGGAAAATAACGAGACATATTTTTTATCCTAAAATATAACATAGGGTATAAATGGTTTATTTCATATTTCAGGGACAATTTTGACCATTTTTTCTTTTAATAAAACATCACTTGATAATGTGTGTATGCTATCACAACTAATTAAGTCAGATTGTAACTCCACGTCAGCACATAACGTACAAAGAAATATAGGGGATACTTATGTCTTTTCACATTAGAAAAAAACACTAATCATAAATATTACACATAAATTTTCAGTTACTTTCCATCTATACCATGTGAACACCTAAATAATTCATAATTAAGGAATCTATTACAAGATTACAAAGTAGTAAGTCAATTAATTCATGTTTCAAAATTTCCCTATAAATAATGTTGAAATCTCCCTATTTCCTCACTTCACTCTTCATTTCTCTTCTTTATTAGCTATGGCTAATAACATTTTCCCAAATGGTGCAAACCCTCAACTTTGCACCCTTTGTTTAGAGAATGTTGTAGATGATTCTACAAGGGCAATTACTAAGCTTGTGTGTCAACATTTCTTTCACTCAGGTTTATATAACAATATTTACAAATCTTTAAAATAAATAAATTATTCATTTATGTGTTTTTATTATAATTATTTTTGTATGTTATAAATCGAGTAGTGGTTAGTTAGATTTTCCTTTACTCAACATAAGAAATTGTTTATTCAATTTATCATATGTTTTTTTATTTGGATCTTTTAATTTATTAAGTTGGATTTTTAAATTTCTTTTAATTCGTTGCAAGTGAAATAGAAAACTTGTAACATCATAAATAAAATTATTTTCTTGTCTTTTAGACATAAACCTTGGTATAAGTTGGTAAAACTATTTTTTTTTTCTTGTTATGCAGATTGTATTGGAAGTGAGTTCAATCTTAGGGGGTAATGAAATGCCCTAACTGCCGAGTTGTCGAAGAAGATGGAATCTGGATGAGATTTACAAATTCTGACTCTGACTTTGACTCTGATTTTGACTTTGAAGACGAAAATGAAGAAAACGTCGTTGAGGACGAACATAATGAAGAACAAGTATTATACAATTTTTTTTTACCTTATTTATTATTTAATCATAGTAAAGTACATTAATCTGATATAAAAATAAGATAAAAATGAATTATTATCGTAATCTTTAATCTGAATATTGAATACGGGTAGTGATTGTCTACATTCAATTTTTAAGAATTTTTGTTATAAGAGATATCTTCTATTTTTGTTGTACATGAAATTATACATTATTTTTTTTTTCATTATTTATTAATTCTAAGAAATAAAATTCTATTTGATTTTTAGCCTGAAGATGAAAATAGGCAGCTTTTTCGTGCAATTGTTAATGCATATACTGGAAGTACTAGCCATATGAGGTAATTAATTTTACTCATTTTTTTCTAGTATATATAAATGTTTGTAATTAATTAATGTGTTTATGATATAAATTTTGTGGTATTAATTGTATTTTACAAGGGATGAGATGAACAATGATGTTTCACGGAATGGTGCACCTCCAAACATTCGTCATACTACTTTCCAAACCAACAATGGACTCAACATTTTCTCTCGTACTTTTGTGGTTGATCAAAGCCCTATCCTCCAACAAAATGAGTAAGTTTATTCTCTCATTAAACCATTTAATTTGTATTTTTTGAAGTATATTTAATTTTTTTCATGAGTCATATGTTAATTGGAGTACTTTTCAATTCAAAATAGGCTCCCTCCTCCTCCAATTGATGTTGAGATGGTTGATCAGAGACAAATCTCTTCTTCAGATGCAAACGTTGGTTCAGATCCAGTAACACATGAAACATCCACTTTGTACGAGCAGGCTCGTAACAATCTGTTACCATGCTTGGAGCTCACCTTGGCCACTGCTGGTACTTCACTTGGTGATGGGCGTCCGCTGCCACCTTGTCAATGTATTTGTTGCCGTGCATCTTAAGCAGGACACGTTAAAGATAAATGTTGGTGTGATAGCTATCAAATGTGACAGTTGTGGATTGTTAATTTATCTGTTTTTAGAATTAAAACTATGTATTTTAGCTTTTGAAACTTGTTGAACCCTTAATTTGCTTGTTTGTTCGTGTTATTCTGTTTCCATATTGAATCGTTGCGCTGTTTGGTGAAATATTTTCTTTAAAATTTATTTATCTATATATGATGGTGTTTTCCCTTATGGGTAGACTAAGAAGTGATGAGTTTGTGAAGATTTCATGATATGAGGTAATGTAAAAGTTACTAGTTAGGATGAGTTAGAGTATACTTTAACTAGAAAGGAGTTTATGATGATGTGTCATTGTGCTAGTAACGACCAAGTGTAGGTGTTGAATAGAAGAGCAGATTATTCATGAGGTGATAGATCTAAGCTAGACTTGTGATTTTTGGGAGATCCCATGATATTCACAAGGCTATATAGAACTAGTTAGCTAATGGTGTAGTGAGTTGGTAAATAGTACTTCAATTGTGAAAGGAAGTGTGACGGTAAATTGTAAGTATGAAGACTGAGAGATAAAGAGTGACTACTTGTGATGAGGTCTTAGTTAGCGAGTGTTTTTCTCAATTTTATCTAGTAGTTATCAATTAGTATAGTATGTAAGTAGTTATATTGATATCCGGGTGTAGTAATAAACATTAAGCTTGAATTTGAGATGAGTGTTGTAACCAAAAGGATGGAAACATGAGAATGATGATGCTAGTTGAGATCTGATCTGGTAGGTTTGATATATAGTAGGTGAGGAATTACGAGGTTAGTTACAATGAATGTGAGTGGTACAAGTATGGGTTTCTAACTTTTAGATAGAGTAGTGAAGTGTGACTAAGTCATTAGAGTAACAAGAGCATTAAGAGGTCTACCCGATATTGTATGTTATCAAGCGAGGTTCCAATTAAGTTAATGATTTTCATGTGTGTCTAGATAGTATATTTGAGCTGTTAATGTGGAATAGGCTAATGTAACCATTATATTTTTTTTCCTTTCTTAAGATTTAGATGAAACAACCTTATAAGCCAATGAAATGAGGTTAGGAGAAGCATCTAAGGAAGAGGTCTTAGAAGGAGTTTTAGTACCTGCTTATGGAGAGTTCAGTAGGCATGAGATAAGCTTTTCCTGAGTATTAGAGTAAAGAAAATGTAGACCAGTTTAGAGATGATGAATAGAAGCTTTCAAGTGTTAGCTTTAGACCTAAGGGGGAGATAATAAAATGAGAAGTCAAGCGTTAAGAATTAGATAGAGAGGTGCTCAGAAAGAGTTTTAGAGATATACTCATCCATTAATAATCTTTTGTATTCCTCAAGTCCAGTTATTACAACATCTTGTTGATATTCCTAATATCAAATGTCTATGACCTATGCTCATATATACACTTCAGAGAGATTCGCATCTAAGCTCATTTCCAGAATGAGGGGCAAAAACTTTATCCCATAGATCTCATTCTTATCCATAAAGTTATGAATATCAACCTCAAGATATGAACCTATTCATATAAGCACTCTCGACTGATCATATGCTCAGTCTCGCAAATTCATGATTTACTCTCAATGTCTAGCAACATAATGTTATGTCATGCATATTCTTATACCAGATATCTCGAATGAATCGTGCTTATGATATTTTACCCTAAATTTCTTTTAGTAATCCTTTTTAGTTTCAAAGTGGTGTTGTTGATAGTAATGGTGTGATGATAGAGAAGCGGATTGCTATTTTCTTATTGTGATAGTGCTGATGTATTTATTTCATATAAGGTTATATATGTGGAGAAAAATGAGATAAAGTTTTATGATGAGTAATTAGGAACTGGTATGCATGAAATTATGTTGGTAGAAGTGACGAGAGAATGAGGAATTCTTATAAGGAGTGGTTAGTAGGAGTCCATGGAATGATTATAGTGCTAGGCTTGAATGTGGTGTTATTAACATGTGGACAATGCGTGATACATTAGTTGTTTCGTGATATGAGCTCAAGGTTAGCTGAATGTAGCGTTAAGGAGCTGCGTTCTTGGGATGAGATTTTCTACAGAGGTATAGAACTCGAATCTTGTGATTTAGATCAGAATAATCACCCTATGTTAAGTACTTTGTGATTTTGAGTTAGGCTCGAATATAGTAAGAGTAACCCATTCCCATTCTCAGTCCAACAGTGATTCGAGGACGAATGATCCCAAGGAGAAAATATTGTAACATTTCAAAAAAATTTAAGTTAAGACTCGAGTCCTTTAAAAAAATAAATCTTTTACATGAAAACATAAGAAATTAATTAGGTAACAATATTGGTATCGTATAACTATCCATTATGAAGTCTAGATCACTCAACTATTTCTCTTATTATATATAAGTACAATTAATTAAACTAATATTTCAACTAATGTTTGTACATGAATAATTAATTAATGTGTTTATGATATAAATTTTGTGGTATTAATTGTATTTTACAAGGATGATATGAACAATGACGTTTTATGGAATGGTGCACCTCCAAACATTCTTCATACTACTTTCCAAACCAACAATGGACTCAACATTTTCTCTCATACTTTTGTGAGTGATCAAAGTCCTATTCTCCGACAAAATGAGTAAGTTTATTCTCACATTAAACCATTTAATTTATATCTTTTGAAGTATATATAATTTATTTCATGAGTCATATATTAATTTGAGTACTTTGCAATTGAAAATAGGCTCCCTCCTCCTCCTCCAATTGATGTTGAGATGGTTGATCAGAGACATATCTCTTCCTCAGATCCAAATGTTGGCTCAGATCCAGTAGCACATAAAATATCCACTTTGTATCATAAGCAGGCTCGTAACAATCTGTTACCATGTTTGGAGCTCACCTTGGCCATTGTTGGTACTTCACTTGGTGATGAGCATCCGCTACCACCTTGTCAATGTATCTGTTGCCCTGTATATTAAGCAGGACGCGTTTAAGACAAATGTTGGGGTGACATATATAGCCATCAAATGTGACATTTGTGGATGGTTATTTTATTTGTTTTTAGAATTAAAACTATGCCTTTTAGCTTTTGAAACTTGTTGAACCCTTAATTTGCTTGGTTGTTCGTGTTATTCTGTTTTTGTATTGAATCGTTGCAATGCTTGATGGAATATTTTCATTAAAATTTATTTATTCCCGTATAATGGTGTGACCTTTAGATCATAAAAAATTATAAAATTCAGGAGAGCATAAGCTCTGATCATTTATTCCAAATTGCAATTAAGGGTTGCTCATAAATTATAAAGTACAAACATAAACTATACAAGTTGTGTATAAATATATAAATCCAACACGATACGCAAAAAAAAAAAAAAACACGTTAGGCAAAAAAAAAAAAACTTTTAATCTAATCTTTACGTTAATCAACCAAAGTCTCAAAAATGTCTTCTTTTCAAAGACCTTAAATTAGCTCAAATCAAAGCTCATCAAGATAACTCATGATAAACCTCTATTATATTTTCAACAATTACCTCATAATTCCCTCATTACCACAGCTAAATAATTAGCCATGAGATAGTCATTAATTAGGATTATCATTCATGATGAATCCATATATGTACAACAATTCCTTCTTTTTTTCACAATCCCACGACACATTTAAATTAGTGTGTCCATAATTTTAATTAATTACCCAAATCCAATGGAAAAGTCTACAACATAACAAGTTGAACCAACAATATGAATAACAAGACATAATTTGAATAATAATAACATATCTAGTGAAATCTACTAAGTGGGGTTTGGGGAGAGTAATGTGAAAGCAGATCTTACCACTTCATCGTGGAGAAAGAGAGGTTGTTTCCCAAAACTGTCGGCTTAAAGTACATCAAACACAAGTAAACAAGAAAAAATCAATGAAAAAGGCATAACAATACATGAATAGTATGATAATCAGTAAAAATACATAATTTGAATAGATTTGGATATTGGGAGTTGATGATTTTTCATGCTCAAATCAAAGCAATGAGCTGGGGTGCTTCTTTTTGTTGCTTAGCTTTGGTTGATTAGAGTTTCCTCTATTAAATCCTCCTCTCTTTTTTTCTTTAATATATATAATATTAGATTTAGGATGAAGTGTGGTTTTTTTTTTTAGGTCTAATTAATTTTCCTAAAATGTCTATTATAAATTTTGAATTAGATTAAAAAGTTCGGGAGGAAGCGTGGAATATTCTCCTTTCTAATGAAACATGCTTTAGATAAAGATTGAGATGGAATTTACCACGTGGCTACATGCTATATAGTTTGATCTTTTTTTTTTTTTCTTCTAAAAATAACCAACATAAAAATATTACCTAAAATATCTTTTTGTAAGAAAATATAAGAAAATTCAAATAACATATTTTTATAATTTTTCTTTTTCCTCAAAAATAAAAAATGGATGTACAATTTTTTAAAAAAAATATGATTTTTTGTGATTTTTAATTTTTTCAAGTAAAATCTACTAAAAATGAAATAAAAATTAGAGAAAAGATTAGATTTAAATAAACATTTAAAGCTAAAAAAAAATTGATTGAAATTCAGAAAGTGCCAAAAGTCACGTGTCTATAGTAAAAAAAGGAAAAAACTAATAGTTGATGTGCCTTTAATAAATAATTAGTAATAGTTTATATATGAATCTTGAAAAATACAATTACCTTAAATGTATCTTTACCATTAAATCATTTTTTAAACATGATTTTAACTTCTTTCCTATATATGGAGGACCACATTTTCAAATAATTTGAAGTTTAACACTATTATAGGAAATAAGTAATAATAAATAATATAAATCAATTTTCTTTTACATTTTATGTTACCATTTGACCACCAACATAATTCATAGTATGAAAATCTAATAAAAAGTTTCAAACTTAGTAAGTCAATTAATTAATGTGTAAAAATGTCCCTATAAATGATGTTGAAATCAACCTAGTTTTTCACTTCACTCTTCACTTCTCTTTTTTATTAATATTTGTGTCTTAAATTTTTCAATAGTTATGGCAAATATTATTTTCCCCAATGATTTAAACAGTGCCCCTCTTTGCACTGTTTGCCTTCATAAGGTTGTTGATGATGCTACACGATCCATCACCAAACTTATATGTGGACACCATTTTCATGCTGGTATTCATTCATTCATATATTTTTATAAGAATTATTTTTTTATGTAAACATCTGATAAATCGATTAGTAGATCTGTCGTTACTCAACCCTTAAAATTGTTTATTTGATTTATATGGCTTTTTTTTTGAATTTTTATTTGGATCTTTTAATTGATTAAGTTGGATTTTTACTCTTTTTTTTTTCTTAAACTCATTTGAAGTGAATGATAGCTCATGTAGTTAGCTAGATTATTTTCTTTGATCTTTTCGATAAAACCTTGCTGTAAGTTGGTATATATTTTATTAGAATTTTTTTCTATGTAAACATCTGATAAATCGATTAGTAGCTAACTAGATCTTTCGTTACTCAACTTTAAAAATTGTTTATTTGATTTATATGGCTTTTTTCTTGAATTTTTATTTGGATCTTTTAATTGATTAAGTTGGATTTTTACTTCTTTTTTTACTCATTTGAAGTGAACAATAACTCATGTAGTTAGCTAGATTATTTTCTTTGATCTTTTAGATAAAACCTTGGTGTAAGTTGGTAAAAACAAATACAATAAAAAAATTTTTTTTTTTTTAACAAATAATGGGATTAAAACGACAAAACATAAAACATAAAACCTTGTAATTTTTATATACCTTCTAATCTAAAAGTTTGAACGTCATATGATTGATTCCATTTGTTTTGACACACATTAACATCTAATAATCTAATTGTATAAACCTTATTTTTCATTTTTTCCTATTATACAGATTGTATTGCAGTTGAGTTCAATTTTATGGGGTTAATGAAATGCCCCAATTGCGAAGTTATCGAAGAAGACGGGATTTGGATGAAAGTTGCAAACTCTGAAGATGGAGAGAGTAGTGATGAGGACGAAGATGAAGAGAGCAACGATGAGGACCAATACAATGAACAACATGTAATTACCATATATTTACCTTATTTATTATCTAATCATAGTAAAGTATATTAATTTAATATAAAAATTAGATAAAGAGAGATTATTATCATACTAATATAATTTTTAGTTTGAATATTGCGTGCAGGTCAATGAGTGTCAACCTTCAATTTTAGGGTTTTTTTTAGAATTTTTTTTATATTTATTGATTTTGATATTTTAATTTTGTATGTACAATAAAATTATACATTGTTTAGCTTTTTCATTGTTTATAAATTCTAAAAAAGAAAATTCTATTTGAAATTTAGGATATGAACCCTCTTCATACAACGAACGATGCACAAAATGGAGGTGCTAGCCATATGAGGTAATTAATCTTACCCCTTTTTTTCTAATTGATTAATCTAAGATTTTAAGTGAATGTTTGTGCCTGAATAATTTGAGTGTGTTTATAATATAACTTTTGTTGTATAAAATATAGTTTTACGTGGCATGAGATGAACATTTATACTTTTAGTTTATTCTCTCATTAAATCCTTTAGCATATACTTTTAGAATTATATTTAATTTATTTCATGAACCATATATTAATTTGAGTACTTTGTTATTGAAAATAGATGGAGACAACAATTGCATGTCCCTCCTCCTCCAACTGCTCTCGAGATGATTCATCAGAGGACCTTTGTCTCAGGTCTAAACATTGGTTCGGATCCTGTAAGTCATGAAGCACCCACTTTATACGAGCAAACTCGTAACAATGTGTTGCCATGTTTGGAGCTCACTTTGGCAACCACAAGTTCTTCAGTTAATGATGGGCGTCCACCACCACCTTGTCAATGTATTAGTTGTCGTGCATCTTCAAGCAATATTCATTGATGAGAAATGTTGGTGTAAAATACCCATCAAACGTTACATTTGGATCGTTGTTCTATCTGTTTTTTTTTTTTTTTTTTTTTTTTTTTGAGTTATTGAATTTAATCTATGCTTTTTAGCCTTTGAGATTTGTAGAATCCTTAATTTACTTATTCATTTGTGTTATTATGTTTTCGTAAAAAATTCTTCTTGCAATGCTTGATCAATTCTATTTTTTTTTAAAAACTTTATATACTACTCAAATTGAAGTGTGTAGTATAATTACTAGAGCTTCAACACAAAATTGGTGGACGATGCATTTGAAAAATCAAACATATTTTATTATTTGTTTATGTGTTCAATTTGAGGAGAACACATGTTTATTATTTATTTATGTCTTAAACATAATCTTTCATGTGCAAGTCGGATTCATTTTGTCATGAACCAAACATGTCGAATTAATTTTGATAATTGGCGTTGTTGAGATTCGATTGGTTAGTATTTTCTCCTCTTTCTACATTTCTAATTTTCTTCGTTTATGCTTCTAGCAATTTTACTTTCTAATTTCAATTCAACTTTTCTGAATTAGCTAGATATTAACTTTGTCATGTTTGAATGATCCATAGATGAGAAAATATGTTCTTAACAATTCCTTCTCTCTTTTTTTTATTTCACAAACCCACAACACCTTTAAATTAGTGTGTCCAAAATTTTAAATTATTACCCAAATCCATTGAAAAAGTCTACAACATAGCAACTTGAACCAACAATATGAATAAGAAGACATAATTTGAATAACAACATATTCATGAGAAAATATGTTCTTAACAATTCCTTCTCTCTTTTTTTTGAATTCACAAACCCACAACACATTTAAATTAGTGTGTCCAAAATTTTAAATTATTACCCAAATCCATTGAAAAAGTCTACAACATAGCAACTTGAACCAACAATATGAATAAGAAGACATAATTTGAATAACAACATATTCAGTAAAATCTCACTAAGTGGGGTTTGGGGATGGTAATGTGTAAGCCGATCTTACCACTTCATCGTGGAGGTAGTGTAACATCTCAAACTTTGAAAAGGGCTAAAGAGGGGTTCGTGTAAGTCACCCATCAGTTTTAAGTTTTGGGTCAACTTCAAACAATCATCTCTCTTAGCACATAAAAATTTAGGTATTCCATGACCTATCAAATTAAAGGTCTTTGAGTCCTCTTTCTATCGCCGCCAAGTTTGCTTAATTTCGAGTTTGGAGTAAAAAGTTATGTCCATTTTGGTGAAGCCTCTCTCTTTTAAGGCACCTCAAATCATTTTAGGAGGGGTAGTTTGGTCTTTTTCCCATTCCTTCTAAGCCTAGCCTTATTTTTCTTCACCCAAGTAAGTGTTTAATCAGCGTTAAACCATCTTTTCATGTTCTTTAACACTTAGAAGAATTAGTGCAAAGTTCCAAGAGGAGAAAAAGCTAGGTTTCAAGCATTCTTCAAAATTTCCATTGATTTTCGTCAAGAACCTTTGTTTTTTCCAGGTATGTAAGGCTTCTCACAGTTCTGCACTTGTTCTTCCTCACGCCCTACATCTGAATTTAGTAAAAAATCGTTACATCTAAAGGATCCATTAGTAGTTCTTGATATTGAGTTCAATTCTTTAACAATTGAGTTTTTTTTATTCTTATGTTTTGTGAATATTATTGTGTTGTTCATGCTTAGTATCACATGAACCCTATTGATTTGATAAAGGTATGTTTCCAAAGGAATTGTATGAAAGTTCTCATGTATTTATGTTGGATTTGAGAATCAAGAATAGTTTAGGAGAAATTTCTCAATTCTAAACTAAGTTGGGGTCCTAATTTAAGCTTGAAAAATCATCGGGATGCTGGGGAAGTGCCTGGAGCGGCTGTAATGACCAGTTCCCGTCATTATAGAAAAGCCATCGGGAAAATTTTTTGGGCCAGAAAACTTTTTCGTAGTAACTTGGAATTTCCCAACCTAGACCAGATTTGGACAAAATTGGAGTCAGTAAGATCTAGGGAAATCTGGTAACAACTGGGTGATCTAACTATGATTTTGATCACATGAGTAGATTGTTAAGATGTTAAGGAACACGTGCGACTTTACGGAATTGAACTCGGGCAAGTAGAACTCCCGAAACTGATCTTAGCATGAACGGGTAGTTTCTGAGTGTCATGGGTTGGAAGTGTGTTGTGAAATGGGGGTTTGAATGTCACGACCAGAGCCTACACCCTGGACGTGGCCGGCACTCGAAGACCATTGCTGGTCCCCAAGCGACCCCTCATCCTGGCTGACTACAAGCGGAAAACTGATTCAAGCATACAAAGCTTAAAAACTGAAAGAAAAGTTCATAAAACTTAAATATAAACTTTAAGTCCAAAGAAAACTCTGTATAATAAAATATATACAACTCGCCATAAAAAGGCAACTTTAGTCTTTAAAACATTTAATAAAATAAATGATACAGACTTCTCAACTGTACTGACTATCTATGAAGCCTCTAACTGATAAAGATGGAAGTCGGGACAAGACCCACGACATCCTAACAATTGATATAACTGAAAGGTAAATGAAATCCTCCGAAACCAAGGAGGCTCACCATAGCTAACTCGAACTCTCGGATGTATCAACGAAGCTCCTGTTGATGATCCTGAATACCTGTGTCTGCATCATGAAAAAATGCAGGCCAAATGGCTCAGTACGTGGAATGTACGAGCATGTAAGGGGAATTCTAAAACATAAACACAAGCTTGAAACTTGATAAAAAGGAAACATACTTGCCTGTTTTCAATCTTACTCAACTCAAGGAATACTCCAAACTACTCAAACTTACTCAACTCAGAAGTACTCAAGGATTAGATACTCAACTCAGAGATTAGATACTCAACTCAAGGATATGATATTCGACTCAAAGATATGATATTCGACTCTAGATACTCAACTCTGAATACTCAACTAAATATGACTGAACTCATTTCAATATAAAGCAATTTAAAACAAGTGCAATATAAAGAAACAAACTGTTTAAAAACATGTTGTCAAATCTGTGTGTATGCAAGGATACAACATAACTCTGAAATGTATATAAAAATACAATAAACTGATGTATATAAAAATACAATAACTTATGTGGGAGTTTCTCTAACCGACAACCATCACAAAAGAGCTATAGTGATGATACAGCGATCTACCTCACGCTGCCAGCGCATCCTATACCCGGCCAAAGGTATAGGACCTGAACTACTAATGGATCCACTAGTCTATGTGAAAAAGGTTCATCTAAAAAGTATGACCTTTTCTACCCATGATGGCTACATGGTTTATGGGGGCTGTGAGTTGTCTGAACTCTCCCCCATATCGGTGCTCAATACTACTCCCAAAATATACTAGCTCTTATGTTTTAAAAACATACTTTTTTTCTGCTGATTTGAGATAATTGCTCAAAAACTTAGCTCAAAGGCTATCTTGGAAATCTCAGTTTCCCTGCTTGCTTCATTTAGAAAGCTATTACTCTTTTCTGAAAACTAGCCTGAAAGCCCTTTGGAAATCTCAGTTTCCGTTCTTATTTAAATGTGAAAACATTTATAAACTCTTTGGGAATACTTAGTCCCCATATACTTTTGAAGAAAAGGACTTCAAACTTTACTCTTTACTCTTTACTGAACTCAAAACTTAAGTCTTAAAACAAAGGTAAAACATTTGTAAAAGACTTCTTAAAATGTGGTTCGTGTCGAATGATGGACATGAACGACTCAATGCAAGGTTTTCAATAACCACAGATAGAACTCAAATACTTGGAACTCAAGAACTTCAATAATACTACTCATTTCAAGAATGCTCAACTCAGAGGGTTCATGCGGAATTATAACCATGAACGACTCAACTTAAGGACTCAAAGATACTTCTCTTCTCAAGACTGTTCGACTTATAGGATTCATGCGGAATTATGGGCATGAACAATTCAACTCAAAGACTTTATGGGTAACATGTAATAGTCCCATGCTTAGAAATATAATCTCAAAGGGTATTAGGAACTCAATACTCAAGACTTAGAACTTGAAGATACTACTCCTCTCAAAGATACTCAACTTCTGGAGTTCATGCGGAATTTATGGGCATGAACGACTTGACTCGTAGGTCTACATAACATTATGAAACTCATGTATTTGACTCTTCTCATTCTCTGACTTACTTCCTCAAAACTTAGTTCAAATCGATAGTTGATCTCAAAGGATTCACAATTGAACTCAAAGGCTTTCTTGAACTCTACTCTTAACTCTCTCTTGAATTTGAATTATGAATTCAAGAGTTATGATTCATGATATGAAGGATCTCAATAACAATATAGCTATTCGATAATTAGGAATATAACTTTTAAAAGAAACATGAATTCAAGAACTCAAAATCAACTTATCTCAAGAATACTCAAATCTAGGGAAAGTATCCTAGATTACTCTTTTACTGATTTGAAAGTATATGTAGGGTGTGAGGACGAACTAGTCCAACACTATGATAGCCTTACATACCTAGAAGAACAAGATTCTTGAAGAATCTTGAAGAATCTTTAAGAATCTTGAAGAATCTTGAAGAAGAACTTGATTAAAAGCCTTGAAACCCTAGCTTGAAGGTAAACAATCAAGAAGACCTTTCTTGAGATTCTCGAGTTAGTTTCTTAAAATCTCTATAGCCAAAAATTATGATTTTCATGAGTGAAGATGAAAATCTAATTGTTTTGAGCTTTTTAATTAGTCAAGAAATTCGTTGATGGTTTTCTTGGAGGTAAAAAGACAAAAACGATTATTTTCAATATTTTCCCGTCGGCTAATTCGTAACAGCACTGTATAGGTTACTAAAATAGTCATAACTTTTTACTCAGATATTGTATTGACGTGAAACTGGTGGGATTGGAAAGTAGATTCAATTACCTTTAATTGGATAGGTTATGGCACACGTAACTATTAATATTCTAAGAGATATGGTCGTTTAAAGTTGACCTAAGCAGAATCTTACTTCAAAACTTAATAAACTTCAAGAACACTTATCAAGAACTTAAATCCATAAATTTCAAGAACTAAATTACGCTAAATAAATCATGATTGGTGTGTGGGTGAAAGAACCCAACACTATGGAAGCTTACATACCTCTTAGGGATTAAACCCATGGCGAAAATCCGCAACAAGATGCAAGAATCTTGACGAACGCTTCGATCCTTTCTCTTTTCTCCTCTTTTCTCTTCTTCTTTTCTCTTCTTGAACTCTCAACTAAAACCCTAGGCTAATTTTAGGATTATAAAACTGAACCTAATAGGATTAGACCCTTAAAATATTACTAAAATCGAATTAAATCTGGTTGGGTAAGGAAAAGACCAAACTACCCTTCTAAACCCGGTTTTGACTTTCCTTAACTGGACAGCCTAACTTCAAAAGGTCATAGCTCACTCATCCGACCTCGAAACTTAGTAAACTCAGCGGCGTTGGAAAGATAATTTAAAGATCTTCGCTACGGTATCTGGTAGCACACCTAATTCATCCTGAGCTAGGAATTATGATTGTTTGAAGTCGACCCAAAACTCATACTTAAGCATAGCTTGCAAAATTTCAGATTTTGCTATTTCCAATTTAATTCTTTTTAAAACTCAAGGTGCTACATCTAGTGACCTTAACACTTAAGAAATTTTAAATTCCTCGGTAAAATCTCACTCACTACGATGAATGGTTCGAGTCTTAGTTCAAAAATATTTCTGGGGTGTTACATTGAAACTCTTAAATTGACTCACTGGTTTTGTGCAAGCCGCTATAGAGGCATTATTTCTGCCAAGGCGAGGTCACTGTAGCGGGGTAGGGACCGTTGTGGCGGGCCAGTCGCGAATTAAGTCGGTAATAAATTCCAAAATCGTTTTATTCTGCAAGTTTCGACTTTGAGAGCTATGAGACGACCCCAAGTGCTTTCTTGACAGTTTCCACCATTCTTGAGGCTAAAGGTAAGGTTTTCACTTCCCAAATCCATTTTTCAATCCGTAGAACTTAGTTTCGTGGGTAATTATTGTCGGGGAAGGGTTTTGGAACTGTTTGGATTGTAGAAAAAGATCTAATTTGGATATTGGGATCAAGGGTTTCACCTAAGGTTGATATTATTGATTATTATCCGGGTAATTAAGTCTTGATTATTGATCCTAGCATTATATTGATTGCTTGTAAATCAAGAACAAACGGAAAGAATCCGAAAAGGGAAGAATCAAGTTTCTTAGGGGATTTCAAGCTTTGTTTGAGGTAGGTGATGATTGTGATTTCATGTTGTGTGATATATGTTTGTTCTTGCTTCATTATGATACATGGATGTATGTGAATGGTACATTATTGATCACACTAATCGTAAATGAGGATAAACGGATAATTGAATGTCATGAATCATGACTTGATTGTATGATTATGAGAATATACTTGTGAATATGATTGTGACTTGTTGAATGGATCAGGTGTTGCATTTCGACACGCTAATTGGGATCGGTTGTCACGTATCGGCATAAACATTGGAACGGGTGTCACGATCCGACACACTAACTTGGAACGGGTACCACGTACCGGTACATTAACTGTTTGGGTGTGAATTCCATGAGAGGACCATTGACTTGACATAACTGTATATCTTGAGAATTGCGAAATTGTACGTTATTCGTAAATAATGTTGATATTGTATATGTTCGGTGTATGTATGCTATTATTATGTTGTAATTGCTTATGTATGTTGCACTTAGTGGGATAACCGCGTGATCCTACCAGTACACTGTGTTTGTGTACTGATACTGCACTTGTTCTTTCTTTGTTGAGTACAGTGCATCTTCAAGTGGTTATTGACAAACCTCGTTTAGAAGATCAGTGATTGTCAAGGGTGATCCAATTCTTCCGGGTTGCCATGAGTTCTATTTTCATTTATGTCCCCATTCCGGACTTAAACTAGTACATTAAGATTTCTTATGTTTATTTGGGTTGTACCCATTTTCTTAGACTTGTTGAACTTTAGATGTTTTGGTACATTAACTTTCAGGTTCTAGGTATTATTCCGCATTTGTTTTATTAGACTTTTGGAGTTTATGAGAACTCTATTTTTCATTTAGCATTTAAACCTGCTTCTATAACTTTAAATGTCTTAGTTTTGATTAAGTTATGTAGTTCTTTGGTTTGCTAATTTGTATTAATGGTTCTTCCACCGAAAGGTTAGTGTGGGTGTCAATCACGATGGTTTGGGTCGTGACAAAGTTGGTATCATAGCCTAGGTTCATTGATCTCAATGTACCAAAACGAGTCTAGTAGAGTCTTCTGGAATGGTACAGAGAAGTCTCTACTTTTCTTCGAGAGACTATAGGACTTTAGGAAATCTCTCTGTTTTCTCTTGTCTCATTTCGTGCTATAACTTGATTCCAATTGGTATTTGGTGATTCGAATTAATATCTAATTTCCTTTACTCTTCTATCTGCAGATGGTGTATACTAAGTTCAACAGCGTCAGGCCCGTAGCTACTGTCAATGCGTCAGCTAAGGAATCCACAGCGAGAGGTCGAGGTCGAGGTCGAGGCAGGGGTATAGGAAGAGCAAGGGGCAGATGCCGAGGAAGGGTAGCACCTACTACGGATGGAGCTCTGGTTGAGAATGCTCCTAGGAATGAGAATCCCCCTGTGCATCATGAAGAGATATAAGAGAATGTTGAGGTTGAGGATGAAAAGAATGTTGGACTAGAGGAAGAAGTGCAGGCTGAGACTATAAGTATTCCTCCCCTAGATCTAGTGTTAGCCCAATAAATTATGTTGTTCTTGAAATGATTGGTTGGTCCTGGAATGCTTCTCTTTGTTCAAGCAACTCAAGCTCCTGCCAATCCCCCTATTGCTATCATTGTCCCCAAGGTGGGTGGAACTGTAGGTAATGATGCTTTCTTTCATCCTTTTTTGGGTCCTGTTATGACTGGTAATGAGCATGAGATGTTGACTAAGTTCTTGAAATTGAAACCGCATGTGTTCCATGGTTCTGAGAGCGAGGACGCATATGAGTTCATCCTAGATTGTTATGAGAGGCTTCATAAGTTAAGAGTTGTCCATCAACATGGCGTGGAGTTCGTAACCTTTCAACTTCAGGGCGAGGCTAAGCAGTGGTGAAGAGCTTATGCGGAATGCAGATCTTTAGTTTTACCCCCATTTACTTGGACCCAGTTTCATGCTCTGTTCTTGGAAAAGTATGTGCCCCGGACCTTGAGAGATCGTAAAAAGGATGAGTTCATGGCTTTGGAGCAAGGTGGTATGACTGTGGCTGCTTATGAGGCCAAGTTCCATGCTTTGTCTAGATATGCTACGCAATTGGTGACTACTAAGGAAGAGAGGATCTGCCTATTTGTTAAGGGACTAAATTCTGAATTGCAAGTATTGTATGTTCATATGACCTCTGCAAGAAAAACCTTCAATAAGGTAACAAATTTTGTGAAGAAAGTGGAGAGTGTGAGGCGAGACAGTCAGGCTAAGGCATTGGCAAAGAAAGTCAAGAATTCAAGAAATTTGCAGGGTTCTTACTCCAGAGGTTCATGAAGGGCGACTCTTGCAGTCCAACCAATTCAGTCTGCTATGCCCGCTTCTATAGGTAATTACTCCAGAACTCCACCTCAGAATTTGATTTAGGATAACCAGGATGTCGCACTTTCGGCGGGCAGCATACCATCTTTTGATTGTACTTGCTATAGTTGTGGAGAACCTAGGTATATGATGAGAGATTGCCCCCACCCACGCATGATAGATTCCGCGCACCAGCAAATTAGAGCAATGGTACCCGCGAGAAATGGTAATAATGGTCGAGGGCATCTACAAGGTGGGTGAGAAAGAAATCAGCGAGGCCACAGAGGTAAGGAAATGGTAACACATATAGGGGTACAGTGCAACCAAGCAGGAAAGTCGCCCATCATGATGACATGGCTCAGTGTTATGCCTTTCCAGGAAAGACCGAGGCGAAGGTGTCTGACGTAGTGATCACAAGTACTATTTTTGTTTGTGACCGGATGGCTAATGTGTTATTTGATCCGAGTTCTACTTATTTTTATGTGTTCGTGCGATTTGCCTCATAATTTGCTATGATTTGTGATTACTTGATGCCCCTATCCATGTTTCTACCCAGTTGGAGAGTCTGTCATAGTCACCCATGTCTATTGTGCTTGTCCTATTTGTTTATGGTTTTTAGACTTGGGCTGACTTGGTGATTTTGGATATGACTGACTTTGATATAATCTTAGGCATGACTTAGTTGTCCTCCTATTATATTATGCTTAATTATAATACTAAGTCTGTGACTCTAGAAATTCCGGGAAGGGAAAAGTTAGAGTGGGAATGGGTGTACAAGCCTAAGCAAGCTAAGATCATATCCTTCATTCGGGCTGGAAAACTGGTAGGGCAGGGTTGTTTGGCTTATTTGGCTCATATTCGGGATGTTGAGGTTGAATTCCCCTCTATTGAGTCTATTCTTGTGGTGTCAGAATTTAGAGAAGTGTTTCCTACTGAATTTTCTGGTATGCCTCCGGACAGAGATATAGATTTCTGCATTGATTTAGAACCTAGTACCCACCCCATTTTTATCTCTCCATATCGCATGGCTTTGGTAGAATTAAGAGGGCTTAAGGCTCAAATCTAAGAATTTCTTGATAAATGATTCATTCGTCCTAGTGCTTCCCCGTGGGGTGCTCTTGTATTGTTTGTTAAGAAAAAAATAGTAGTATGAGGATGTGTATAGATTATCAGTAATTGAATAGGGTCACCATTCAAAACAAGTATACATTGCCTCGAATAGATGATCTTTTTGACCAATTACAAGGTACATCAGTTTTCTCTAAGATTGATCTAAGGTATGTACTATTAGTTAAAGATTAGGCCTGAATATGTGCCCAAGACGGCGTTTAGAACCCACTATGGCACTATGAGTTTCTAGTCATGTCTTTTGGGTTGACAAATGCGCCTGCAGCTTTTATGAGTTTGATGAATAGTGTGTTCAAACCATTTCTTGATTCGTTTGTTATAGTTTTTATTGATGATATTTTGATTTATTCGGAAAGTGAGGAAGAGCATGCCGACCATTTTCTTATTGTTATGGGTGTTCTTGGGAAACAAAAGTTGTATGCGAAATTTTCTAAGTGTGAATTTTGGTTGACTTCAGTTGCCTTTTTGGGGTATGTGGTTTCAAAAGAAGGGATAATGGTATATCTCCAAAAGATTGAAGCAGTTAAGAATTGGGTTCGGCCTAGCTCTGTAACTGAAGTTAGGAGTTTTGTGGGGCTCGCTAGTTACTATCGTCGATTTGTGAAAAACTTTACTTCTATAGCCACGCACTTGACAAATTTGACCAAAAAAGAGATACCATTTGAATGGTCTGAAAAATGTGAGGAGAGCTTTCAAAATATCAAGACTCTCTTGACCACAACACTTATTCTAGCACTACTAGTGAAAGGTAAAGATTTTATTGTTTATTGAGTTGCTTCACATTCTGGTTTGGGTGCAGTGTTGATGCAGGATAAGAATGTCATAGCTTATGCATCGCGGCTGTAACAACCCTCTCATAAAGATGGTACTACTTAACAAGAAAGCTAATATAATTCTTGCACATTTAAAAGGGATTAATCTAAGATATATAAATTATAATTCAATAGAGGAATTTAGCCCAAAATAACAAGTGAAAGGTATAGAGGCTTGTCATTTAGAAATTTAGTTGATCTCATATTTAAACAAGACAAGAGTCTCACTTAATGGTGGAAGAATCTTTCAAAATACTTTTAAAAATACATTAAGAGATTTTCATGTATTATCTATACTACTACAAGACACGTTATAAATCATTACCAACTTCGGGGTACCGAAGCTTGATTGGTTCATGCTTCATACAAACCTTCAAAATAAAATGTAAATTTAATACATGACAAGACTTGGGTTTACACACCCCAAATAGTAAAACATGTAGTCATACTTATTTTACAACCCATGGTGACATGATCAAATTAGCCTTCAAAATTCATGTAAATGTACAACATATAGATCATGTACAAGTCCCAATATTTATGCAAACTGTAAATGCATATATGCAAATGTGATCTTCTCATAAAGTTCTCATAAATTTCGTCTCCAATGGCCAGCTTCAAGTATCCCCTCGAACGTTCCCTATGATAGAAATAACTATCGCTAAGCATAACGCTCAGTGGTGTAAAAACTATATGCGTGGAGCCGCTAGATTCACCAAGTTACCTTTAAAAAGTCATGGGCAGCACAATCGAAACATAATAAATAAATAAAGTGAACAATATATTAAGGGCATCAAGTTCTATATTTAAAGATCCAAGTGTCAAGAACGTTCATAGCATCATTTCCCAAGAGATCCAATACCAAGGCTCGCCCAATATATACATCATATTGTCACACCTAGCATAATCAAGTATTAAGAAGGACCGAATCCCTCTATCAAGAAGGGTCAAAGCCCAATAATCAAGAGAATCAAGAACCATATTAAACATGGCTTCCTAGTTCATACTTTAAATGGACAACTTCTATACTTAAGACGAACCAAAAATCCAAAGTCAAGATGGCAAATAATCCGAATCAATAGGCATGCCAATAGTGACAAAATCAAATCCACAAGAAAGACAAAGTCCCAACAGGAGTGCCAGGTTATCAAGCAATTCGTACAAGTGGGCGAGTTACACAAGTGTCTTGAAAGTTTGAGAGAATACCAATACGACAATACAACGTGACAAGAAGTAACCAAGGTATCGAGATAACCCTTTAAATATACAAGCAGATAACAAGAGTAAAAGTAAAAGTTTATACACAAACCTCAGGCTTTAGAATAGAAACAGTCCAACAAAACTTCAAGAGTTCAAACCGTAGACCGACCAACGTATCAAGGTCCTCAACTTGTACACGAGTATATATAACCTTAAAAATACAATAAAATAATTTATTTAACTTCTATTAGCTCAATAATGTTAACGTAAAACAGAATTATCATCACAAGTAAGCCTAGCATATACAAATACAACTATGCTCCCAAAACAGTGAATCTGTCCAGCCTGGTACCTCAAGTCGCAACATTATTTTGAAGAGGAAAACGGAAAAATAGGACTTTATATCCTTCATGAAAGATGTAGTTATATCTCTTATTGTGAATAATCAAGAATAATAATAAAAATACGTTTTGTACAAAAATATATAGTCAAAACACTAACAGTTGGACATACAAGATTTCTAAATCAGAAATCTGGACATAACTTGTCTTATGTTGCGTCCCATATTTTGAATCCATAACAGCTAAATTAGAGTTTTACAAAAACATAAGAGTTGTACGTAGTTATAAGAATCAGCTTTCCAAATCATATTTATTCACCGAAAAAGGAGTTCTAGAGAACGAGATATTCTAAAAGTACTGAACACTACTCAGCTCAAAAATAGATTTCAATCACTCACCAAAAGCTAGGATGTGTCTCGACTTCCAGCAAAAGGACCAAGTTTTTCTTGTGATTTTGTGAGTAATATGGCTATAGAAAGTTATCCAGGTTTCTTAGAATTAAGGAACACAAAATCTTATAGAGGAAGTGTGAGAATATATGTTATAAAAGTGATATTTATCACTTATAGATATAACTGAAAGCAAAGTTGGCTGACCAAAAGTAAAAAGGTTTTGCTGCCCAAAATGCTAATTAGAATATTACGTAAATATCACAACACAATCCCTTAAATTACGATCACAATTATGTTAAGCAAGTTTGCAAATATCACAAAATTTTAAGTTTCCAAAATGAGAATAAAACATATTGTAGTAATTAAATAATGGTGTATCGACATGCGACTCTTGGTTGGTATTTAGGGGTGTTACAGTGACAGTTGAAGGTACATGAGAGGAATTATCCAACACATGATTTTGAGTTGGCAACGGTAGTGTTCGTACTTAAGATCTGGCGGCATTATCTTTATGGTGTTAAGTGCGAGATGTTTACCGATCATCGTAGTCTGCAACATGTGTTCACTCAAAAGAATCTGAATTTGAGACATTGAAGGTGGATGGAATTACTCAAGGATTATAATGTGACCATCCAATATCATCCGGGTAAAGATAATGTAGTGGCAGACACACTAAGTCGAAAGGCGGTGAGTATGGGTAGTTTAGCTTGCGTGAGTGTATTCAAGCGATCTTTGGCTAAGGAAATTCAAACCTTGGAATATAAGTTCATGAAGTTGGGCATCACAGAGAAAGGTGGGGTGTTAGCTAGCATTGAAGTAAGGGTCACGTTCATTGAGGAGATCAAGGCCAAATAGTTTGAGGATGAAAATTTGAATGGGTTTAGAAAGAAGACTGTGATTGGTAAGACACAAGATACCACTCTTGATGTGGAAGGTGTGCTCAGTTTTAAAGGAATGATTTATGTTCCTAAAGTGGGGGACTTGATTCAGAAATTATTGGCAGAATCTCATAGTTCGCAATATTCTATCCATCCGGGTGTGACCAAGATGTACCGAGACTTGAAGCGTCTTTATTGGTGGCCTAGCATGAAGAAGGATATAGCGGAGTTTGTGACTAAGTGTCAAAATTGCCAACAAGTAAAGTATGAACATCAAAGGCCTGCATGGTTGCTTCAGAGAATGCCAATTCTATAATGGAAGTGGGAAATAATAGCTACGTATTTTGTGGCTGGTCTTCCCAAGACTTTGGAGGAAGTTACATGATGAATTGTGCACACAACTCACTTTCAGTACAACTTTCCATCCACAGACGGGCAGTCAGAGAGGACTATTCAAGTGTTAGAAGACATGTTGAGAGCATGTGTGATTGATTTTGGAGGACATTGGGATAAGTTCTTACTTTTGTGTGAGTTCTCCTATAATAATAGTTATCACTCCAACATATATATGGCACTGTTTGAGGCACTTTATGGGAGGGATGTAGATCACTCATATGATGGTTTGAGGTTGGAGATGTGAAACCTTTGAGGGTTGATTTAGTAAAGGATGCTCAAGATAAAGTGAGGAGCATCCAAGCTAAGCTTTTAGCGGCCCAGAGTAGACAGAAAAAGTATGCAGACCATAATGTGAGAGATATGACATTTCAGACTGGTGAGAAAGTTCTTCTTAAAGTATCACCGATGAAAGGGGTGATGAGATTTGGCAAGAAGGGCAAACTTAGTTCTCGTTACATTGGTCCCTTTGAGGTTCTTGATTGTGTAGGGCCTGTGGCTTATTGATTGGCCTTACCTCCCAACCTATCGGGAGTTTATCTGGTATTTCATGTGTCCATGTTGAAGAGATATCATTGTGACGGGGATTACATCATAAAATGGGACTCAGTTGTGTTAGACAAAGACCTTCAGTATGAGGAAGAACCAATTGCAATTTTTGATCGTGATGTGCGTAAGCTAAGGACTAAGAGATTAAATTCGTGAAGGTACAATGAAAGCATCGTCCAGTTGAGGAAGTTACTTGGGAAACCGAGAAAGACATGCGAGACAAGTATCCCTAGTTGTTCGTTGATTCAAGTACTACTCCATTCTTTCTTTAGCCTATTTTCCTAAGTTTGTCACTCGGGGACGAGTGATGGGTAAATTGGTATCTATTGTAATGACTTGTTCTCATCGTTATAGGAAAGCCAACGGGGAAAATTTTTGAGCCGAAAAACTTTTTGGTAGTAACTTGAAATTTCCCAACCTAGTCCAGATTTGGATGAAATCGGAGTTAGTAAGGTCTAGGAAAATCTGGTAACAATTGGGTGATCTAACTATGATTTTGATCACATGAGTAGATAACTAAGACGTTAAGGAACCCGTGCAACTTTACAGAATTGAATTCGGGTGAGTAGAACTCCTGAAATTAATCTTAGCGTGAATGGGTAGTTTCTGAGAGTCATGGGTTAGAGCTGTGTTGTGAAATGGGGGTTTGAAACTCTTAAATTGATTCACTGGTTCCGTGCAAGCCATTGTGGCAGGATTATTTCTGCCAGGGTGGGACCGCTGTAGCGGGGTGAGGACTGTTGTGGAGGCCCAGTCGTGAATTAAGTTAGAAATAAACCCAAAATCATTTTATTCTGCAAGTTTCGACTTTGAGAGCTATGAGACGACCCCAAGTGCTTTCTTGACAATTTTCCACCATTCTTGAGGCTAAAGGTAAGGTTTTCACTCCCCGAATCCATTTTCAATCCGTAGAACTTAATTTCGTGGGTAATAATTGTCGGGGAACGATTTTGGAACTGTTTGGATGGTGGGAAAAACCCTAATTTGGATATTGGGATCAAGGGTTTCACCTAGGGTTGATATTATTGATTATTATCCGGGTAATTAAGTCTTGATTATTGATCCTAGCATTATATTGATTGTTTGTAGACCAAGAACAAACGAAAAGAATCTGAAAAGGGAAGAATCAAGTTTCTTAGGGGATTTCAAGCTTTGTTCGAGGTAGGTGATGGTTGTGATTTCATGTTGTGTAATATATGTTTGTTCTTGCTTCATTATGCTACATAGATGTATGCGAATAGTACATTATTGATCACATTAATAGTAAATGAGGATAGACGGATAATTGAATGTAATGAATCATGACTTGATTGTATGATTATGAGAATATACTTGTGAATCTGATTGTGGCTTGGTGAATGGATCGGGTGTTGCGTTCCAACACGCTAATTGGGATCGGTTACCACGTAACAGCATAAACATTGGAACGCGGGTCACGATCCAACACACTAACTTAGAACGGGTACCACTTACTGGTACACTAACTGTTTGGATGTGGGTTCCATGAGAAGACTATTGACTTGGCATAACTATATATCTTGAGAATTGTGAAATTGTACATTGTTCATAAATGATGTTGATATTGTATATGTTCGGTGTGTGCATGTTATTATTATGTTGTAATGGCTTATGTATATTGCACTTAGTAGGATAGCCGCGTGATCCTACCAGTACACTGTGGTTGTGTACTGATACGGTACTTGCTCTTTCTTTATTGAGTACCGGGAATCTTCAAGAGGCTATTGACAGACCTCGTTTAGAAGATCAGTGATCGTCATCGAATTCAAGGGTGAGCCAGTTCTTCCGGGCTGCCATGAGTTCTCTTTTCGTTTATGTTCCCATTTCGAACTTAAACTAGTACATTAGGATTTCTTATGTTTAATTGGGTTGTACCCATTTTCTTAGACTTGTTGAACATTAGATGTTTTGGTACATTGACTTTCAGGTTCTAGGTATTATTCCACATTTGTTTGATTAGACTTTTGGAGTTTATGGGAATTCTATTTTTCCTTTAGAATTTAAATCTGCTTCCGTAACTTTAAATGCCCTAGTTTTGATTAATTTGTGTAGTTCTTTGGTTAGCTAATTAGTATTAATGATTCTCCCACCGGAGGATTAGTGTGGGTGTCAATCATGATGGTCTGGGTCGTGACAGCGACACGCCACGATAGCACCAAGGCCTGACTTCTGAAGTTGAATAGATTTGGATATTGGGAGTTGATGATTTTTCATGTTCAAAGCAATGAGCTGAGGTGCTTCTTCTTGTTGCTTAGCTTGGTTGATTAGAGTTTCCTCTATTAAATCCTCCTCTCTTTCTATCTTTAATATATATAATATTAGATTTACGATGAAGTGTGGTTTATTTTTTTAGGTCTAATTAATTTTCCTAAAATGTCTATTATAAATTTTGAATAAGATTAAAAAGTTTGGGAGGAAGATGGACTATTCTCCTTTCTAATGAAAAAATATGTTTTTGATAAAGATTGAGATGGAATTTACCACGTGGCAACATGCTATATAGTTTGATCTTTTTAATATTTCTTCTAAAAATAACCAACATTAAAATATTACCTAAAATATATTTTTGTAAGAAAATATAAGAAAATTCAAATAACATATTTTTATAATTTTTCTTTTTCCTCAAAAATAAAAAATGGATGTACAATTTTTTTTAAAAAATATGATTTTTTGTGATTTTTAATTTTTTCAAGTAAAATCTACTAAAAATGAAATAAAAATTAGAGAAAAGATTAGATTTAAATAAACATTTAAAGCTAAAAAAAATTGATTGAAATTCAAGAAGAGTCAAAAGTCACGTGTCTATAGTAGAAAAAGGAAAAAACTGATAGTTGATGTGTCTTTTAATAAATAATTAGTAATAGTTTATATATGAAACTTGAAAAATATACAGTTACCTTAAATGTATCTTTACCATTAAATCATTTTTTCAACAAGATTTTAACTTCTTTCCTATATATGGAGGACCACATTTTCAAATAATTTAAAGTTTAACACTATTATAGGAAAAAAGTAATAATAAATAATACAAATCAATTTTCATTTGACCACTAACATAATTCATAGTAAGAAAATCTAATAAAAAGTTCCAAACTTAGTAAGTCAATTAATTAATGTGTAAAAAAGTCCCTATAAATGATGTTGAAATCACCTATTTTTTCACTTCTCTTTTTTATTAATTGATTTGTGTCTTAATTTTTTCAATAGTTATGGCAAATATTATTTTCCCCAATGATTTAAACAGTGCCCCTCTTTGCACTGTTTGCCTTCATAAGGTTGTTGATGATGCTACACGATCCATCACCAAACTTATATGTGGACACCATTTTCATGCTGGTATTCATTCATTCATATATTTTTATAAGAATTATTTTTCTATGTAAACATCTGATAAATCGATTAGTAGATATTTCGTTACTCAACCCTTAAAATTGTTTATTTGATTTATATGGCTATTTTTTTGAATTTTTATTTGGATCTTTTAATTGATTAAGTTGGATTTTTACTTTTTTTTTTCTTAAACTCATTTGAAGTGAATGATAACTCATGTAGTTAGCTAGATTATTTTCTTTGATCTTTTAGATAAAACCTTGGTGTATGTTGGTAAAAACAAGTACAATAAAAAAGATTATTTTAAAAAAAACAAATACTCGGATAGAAACAACAAAAGATAAAACATAAAATCTTGTAATTTTTATATACCGTCTAATCTAAAAGTTTGAACGTCATATGATTTATTCCACTTGTTTTGACACACATTAAGATCTAATAATCTAATTGTATAAACCTTAATTATTTTTCATTTTAAACTAGAAATAAGTTAATTCTGAATTTCTTTACTATTATTGATTAGTCTTCAATTTTTTTTCCCAATTATACAGATTGTATTGCGGTTGAGTTCAATTTTATGGGGCTAATGAAATGCCCCAATTGCGAAGTTATCGAAGAAGACGGACTTTGGATGAAAGTTGCAAACTCTGAAGATGGAGAGAGTAGTGATGAGGACGAAGATGAAGAGATCAACGATGAGGACCAATACAATGAACAACATGTAATTATCGCATATTTACCTTATTTATTATCTAATCATAGTAAAGTATATTAATTTAATATAAAAATTAGATAAAGAGAGATTATTATCATACTAATATAATTTTTAGTTTGAATATCGCGTGCAGGTCAATGAGTATCAACCTTCAAGTTTAGGGTTTTTCTTAGCAAAATTTTATATTTATTGATTTTGATATTTTAATTTTGTATGTACAGTAAAATTATACATCGTTTAGCTTTTTCATTGTTTATAAATTCTAAAAAACAAAATTCTATTTGAAATTTAGGATATGAACCCTCTTCATACAACGAACGATGCACAAAATGGAGGTGCTAGCCATATGAGGTAATTAATCTTACCCTTTTTTTTTTCTAATTGAATAATCTAAGATTTTAAATTATTGTTTGTGCATGAATAATTTTAGTGTGTTTATAATATAACTTTTGTTGTATAAAATATAGTTTTACGTGGCATGAGATGACCATTTATACTTTTAGTTTATTCTCTCATTAAATACTTTAGCATATACTTTTAGAAGTATATTTAATTTATTTCATGATCAGTATATTAATTTGAGTACTTTGTTATTGAAAATAGATGGAGACAACAATTGCATGTCCCTCCTCCTCCAACTGCTCTCGAGATGATTGATCAGAGGATCTTTGTCTCAGGTCTAAACATTGGTTCGAATCCTGTAAGTCATGAAGCTCCCATTATATATGAGCAAACTCGTAACAATGTGTTGCCATGTTTGGAGCTCACTTTGGCAACCACAAGTTCTTCAGTTAGTGATGGGCGTCCACCGCCACCTTGTCAATGTATTAGTTGTCGTGCATCTTCAAGCAATATTCATTGATGAGAAACATTACATTTGGATCGTTGTTCTATCTGTTTTTTTTTTTTTTTGAGTTATTGAATTTAAACTATGCTTTTCAGCCTTTGAGATTTGTAGAATCCTTAATTTACTTATTCGTTTATGTTATTATGTTTTCGTAAAAAATTCTTGCAATGCATGATCAATTCTACATTTTAAAAAAAACTTTATATACTACTCAAATTGAAGTGTGTATAATAATTACTAGTACTTCAACACAAAATTGGTGGACGATGCATTTGAAAAATCAAACTTATTTTGTTATTGGTTTTTGTGTTCACTTTCAGGAGAACACATGTTTATTATTTATTTATGTCTTAAACATAATTTTTCATGTGCAAGTCGGATTCTTTTTGTCATGAACCAAACATGTCGAATTAGTTTTGATAATTGGCTATGTTGAGATTCGATTGGTTAGTATTTTTTCCTCTTTCTACGGTTCTAATTTTCTTAGTTTATGCTTCTAGCAATTTTACTTTCTAATTTCAATTCAACTTTTCTGAATTAGATAGATATTAATTAACTTTGTCATGTTTGATTGATCCATAGATGAGAAAAGTTGTTCTTAACAATTCCTTCTCTTATTTTTTTTTTAATTCACAAACCCACAGCACATTTAAATTAGTGTGTCCAAAATTTTAAATTATTACCCAAATCCAATGAAAAAGTCTACAACAGAACATCTTGAACCATGAATAACAAGACATAATTTGAATAACAACATGTTCAGTGAAATCTCACGAAGTGGGGTTTGGGGAGGGAAATGTGTAAGCAGATCTTACCACTTCATCGTGGAGGTAGTGTAACATCTCAAACTTTGAAAAGGGCTAAAGAGGGTTTTGTGTAAGTCATCCATTAGTTTTAAGTTTTGGGTCAACTTCAAACAATCATATCTCTTAGCACATAAAAAATTAGGTATTCCATGACCAATCAAATTAAATTAAAGGTCTTTGAGTCCTCTTTCTTACGCCGCCAAGTTTGCTTAATTTCGAGTTTGGAGTAAAAAGCTATGCCCATTTCGGTGAAGCCTCTCTTTTAAGGCACCTCAAATTGTTTTTGGAGGGGTAGTTTGGTCTTTTTCCCATTCCTTCTAAGCATAGCCTCATTTTTCTTCACCCAAATAAGTGTCTAATCAGCGTTAAACCATCTTTTCACGTTCTTTAACACTTAGAAGAACTAGTGTGAAGTTCTAAGAGGAGAAAAAGCTAGGTTTCAAGCGTTCTTCAAGATTCCCACTGATTTTCGCCAAGAACCTTTGTTCTTTCCAGATATGTAAGGCTTCTCACAGTGCTGGACTTGTTCGTACTCACGCCCTACATTTCAATTTAGTCAAAAGAACCTTATAACTAAATGATCCATTAGTAGTTTCTTGATATTGTGTTCGATTCTTTAACAATTGACGTGTCTATAGTAGAAAAACGAAAAAACCAATAGTTGATGTGCCTTTTAATAAATAATTAGTATTAATTTATATATGAAACTTGAAAAATACAGTTGGCCTTAAATTTATCTTTACCATTAAATCATTTTTAAAAATGATTTTAACTTCTTTCCTATATATGGAGGACCACATTTTCAAATAATTTAAAGTTTAACACTATTATAGGAAAAAAGTAATAATAAATAATACAAATCAATTTTCATTTGACCACTAACATAATTCATAGTAAGAAAATCTAATAAAAAGTTCCAAACTTAGTAAGTCAATTAATTAATGTGTAAAAAAGTCCCTATAAATGATGTTGAAATCACCTATTTTTTCACTTCTCTTTTTTATTAATTGATTTGTGTCTTAATTTTTTCAATAGTTATGGCAAATATTATTTTCCCCAATGATTTAAACAGTGCCCCTCTTTGCACTGTTTACCTTCATAAGGTTGTTGATGATGCTACACGATCCATCACCAAACTTATATGTGGACATCATTTTCATGCTGGTATTCATTCATTCATATATTTTATAAGAATTATTTTTCTATGTAAACATCTGATAAATCGATTAGTAGATCTTTCGTTACTCAACCCTTAAAATTGTTTATTTGATTTATATAGCTATTTTTTTGAATTTTTATTTGGATCTTTTAATTGACTAAGTTGGATTTTTACTTTTTTTTTTTCTTAAACTCATTTGAAGTGAATGATAACTCATGTAGTTAGCTAGAATCTTTTCTTTGATCTTTTAGATAAAATCTTGGTGTAAATTGATATATATTTTATTAGAATTTTTCTCTATGTAAACATCTGATAAATTGATTAGTAGCTAACTAAATCTTTCGTTACTCAACATTAAAAATTGTTTATTTGATTTATATGGCTTTTTTCTTGAATTTTTATTTGGATCTTTTTAATTGATTAAGTTGGATTTTTACTTCTTCCTTTTTTACTCATTTGAAGTGAATGATAACTCATGTAGTTAGCTAGATTATTTTATTTGATCTTTTAGATAAAACCTTGGTGTAAGTTGGTAAAAACATGTACAATAAAAAAGATTATTTTTTAAAAAAAAATACTCGGATAGAAACAACAAAAGATAAAACATAAAATTTTGTAATTTTTATATACCGTCTAATCTAAAAGTTTGAACGTCATATGATTTATTCCATTTGTTTTGACACACATTAAGATCTAATAATCTAATTGTATAAACCTTATTTTTCATTTTAAAATAGAAATAAGTTAATTCTAAATTTTTTCACTGTCATTGGTTAGTCTTCAATTTTTTTCCTATTATACAGATTGTATTGCAGTTGAGTTCAATTTTATGGGGTTAATGAAATGCCCTAATTGCGAAGTTGTCGAAGAAGACGGACTTTGGATGAAAGTTGCAAACTCTGAAGATGGAGAGAGTAGTGATGAGGACGAAGATGAAGAGAGCAACGATGAGGACCAATACAATGAACAACATGTAATTATCGTATATTTACCTTATTTATTATCTAATCATAGTAAAGTATAATAATTTAATATAAAAATTAGATAAAGAGAGATTATAATCATACTAATATAATTTTTAGTTTGAATATCGCGTGCAGGTCACTGAGTGTCAACCTTCAAGTTTAGGGTTTTTCTTAGCAAAAATTTTATATTTATTGATTTTGATATTTGAATTTTGTATGTACAGTAAAATTATACATCGTATAGCTTTTTCATTGTTTATAAATTCTAAAAAACAAAATTCTATTTGAAATTTAGGATATGAACCCTCTTCATACAACGAACGATGCACAAAATGGAGGTGCTAGCCATATGAGGTAATTAATCTTACCCCTTTTTTTCTAATTGATTAATCTAAGATTTTAAATTAATGTTTGTGCATGAATAATTTGAATGTGTTTATAATATAACTTTTGTTGTATAAAATATAGTTTTACGTGGCATGAGATGAACATTTATACTTTTAGTTTGTTCTCTCATTACATCCTTTAGCATATACTTTTAGAAGTATATTTAATTTATTTCATGAACCATATATTAATTTGAGTACTTTGTTATTGAAAATAGATGGAGACAACAATTGCATGTCCCTCCTCCTCCAACTGCTCTCGAGATGATTCATCAGAGGACCTTTGTCTCAAGTCTAAACATTGGTTCGGATCCTGTAAGTCATGAAGCACCCACTTTATACGAGCAAACTCGTAACAATGTGTTGCCATGTTTGGAGCTCACTTTGGCAACCACAAGTTCTTCAGTTAATGATGGGCGTCCACCACCACCTTGTCAATGTATTAGTTGTCGTGCATCTTCAAGCAATATTCATTGATGAGAAATGTTGTGTAAAACACCCATCAAACGTGACATTTGGATGGTTGTTCTGTCTGTTTTTTTTTTTTTTTTGAGTTATTGAATTTAAACTATGCTTTTTAGCCTTTGAGATTTGTAGAATCCTTAATTTACTTATTCATTTATGTTATTATGTTTTCGTAAAAAATTCTTCTTGCAATGCTTGATCAATTCTATTTTTTAAAAAAAACTTTATATACTACTCAAATTGAAGTGTGTAGTATAATTACTAGAGCTTCAACACAAAATTGGTGGACGATGCATTTGAAAAATCAAACATATTTTATTATTGGTTTATGTGTTCAATTTGAGGAGAACACATGTTTATTATTTATTTATGTGTTAAACATAATCTTTCATGTGCAAGTCGGATTCTTTTTGTCATGAACCAAACATGTCGAATTAATTTTGATAATTGGTGTTGTTGAGATTCGATTGGTTAGTATTTTTTCCTCTTTCTACAGTTCTAATTTTCTTCGTTTATGCTTCTAGCAATTTTACTTTCTAATTTCAATTCAACTTTTCTGAATTAGCTAGATATTAACTTTGTCATGTTTGATTGATCCATAGATGAGAAAATATGTTCTTAATAATTCCTTCTCTTCTTTTTTTTAATTCACAAACCCACAACACCTTTAAATTAGTGTGTCCAAAATTTTAAATTATTACCCAAATCCAATGAAAAAGTCTACAACAGAACATCTTGAACCATGAATAACAAGACATAATTTGAATAACAACATGTTCAGTGAAATCTCACTAAGTGGGGTTTGGGGAGTGTAATGTGTAAGCAAATTTTACCACTTCATTGTGGAGGTAGTGTAACATCTCGAACTTTGAAAAGGGTTAAAGAGGGTTTCGTGTAAGTCACCCACCAGTTTTAAGTTTTGGGTCAACTTCAAACAATCATATCTCTTACCACATAAAAAATTAGGTATTCCATGATCTATCAAATTAAAGGTCTTTGAGTCCTCTTTCTAACGCCGCCAAGTTTGCTTAATTTCGAGTTTGGAGTAAAAAGTTATGCCCATTTCGGTGAAGCCTCTCTTTTAAGGCACCTCAAATTGTTTTTGGTGGGGTAGTTTGGTCTTTTCCCATTCCTTCTAAGCATAGCCTCATTTTTCTTCACCCAAATAAGTGTCTAATCAGCATTAAACCATCTTTTCACGTTCTTTAACACTTAGAAGAATTATTGTGAAGTTCTAAGAGGAGAAAAAACTAGGTTTCAAGCGTTCTTCAAGATTTCCACTGATTTTCGCCAAGAACCTTTGTTCTTTCCAGGTATGTAAGGCTTCTCACAGCAGCGCTGGACTTGTTCGTACTCACACCCTACATCTCAATTTAGTAAAAAAAAAACTTACATCTGAAGGATCCATTACTAGTTTCTTGATATTGTGTTCGATTCTTTAACAATTGAGGCTTTTTTATTCTTTTGTTTTATGAATATTGTTGTGTTGTTCATGCTTAGTATCACATGAACCCTATTGATTTGATAAAGTTATGTTTCCCAAGAAATTGTATGAAAGTTCTCATGTATTTATGTTGTGGACCCACATTCTGCCGAGCTGGATAACTTGAGTGGGGCACCAAGGAGAGGCATGCGTATGAGGACTGCGCCTAAGAAATTAATTGATTATGTTGTGGCTGGGGCAAATCACGTGAAGGGCAACACAAGTACTGAGAGTTAGTATAAGTAGCTAAGATGAGGATGAGTAGGGTAGGCAACAAGTTATAGCTATTTCTTATTCTCATCTCTGTGATCTTCTCATCCTCATCACCTTCTTTATCCTTATTAATGCTTTTGTATTGTTTCTGTTTTCTTCAAGTTTTAGATCTATTGTAAGCAACTTGGAAGTGTTTGTTTATAATATACTACTTGAGATCCTTACTGCTCCATTGGTGCTTTCATCTTGCCGACTATCATGTCACCGGATTCGAAACTCATAACTCCCAACGGTACCGACTCTTCTGGCCTTTCTGATGCTGACCTTCGTTCCCACCTGGCAAGTCAACAGTTAGTGATTCAAGATCTTGCTGCTCAAGTAGCAAATCTCAGCTCTCGTTTGCCGTCGCTGATGGTTGCTCCACCTTCTAGCATGGCTGGTAGTTCATCTGGTGGTCATATGCCTGTTCGCCATAAATCGGCACCGGTTGAATTTGGTCGTTTTAATGGTGCACAGCCAGACGCTTGGATCTTTCAGGCTGATCGTTATTTTGATTTCTACGGTATTATCGCTGAACATAAATTGACCTTGGCTTCGTTTTATCTTGACGGTGAAGCCTTGGGGTGGTATCGTTGGCTCTATCGTAATAAACAATTGAGTGATTGGCCTCGATTCACAGAGAAACTGCTTAGCCGCTTTCGTCCCCGTCATGTCCTTTCGCCGGAAGGTTGTCTGTCTAAGATGATGCAAACTTCTACTGTTACAGACTTTCGATGTCGTTTTGAAGCTGTTATGAATGAAACGATGACGTTGCCTGAGGAGTTTTTGGTGGAATGCTTTCTTTCGGGCCTTCGACCCGATATTCTAACTGTTGTTAATGCTCATGAGCCCACACGGTTGGACCAAGTCATTAACCTAGCCCATATTCAGGAGCAACGTATTATAGCTGAAAAAGGGCCACCCCGACCCGCTTTTGCTCGGACCCAACCCTTATTGCCTACGCCAACATCCCAATCAGCTCCAATTGCACCGACGACGCCTTCTAATGGTCGTCTTCCCTTTAAGCGCCTATCTCACGCTGAGATGCAGAGTCGTCGGGAGAAAGGGCTTTGTTTCAATTGCGATGAGAAGTTTTCTGCCGGCCACCGTTGTAAGACTGGCCCTCAATTGTTGCTTTTGTCATATGAGGTCGAGGATTCTTTGCTTATGCCGACACCCGTAATTTCTGATGAGGTCCTCGCTGAGGAACTTGAGATCCTTACTGCTCCAATTTATGTTGGGTTTGAGAATCAAGAAGAGTTTAGGAGAAATTTCTCAATTCTAAACTAAGTTGGGGTCCTAATTTAAGCTTGAAAATTCGTAGGAATGCTGGGGAAGTGCCTGGAGAGGCATGCCATGATAGCGCCAAGGTCTGACTTTTGAAGTTGAATAGATTTGGATATTGGGAGTTGATGATTTTTCATGTTCAAAGCAATGAGCTGAGGTGCTTCTTTTTGTCGCTTAGCTTTGGTTGATTAGAGTTTCCTCTATCAAATCCTCCTTTCTTTTTTTCTTTAATATACATAATATTAGATTTAGAATAAGGTGTGGTTTATTTTTTTAGGTCTAATTAATTTTCCTAAAATGTATATTATAAATTTTGAATAAGATTAAAAAGTTTGGGAGGAAGAGTGGACTATTCTCCTTTCTAATTAAATATGCTTTTGATAAAGATTGAGATGGAATTTACCACGTGGCTACATACTATATAGTTTGATCTATTTAATTTTTCTTCTAAAAATAACAAATATAAAAATATTACCTAAAATATATTTTTGTAAGAAAATATAAGAAAATTCAAACAACATATTTTTATAATTTTTCTTTTTCCTCACATATAAAAAATGGATGTACAATTTAAAAGAATATGATTTTTAATTTTTTCAAGTAAAATCTACTAAAAAGAATTAAAAATTAGAGAAAAGATTAGATTTAAATAAATATTTAAAGCTAAAAAAAATTTGATTGAAATTCAGGAAGGGTCAAAAGTCACGTGTTTATAGTAAAAAAAGGAAAAAATAATAGTTGATGTGCCTTTTAATAAATAATTGGTAATAGTTTATATATGAAACTTGAAAAATACAGTTACTTTAAATGTATCTTTACAATTAAATCATTTTTTAAACATGATTTTAACTTCTTTCCTATATATGGAGGACCACATTTCCAAATAATTTAAAGTTTAACACTATTATAGGAAAAAAGTAATATTAAATAATACAAATCATTTTTCATTTACATTTTATGTTACCATTTGACCACCAACATAATTCATAGTAAGAAAATCTAATAAAAAGTTCCAAACTTAGTAAGTCAATTAATTAATGTGTAAAAATGTCCCTATAAATGATGTTGAAATCAGCCTATTTTTTCACTTCACTCTTCACTTCTCTTTTTTATTAATTGATTTTTGTCTTAATTTTTTCAGTAGTTATGGCAAATATTATTTTCCCCAATGATTTAAATAGTGCCCCTCTTTGCACTGTTTGCCTTCATAAGGTTGTTGATGATGCTACACGATCCATCACCAAACTTATATGTGGACACCATTTTCATGCTGGTATTCATTCATTCATATATTTTTATAAGAATTATTTTTCTATGTAAACATCTGATAAATTGATTAGTAGATCTTTCGTTACTCAATCCTTAAAATTATTTATTTGATTTATATGGCTATTTTTTTGAATTTTTATTTGGATCTTTTAACTGATTAAGTTGGATTTTTACTTTTTTTTTTCTTAAACTCATTCGAAGTGAATGATAACTCATGTAGTTAGCTAGATTATTTTCTTTGATCTTTTAGATAAAACTTTGGTGTAAGTTGGTATATATTTTATTAGAAATTTTTTCTATGTAAACATCTGATAAATCAATTAGTAGCTCACTAGATCTTTCGTTACTCAACATTAAAAATTGTTTATTTGATTTATATGGCTTTTTTTTTTTGAATTTTTATTTGGATCTTTTAATTGATTAAGTTGGAATTTTACTTCTTCTTTTTTACTCATTTGAAGAGAATGATAACTCATGTAGTTAGCTATATATATATTTTTTGATCTTTTAGATAAAACCTTGGTGTAAGTTGGTAAAAAGAAGTACAATAAAAAATATTTTTTTAATCAAAACTCGGATAGAAACAACAAAAGATAAAACATAAAAGAGTTTGAACGCGTGATATGATTGATTCCATTTGTTTGACACACATTAAGATCTAATAATCTAATTGTATAAATCTTATTTTTCTTTTTAAACTAAAAATAAGTTAATTCTGAATTTTTATACTGTCATTGATTAGTCTTCAATTTTTTTCCTACTATACAGATTGTATTGCGGTTGAGTTCAATTTTATGGGGCTAATGAAATGCCCTAATTGCGAAGTTATCGAAGAAGACGGGATTTGGATGAAAGTTGCAAACTCTGAAGATGGAGAGAGTAGTGATGAGGACAAAGATGAAGAGAGCAACGATGAGGACCAATACAATGAACAACATGTAATTATTGTATATTTACCTTATTTATTATCTAATCATAGTAAAGTATATTAATTTAATATAAAAATTAGATAAAGAGAGATTATTATCATACTAATATAATTTTTAGTTTGAATATCGCATGCAGGTCAATGAGTGTCAACCTTCAATTTTAGGGTTTTTCTTAGCAAAAAAAATATATTTATTGATTTTGATCTTTTATTTTGTATATTGTATAGTAAAATTATACGTCATTTAGCTTTTTCATTGGTTTATAAATTCTAAAAAACAAAATTCTATTTGAAATTTAGGATATGAACCCTCTTCATACAACGAACGATGCACAAAATGGAGGTGCTAGTCATATGAGGTAATTAATCTTACCCTCTTTTTTTCTTCTAATTGATTAAACTAAGATTTTAAATTAATGTTTGTGCATGAATAATTTTAGTGTGTTTATAATATAACTGTTGTTGTATAAAATATAGTTTTACGTGGCATGAGATGAACATTTATACTTTTAGTTTATTCTCTCATTAAATCCTTTAGCATATACTTTTAGAAGTATATATTTATTTATTTCATGAACCATATATTACTTTGAGTACTTTGTTATTGGAAATAGATGGAGACAACAATTGCATGTCCCTCCTCCTCCAACTGCCCTCGAGATGATTCATCAGAGGACCTTTGTCTCAGGTCTAAACATTGGTTCAGATCATGTAAGTCATGAAGCACCCACTTTATACGAGCAAACTCGTAACAATGTGTTGCCATGCTTGGAGCTCACTTTGGCAACCACAAGTTCTTCAGTTAGTGATGGGCGTCCACCGCCACCTTGTCAATGTATTAGTTATCGTGCATCTTCAAGCAATATTCATTGATGAGAAATGTTGTGTAAAATACCCATCAAATGTGACATTTGGCTGGTTGTTCTGTCTGCTTTTTTTTTTTTTTTTGAGTTATTGAATTTAAACTATGCTTTTTAGCCTTTGAGATTTGTAGAATCCTTAATTTACTTATTCATTTATGTTATTATGTTTTCGTAAAAAATTCTTCTTGCAATGCTTGATCAATTCTATTTTTTTTTAAATAACTTTATATACTACTCAAATTGAAGTGTGTAGTATAATTACTAGAGCTTCAACACAAAATTGGTGGACGATGCATTTGAAAAATCAAACAATTTTATTATTGGTTTATGTGTTCAATTTGAGGAGAACACATGTTTATTATTTATTTATGTCTTAAACATAATCTTTCATGTGCAAGTCGGATTTTTTTTGTCATGAACCAAACATGTCGAATTAATTTTGATAATTGGCGTTGTTGAGATTCGATTGGTTAGTATTTTTTCCTCTTTCTACAGTTCTAATTTTCTTCGTTTATGCTTCTAGCAATTTTACTTTCTAATTTCAATTCAACTTTTCTGAATTAGCTAGTTATTAACTTTGTCATGTTTGATTGATCCATAGATGAGAAAATATGTTCTTAACAATTCCTTCTCTCTTTTTTTTATTTCACAAACCCACAACACCTTTAAATTAGTGTGTCCAAAATTTTAAATTATTACCCAAATCCAATGAAAAAGTCTACAACATAACAACTTGAACCATGAATAACAAGACATAATTTGAATAATAACATATCCAGTAAAATCTCACTATGTGCGGTTTGGGGAGGGAGGGTAATGCGTAAGCAGACCTTACCACTTCATCATGGAGGTAGTGTAACATCTCGGACTTTGAGAAGGGCTAAAGAGGGGTTCGTGTAAGTCACCCATTGGTTTTAAGTTTTGGGTAAACTTCAAACAAACATATCTCTTAGCACATAGAAGATTAAGTATTCCATGACCTATGGAATTAAAGGTTTTTCTGTCCTCTTTCTAACGCCGCCAAGTTTGCTTAATTTCGAGCTTGGAGTAAAAAGTTATGCCATTTTGGTCCTCTCTTTTAAGGCACCCCAAATCATTTTTGGAGTGGTATTTTGGCTTTTCCCATTCCTTCTAAGCCTAGCCTCATTTTTCTTCACCCAAATAAGGGTCTAATCAACGTAAAACCCTCTTTTCACGTTCTTCAAGTGTTCTTCAAGATTCACATTGATTTTCGCTAAGAACTTTTGTTCTTTCCAGGTATGTAAGGCTATCACAGTGTTGGACTTGTTCATCCTCACGCCCTACATCTCAATTTAGTCAAAAAAATTGTTATATCTAAAGGATCCATTAGTAGTTCTTGATATTGAGTTCGATTCTTTAACAATTGAGGCTTTTTTATTCCTTTTGTTTTGTGAATATTATTGTGTTGTTCATTCTTAGTATCACATGAACCCTATTCATTTGATAAAGTTATATTTCCAAAGGAATTGTATCAAAGTTATCATGTATTCATGTTGGGTTTGAGAATCAAGAAGAGTTTAGGAGAAAATTTTCAATTTTAAACTACGTTGGGGTCCTAATTTAAGCTTGAAAATTCGTCGGGGTGCTGGGGAAGTGCCTGGAGCCGCACGCCATGATAGCGCCAAGGCCTGAATTTTGAAGTTAGGGGCGGGGTGATGCACCAGAAGTGCGCCAAGGCCTGACTTCTGAAGGTCAGGGACTGGCGCCTTGCGCCAAGGATTTTTGGGCCAATCTTTCCTTGTTACCTCCGGCAGGTGTTCCTTTAAGTTGGTGCCACGTTTCCCTTCTTTGTATCAACTCCTATACGCTCCATTTACCCTTGAAAATCCCTGCATATCTTAATCACATGTCTTGATGCACATTCAAAACTAAATTGAGTGTAAAAAAGAAGTTCAAGAGTTTTATGGAGTTATTATTGAGAGTTTTTGTTTAACCAACTACGATCTTAAACTAAGTATTCCCAAATGTAACATTTTTACAGTGATAAAAGAGAAACTTTGATTTTTTAAAAGAGTTTATGAGTTCAGGATATTTCATTACCTCTTTAAAAAGTGTTATTTTGAGTAATTACCTCAAAACAGAGAAAAAGTATTTCTACTTGAGCATGAGTATATATTTATTAATTATGAGTAGTATTGAGTACCGGTATGGGGACGAGTTCAGACAACTCACATTCCTCATAAACCATATAGCCAACATGGGGAAATGATCATACTTTTTAGATGGATCTTTATTGCTTTCGAGCATAGCTTAGTGGATCCCTTAGTTGAGGTGTTTTGTACCCCGACAAGGTATAGGACAATTTTGGCAGCGTGGGCGAGATGTTGTATCATCACCTAGCTCATAATGATGGTTGTCAGTTAGAGAATCCCCAAATAAGAGTAAAGAGTAACTTATTGTATTTTTATATACATCCTTGAGTTAGTACTTTTATTTATGAAGCTTTAAACATTTATATCATTTTTTATTGCTTTTTTATTGAGTTGGGTTGAGGTGAGTATTCTTCCAATCTTAGTAGTTCAGTTATCTATGCATTCAGTCTTCTTTACATACTCGTACATTCAATGTACTGGTGTCATTTGACCTGCATTTTATCATCAGGTAGATACAGGTGTTCAGGATCATCAACAGACGCTTCGTTGAGATCATTTGACACTCCAGTTAGCTTTGGTGAGCCTTCTTGCATTCTGGAGAATTTCCCCTTTTCCTTTCAGCTTAGTCCTTTTTGGTGTTGTGGGTCTTGTCCCAATATCCATGTTGAACTATAGAGGTTTCATAGATACTTAGAGTTGAGGAGTGTCTCAGTATTTTCCTTTTATTTGAGATGTTTTAAGACTGTTTTGCAAAGTATTATTATTATTGCAATTAAGTATTTTCAGACAGTTTGAGTTAAGTATCTTCTTTATTTTGAATGTCCTTAATTGTATTTCTAAGCTTGGTATCGCTTGAGTAAGTCTTCCGCTAAGTAGTCAGCCAGTCCAAGGGTTCGCTTTGGGACCAGCCTACGCCCAGGGTGTAGGCTCGGGGCGTGACAGGTAGAGAGGTTGTTTTCAAAAAAAAATCTCGGCTTAAGTGCATCAAATTCAAGTAAACAAGAAAAAATCAATGAAAACGACATAACAATACATAAATAGTGTGATATTCATAAAAAAAAATAAAAAAAATTTGAATAGATTTGGATATTGGGAGTTTGATGATTTTTCATGTTCAAAGCAATGAGCTGAGGTGCTTCTTTTTGTTGCTTAGCTTTGGTTGATTAGAGTTTCCTCTATTAAATCCTCCTCTCTCTTTTTTTTCTTTAATATATAATATTAGATTTAGGATGAAGTGTGATTTTTTTTATGTCTAATTAATCTTCCTAAAATGTCTATTATGAATTTTGGAAAAAATTAAAAAGTTCAGGGGAGGAAGAATGAAATATTCTCCTTTCTAATGGAATATGCTTTCGACAAAGATTGAGATGGAGTTTACCACGTGGCTACATGCTATATAGTTTGATCTTTTTTACTTTTCTTCTAAAAATAACCAACATTAAAATATTACCAAAAATATATTTTTGTAAGAATATGAAAATTCAAAGAATTTTTTCTTTTTCCTCGCAAACCAAAAATAGAAGTATTATTTTTTTAAAATATGATTTATTTTTTTTTTGTTAATTTCTCAAGTAAAAATCTACTAAAAATGAAATAAAAATTAGAAAAAAGATTAGATTTAAATCAATATTTAAAGCTAAAAATTTGATTGAAATTCAGGAAGGGTCAATAGTCCCGTGTCTACCGTAGAAAAAAAGGAATAACTGATAGTTAATGTGTATTTTAATAAGTAATTAATAATAATTCATATATGAAACTTAAAAAGTCGAGTTACCTTAAATGTATTTTTACCATTAAATCATTTTTTAGACATGATTTTAACTCCTCTCCTATAAATGGAGGACCACAACAAATATTTTCACATAATTTAAAGTTTAACACTATTATAGAAAAAAAAACTAATAATAAATAAGACAAATCAATTTTCATTTACATTTTATTTTACCATTTGACCACCAACATAATTCATAGTAAGAAAATCTGATAAAAAGTTTCAAACTTAGTAAGACAATTAATTAATGTGTAAAACTGTCCCTATAAATGATGTTGAAATCAGCCTATTTTCTCACTTCCCTCTTCACTTCTCTTTTTTATTAATTGATTTTCACCAAGTGTTTTGTCTTAATTTTTTCAATAGTTATGGCAAATAATATTTTCCCAAATGATTTAAACAGTGCCCCTCTTTGCACTATTTGCTTTCACAAGGTTGTTGATGATGCTAAACGATCCATCACCAAACTTATATGTGGACATTATTTTCATGTTGGTATTCATTCATTCATATATTTTTATTAGAATTTTTTTCTATGTAAACATTTGATAAATCGATTAGTAGCTAACTAGATCTTTCACTACTCAACATTAAAAATTGTGTATTTGATTTATATGGCTTTTTTTCTTGAATTTTTATTTGGATTTTTACTTCTTCTTTTTTAACTCATTTGAAGTGAATGATAACTCATGTAGTTAGCTAGATTATTTTCTTTGGTCTTTTAGATAAAACCTTGGTGTAAATTGGTAAAAACAAGTACAATAAAAAATATATTTTTTTTAAAAAAACTTGGATAGAAACAACAAAAAATAAAGCATTAAATCTTATATTTTTTTCATATCGTCTAATTTAAAAGTTTGAACGTTATATGATTGATTCCATTTGTTTGGCACACATTAAGACCTAATAATCTAATTGTATAAGCATTATTTTTCTTTTTAATAAGTTAATTCTGAACTTTTATGTTTCATTGATTAGTCTTCAATTTTTTCCTATTATACAGATTGTATTGCGGTTGAGTTCAATGTTATTGGGCTAATGAAATGCCCTAATTGCGAAGTTGTCGAAGAAGACGGACTTTTAGGGATTTTCTAAGCAAAGATTTTATATTTATTGATTTTGATCTTTTAATTTTTTGTGTACAATAAAATTATACATCGTTTAATTTTTTCATTGTTTATAAATTCTAAAAAAACAAAATTCTATTTGAAATTTAGCCTGAAGATGGAGATAGAAACCTTCTTCATACAACAAACGATGCACATAATGGAGGTGCTAGCCATATGAGGTAATTAATCTTACTCTCTTTTTTTTCCTAATAATTTATGTATGCTTTTTTTTTCTTTTAGACTTTATTAGATGTTAAAACAGGATGTATTTGAAATAAAATTGAACTAATAACACATATTGGTAATAGCATAAAGATTTAGGTACCTCTTAAACTTAGCTCAAATTATAGTAACACATGTACAAGGAAGAAATTAATTAGGCAATGATATTGATATCTTATAACTATCCATATGAACTCTAGATTACTCAACTATTTTTCTTAATCAAATACAATTGATTGATTAAACTAAGATTTCAAATTAATGTTTGTGCATGAATAATTTAAGTGTGTTTATAATATATTTTTTGTGGTATAAAATATAGTTTTACGTGGCATGAGATGACCATTAATAATGTTCAACGAGATGGTCGCAACATTTTTTCTTATACTTTTGTGGATGGAAATGCTATTATCCAACAAAATGAGTAAGTTTATTCTCTCATTAAATCCTTTAGCATATACTTTTAGAAGTATATTTAATTTATTTCATGAACCATATATTATTTTGAGTACTTTGTTATTGAAAATAGATGGAGACAACAATTGCATGTGCCTCCTCCTCCAATTGCTTTTGAGATGATTGATCGGAGGATCTTTGTCTCAGGTCTAAACGTTGTTCCGGATCCTATAAGTCATGAATCACCCACTTTATATGAGCAAACTCGTAACAATGTGTTACCATGTTTGGAGCTCACTTTGGCAACCAGAAGCACTTCAATTAGTGGTGAACGTCCATCACCACCTTGTCAATGTATTAGTTGTCGTGCATCTTCAAGCAAGATGCATTGATGAAAAATACTGGTGTAAAATATCCATCAAACGTAACATTTGTGGAAGGTTGTTCTATCTGTTTTGTTTTTTTTTTTGAATTATTGAATTTAAACTATGCTTTTTAGCCTTTGAGATTTATAGAATCCTTAATTTACTTATTCGTTCTTGTTATTCTGTTTTCATAAAAAAATCTTGCAATGCTTGATCAATTCTTATTTTTAAAAAACTTATATACTACTCAAATTGAAGTGTGTATTATAATTACTAGAGCTTCAACACAAAATTGGTGGACTATGCATTTGAAAAATCACACATATTTTATTATTGGTTTATGTGTTCAATTTGAGGAGAACACATGTTTATTATTTATTTATGTCTTAAACATAATCTTTCATATGCAAGTCTGATTTTTTTTTATCATGAACCAAACATGTAGAATTATTTTTGATAATTGGCAATGTTGATAGTTGAGACTCGATTGGTTAGCGTATTTTCTTCTTTCTTCATTTCTAATTTTCTTAGTTTATGCTTCTAGCAATTTTACTTTCTAATTTCAACTCAATTTTTTTGAATAGCTAGCTATAAATTAACTTTGTCATGTTTGAAATATTTATCCATATATAGATGAGAAAATATGTTCTTTTGTATTTCATTATTGCATGGATTCTATGAAGTAAATTGAAAATTAGGTCATCAAATTTATTGAGCCGCTCTCGACAATAAAGTTTCATTATGCACATGCATTCATTTATAGATGAGTCTTTTTCTTCAATTACATCAAGAAACATATTTTTTTTTATTCGGTAAAAAAATTGTTGTTAAATATTTTCCAATAGCATTGCTCTTTCTTTTATTTCACTTTCACTTACTCATTAAGGGTGTTCGAAAAAAATCTATATACCTTTACGAGATAAATATAAGGTCTACTTATATTATACCCTCTCTAAATTTCATCTATGAAATTCCACTGAATATTTTATAGTTATTTTTGGTTGTTTCACCTATACAAAGGTCCAACATCAAATAAAAAATTAAGTAAAAGAAAATTATATAAATTGAGTCAAAAAAACATATTTATACTAGCACAATAATGATTCGGGCCCTTAATATGGAATCGTCTTTATTATGTAGCACTTTTAAGTGTTTAACCCATCTTTCACCACAAATTCGAATTTAGTTGGGACTCGTGCCCTATTACAAGTAAAAGATTTCCATTCTCAAAAATCAATTTTTTTTTTTCAAGCAACATCTTCTCTCTCGTCCATTGCTCATCAGGCTTCAATTTCCATTGAAGGTGAAAAAACATTTTCTATTAATTTTAATAATCCTTTTTTAATTTTTTTTCTCCTTTAAAAACATCAATGAATAAATTTGTTTGATAACAATTCCATAAAACTTCAATTACATATTTGTGCAATGTCATTCTTGATTAATTTATAGACTTATTATTATAATATATTTATCATATGGTTTTGAATTGTCAAACAAAACCCTGGATCATTGATTATCATCAAGTTCAATCAAATCTACATTTTTTGGCTCGAACTATGTATATATATATATATATATGAAGAAAAAATTATAGTGACAATAAATTTTGGATCCGTCTACGTCTTTTTTAATCGAAATTCAGGGGCTATCCCTCATAATGTAGGGAAAAAAATGTTAATGTGGTTGTAAAAATTGAATCATCATAATATCATTGGTGTGTAATTGGTTATAGAAGCAGATCCAGAATTTAAACTTTATGAGTTCAACCTTTAAGGTTTTTAGCATTGAACGCATTATTATTAACGTTATGGATACATATCTATTTGTTGCAAGAATTTGATGAATTTTTTCATCCTCTCATTCAAATTCCTGGCTCTGTCACTAACTAATTCGAGCTTGATTTCGATTTCAGGGCTTGTAATTGAATAGAATTGAAGTTGATGAGCTGAATGTTACAATGGATAGTAACAAAGATGAGGCTTTAAGATGCATTACTATTGCTAAAGAGGCAATTTCATCAGGTAATAAACAGAGAGCCCTAAAATTTATTGGAATCGCGCATCGTCTTAATAAAAATTTATCATTGGATGATCTTCTATCTGCTTGTGAAAATCTTGATTCATCAATTCGTGGTACATCTAACGAGGTTAAAAATGACGTTGCTAGTGTGAAAAATGAGACAGGGGATGTGATGAATTATAGAGAGGAACATGTGGAGTTGATTAGAAGAATTAAGAGTAAGAAGGACTATTATGAGATTCTTGGTCTGGAGAAGAGTTGTTCAGTTGATGAAATTAGAAAGGCATATCGAAAAATTTCGTTGAAAGTTCATCCTGATAAAAACAAGGCTCCAGGTTCTGAAGACACGTTTAAGAAAGTAGCAAAGGCGTTTAAGTGTTTGAGTGATGTTGGTTCCAGGAGAGAGTATGATGAGACAAGTTATGCTGACGAATTCGTGTATAGTCAAGAGTGTAATGTTGGTGGTGTGAGGAGAAGAAGAACGGGGCACGAGTATAGTTTTGGTGATGAGTTTGATCCTGATGAGATTTTCAGGTCATTTTTCGGTCATGATGATGATGTGGTTAGGAGAAGTAGTTATGTTTACAGGACGCGAACTGCTGGTGCTGAGCTGAGGGTAGTGGAGTTAGGTCCTGTTGTGCGTAAATTAGTACTTCTCCTTCAATTGGTGATGTTTTTGTTTATTGTTCTACTTGTATATCGTCCTTACTTTGGAGCCTGACTAAGAGAAGAAGACTTTTTGCCACTATTGTCAGCCTTAGCCTTCTTTCCACCCCTTTGTACGAGGCTCCTTTCTTCGTGCAAATGCTCATAGGCAAAAAGGACATTCCATTGATCCTATTGACGGGATCAACCACTGTCTCGGTGTGTAAGGCCCTTTCCTGGAACAAGAATGTTTAACGGCTAACTGTGCCAAAATTCGAGATTTTGAAGTAGCTTGAGGTTAGCTAAGTTCTTTCTATCTGCATAGAAACCTTTGCTGCTACACTTGGATTTTACTGAGTTATAAAATATGTATTGAACTAGTGATTTATGTCTATGTTAGAAGCAACATATTCAATCTTCTTTCTCCATATTATGCTATGTTGTTCGGACTTTTCAAAAATATTACCTCATCTGTATCGTATTCTTCAAAAATGAACTACTTTTGGACTATCCGAGACACACCCAATGACATTTCTGAAGAGTTCAAGCAACAGAGATATTTATGGCCCTTTTAGCATTATATTGAAGATCAAGGCATGATCTTGCAGGTCTATTGACTAGATGCATGGAACTTTCAGGTGGTAATTGAACACTTCTCATATATTCTAAGTGATAAGCTCGGTCTGGTATCTATGCTGGTGGGAGGTGTAGCACATACTTTGTAAATTTAATCAAAAGTAAGTGTAAGCTGATCTGAACACCACGATTATTTGAGGGGAAAAAAAGGATGCTCCCCTTGTATAAGAAGAATTCACCAATCTGTATCTATGGATTATATTTCATTTTACCTAGATATACCGTATAATTTTTGAACAAATGAGTTTCAGTTGAGCCCCTTCTTAAGAATTTAGTCCAGAATGACGTGATGTATGGTTTATGTGCACATCGCGATGGAATTTGTTGCTATTGAAAATCCATGCTTTTAAGTGAAAAAGGGTAAAGAGACGATTCTTTATTCACTGAATTTTGAATCGCGCATCGATTGGCCTCGAGAATTAATTTGGAGTAATAACATTTGAAATTTCATAAAATATTAGATGAATACTTTTTATCTTGTCAAATTTTAGTGAACAAAATTATATGATATCAATGCTGATGAAAGTTAGTTGGTATATAATCGAAGTACGAGTAAGTTCGTCCGAAATAGAAAAAATGTAGACAAAGTGTAACAATTTTCTTTAGTGTAACCACAAAATACCATTGATAATGCGAGAAAAAACTTGCTCACAACCATTAGTATTTACACCAAATTAATAAAAGTTTTCATGGTTGAGTAGTACTTTCTTCGTCTCAAATTATTTATCGTATTTCTTTTTTACATTCTTCTTAAGAAAAAAATTAATTAGGAGAAATGTTTTACTATCTTATCGTCATCTATGTCTTAATTAAGATATAATCTCTTTATTAAATACACAATATTAAAATATTTTTGTAATCTTCTAGAACAATTACTACTAAAGATAAAATAGAAAAAATAATTAATTTTGTTTTGACTTTTGAACTTGAAAAGTCACAAACAATTTCAGACAATTATTTTTAAAATTCATACTAGATAATTTGATACAGATTGGAGTAAATTGATTCGAAAATACATACTAATTAATTAATCACAATTAAGTGATGATGGACTGGGTTGACCCACTGGCCCATGGGTTGTGGCCCAGAACCGGCCCAACTACTCACTTTAGTGGGCCTATTGGCCCATTGTTAAAGCCCAAATGCTAACTGCTTTGTTCGTTAATTCTTCTCAAGCCCTCTCTGCTGCTGCCGCTGCCAACTCCTCGTTGTTCTACTTCTCCGGCGGCTGATTTGTATGTTTTGCTAACTTTCTCTCACATGCTTTCTCTCTCTACATATATCCTATTTTGAATGATTTTTAGTGATAAAATGCTGATTTTTTAGTTAATTGGATTAACATGTTGCTGTTTTTGCTTCTATTTCTTAAAAATAAAGCCTCATTCGCTGAATAATATAGTAATAGTATTGAATATTGAAAAAAAGTTACATATTGATGTTTACAGTTGTTAAAGGTGTGTACTACCTTCTTCTTTTTTTTTATGTGGGAAGTGTTTTGGTAGAAATTTAGCAACTTGCTCGGCGTAGTGGTCAATGAAGTGGGTTGAGCACTATGAGGTCTCGGGTTTAAATCCTGTTAGAGACAAAACACTAGTTGATTTGTTTCAATATGTTCTAACTTTGGTGGTGGTAGGAGCTTACAAGTATGTGGTGGAATTAATTGAGGTGCACGTAAGCTGGTGGTTATCAAAATAAAGAAAAAGAAATTTAGCAACTTCTTTTTAGAATCTCTGTAGAGACAAAAACACTATGTGATTTCTTCCCATCTGTCATAGCCTTTGTGGATAGTGTTATCTGATACTTGGTGGTGGTGGTGGTGGGAGTTGGAAGGTCTGTTGGATTTAATCGAGGTGTGCGAAAGCTGGCCCGGACACTACGGTTATAAACAAAGAAATAATGTCTTTATATGCCACTGCTATGTATAACCTATCAAATTGAGCATATTTATTGAAACCTGAACTATTATGATTTATTGGCTTTAAATTCAACTAACATGATTCTAGTCTTAGCTTAGGAAACTCCAAGCGAATTCTTCCATCCACCTAATTCTTGGTGTATAGTTACTGCTGGTGGGTTGAGTTGTAGCAGGTACTCAGTGGAGTATTAGAGTAGTGCATGCAAGCTAACCTGGATACTACTATTGTAAAATAAAAATATAATCAGCCTGATAGTGTCAATTGGTGATAGTGATGCATTTATTAAAAAAACAAATGTCAATTCTAGATGCTAGGATGTTAGAATTATCTGATGAATCCATCTGTCATCAAGCGTGGGCGGGTGGAGATCGGTCTTTGATCAGCAATGTTCTATCTCCTTGGTATGGAATTGACAATAAAACAAAGTAAATAAAGAGTCATTCTGAACATTCTCTGATTAACAAAATAACTTTGGCGATTAAGCTGTGTTGTCTGTAGCCCTATGCTTTGAGTAGGCTGATGTGTTTCTCAACTTGATGGCTTTGAAGATGAATTTCTTTGTCTTTGTTCCGAAATTCAGAGTTGAAACTTGCTTCTGAAATATCGAACATCAGTCAAAATGTCTCGGAAAGGATTGATGGAGCAAGATCTAAGCAAATTGGATGTGACAAAGCTACATCCGCTTTCGCCTGAAGTTATTGCTCGTCAGGCAACAATAAACATTGGTAAACTAGTAATTAAGAATTATTGATTACTTGCATTCGACAATTGCTTACATTATTTCGTACATGGAATATACCTCTTTTTTTTTTGTTCCATTCTCTCTCCAGGGTAGCTGTTTATACACTTTAATTACTCACACTGAATTACTGAAATGTAATTTAATATTCTAGGTACTATTGGCCATGTGGCTCATGGGAAGTCAACAGTTGTAAAAGCTATATCTGGTGTACAGGTATGTCTGTGTTTAAAATTCTGGTCCTTTATCAATGGAGTTTAATCTGTGCCACTAGTTAATAAAGCTTTTGTCAGATTTGACTGTCCTCTATTTAACTGTTGCTCTTGAGTTACAACCAAATGATATGTTGGTCTTAGTAAACTGTAAATATATATACGTATTTACATATGTATTTGTGAGAACAACTATTCTTTCTGTTGATCTTTTGATATCTAAGGGTATTTGCTATTTACTTCAGCAACTAGAAAGCATTTCTGAGTTTTGTGTCCTTTTCCTTATGTTATGATTAAAAAGTAAAGTAGTTCCACGCCCTCCTACTTTATATGGTGGTTATGAATCAAAGCTACTGTTACATTAGCCTCTATTGCAACATGACACAGAGCTGGTATTTGGAGAATTGATTTGTCTTATCTGTTGTGGCTCAATTGATATTTCTTAGATGTTGATTTGTAAGTCCTTATTTGGTCTGGACTTTGTTTAGTCTTACTTATTTTACTGTGTCAGGTGAAAGTAGTCAGACTGCAAATAATTTGCTCCCTTATTTTTGCAGACTGTTCGTTTTAAAAATGAGCTAGAGCGTAATATTACAATTAAGCTTGGATACGCAAATGCTAAGATATACAAATGTGAAGAAGAGCGCTGTCCTAGACCTGCATGCTACAAGTGAGTCCTTGATTTGAGAAAGAATCATTCTTGTACTTCATCTGGTAGCTTGTGTTGTAACAGCAGTCCTTTCCAGGGCTTATGGGAGTGGAAAAGAAGACAATCCCATGTGTGACGTCCCTGGTTTTGAGAACTGCAAAATGAAATTGCTGAGGCATGTGTCTTTTGTTGATTGCCCAGTAAGTTCCACACATGCCACTTTCTACTGTATGTATTACTTAAAATATTACTTGTGCATTCTGTTTTTATTATACAGATAAACCTTTATTGTCTTACCGAACATGGATATGACATACATCCTTACAATAGAGAAGTAGCAAAGAAGAAATCTTACTGTGAATTATTACTGTTTTTCTTTTGTAATGAATATTCAACATTACATATAAGCTTTGCTGTTCTTATTTAACTTGCAGTCCCTATTAGCTTTCTCTATGATTTAAAAGAAGTCTAGGACGTTAAGAATGGCATCAATGATAAACAATTCAGGCATAGACACTTTCTCCTGCATCTAGCCTTATGCCAGCTGTTTAGGTTCATTTTGCAACAATATCATTGTACTTGAGCATTTAATTTCCTGACATATCAATGTTTTATATGACATCTTTTACTTCAGGGTCATGATATTCTCATGGCTACTATGCTTAATGGAGCCGCAATTATGGATGGCGCCTTACTTCTAATAGCTGCCAATGAGAGCTGTCCCCAACCTCAAACTTCTGAACATTTAGCTGCTGTAGAAATTATGCGTCTCCAACATATAATAATTCTTCAAAATAAGGTTGATCTGGTTCAGGAGAATGTTGCTATCAACCAGCATGAGGCAATTCAGAAATTTATTCAGGTAAGTGGAATACTGGTATAAATTCATTTGCCTCTCACAGGATGTATTATAAAACCATATTTCAAATTCTTTTCCAGGGAACTGTTGCAGATGGTGCCCCAGTTGTACCAATATCTGCACAATTAAAGTACAACATCGATGTCGTCTGTGAATATATTGTGAAAAAAATTCCCATTCCTGAGAGGAATTTCATCTCACCACCAAATATGATTGTTATCCGGTCATTTGATGTAAATAAACCTGGTTTTGAAGTTGATGATATCAGAGGGGGTGTTGCTGGTGGCAGTATTTTGAAGGTATCTTTCTCTCTTTCTGCAATCAATGTAATGATGCAACTCATAGCTTCTTTAGCGTTAGGCTTTTAGTTTGACCAAGCAATCAAGTAATGCCTGAAGGGCCATCTTTATTTGATTATCCCTTCAACATGTTCTGAGGCCTATTAGAGTGTAGACATGAAGAAATGAAGATCTCATTGGAAGATGTTCAAGATAATGTTGATTATATTCTTTGCGCAGGGTGTACTGAAGGTTAATCAACTTATTGAGATTCGTCCTGGAATTGTTGTGAAAGATGAGAGTGGCAACATCAAATGTACTCCAATATATTCAAGAATAGTATCATTGTTTGCCGAGCAAAATGAACTACAATTTGCCGTTCCTGGAGGCCTCATTGGAGTTGGAACAACTATGGATCCAACATTGACACGTGCTGATCGATTGGTGGGACAGGTTCTTGGGGAGGTCGGGTCACTTCCTGAAGTTTATGTCGAACTAGAGGTAAAATGACTTCCTTGTACACATCAAAGGCTTTTTAGACTTTAACGTCTTTTCTTAAAGAACTGATTTTTAAATCAATTACCTTTTCTTGTCTAAGTTTCAAACTACTGGCTCTTTTTATTTTTTTGTTTTTTTATGATTGTGTTATCAAATAGGCTCGTTTTTATCTTCCTTCCAACTGAGGTTCCTCTTAGAGTGCTCTTATGTATCCTTTCTTTATTTCTATACCCCTTTGTAACACAGGTGAATTTCTTTTTGCTACGACGTCTTTTGGGTGTGAGGACAAAGGACTCAGAGAGGCAGGGTAGAGTCTCGAAGTTGGCAAAGGGAGAAATCCTCATGTTAAATATAGGGTCTATGTCAACAGGCGCTCGTGTTGTCGCTATCAAGAATGTTTTCGCGAAACTGCAACTGACGTCCCCCGTGTGTACCAGCAAAGGGGAGAAAATTGCTCTTAGCCGGAGAATCGAGAAGCACTGGCGTCTTATCGGTTGGGGTGAAATCCAAGCTGGTATTACTCTTGATGTTCCATCTTCCCCCTTATGAGCAAATCACACAACTAGTCACTCAACAGCAGGAAAAATTATTCAAACAAGAAGAGAATTTGAAATTCTGGATACTCTTTATTCTTACATTTTTTGTTTTGTTTATTTCTTTGTCCAAGTAGATTGTAACTTGTAATTCATTAGTTTAGGCGGTTATTAAGAAGTTACACAACTAGTCTCTCTCTCTCTGATATTGCATTTAGAACTATTGAGTTAAAAAATTGCTGATTATTCACACAGGAATTTTTTAAGTGTGAAAAATAAGTAACTGAAATCATGATATAACCAATTGAATTAATGAATGGACATTGTTATTGTTGTACCCTAATGCAAGTATTAGTGGTTGTTTCCATGGCTTGAACTCGTGATTTATAGGTCACAAAGAGATAACTCGAGGCATATGGCCCTTCATTGAATCCTGCTAATACAGAATGCTTTATGCATTGGATTGTTATTTGTATATCAAATTTGAGAAGAACTTCCTTCAAAAGCGATGCAAGTATCGTAGCATCAGTATGAGTTATTGTTATGATACAAGTACTAGTGGTTGTTTTCATGGCCTGGCCTTGTGATTTATAGGTCACAAAGAGATGACTTGAGGTATATGACCCTTCATCGAACTCTGCTAATGCTAAATACTTTATGCATTAGATTGTTTTTTATATCAAATTTTAGAAACGCTTCTTTCACAAGGGATGCAAGTATCGTTGCATCAGTATGAGTTATTGTCATGTGATCAGGACACGAGTCCAAGTTGTTTACACAAATGTAGTATTTTTGCATGATTTCATATAGTCAAACTATCACTTAAGCTATTAAAACGAGCTTGTTTATTGGCTCATTGATTTGAATCTTACTTTAGTTAAGGCTCAAAGATTAATAATGACTTTAGAACTATGAGATAAATTCAATACAATACAATGACACAACAAAATGTGTGCTTATCAAAATAGATTGTCCCCATCACTTGGAGGCTAGAAAATAAAAATAAAAATTACTCCTATTATTATCAAATTGTACCTCTGTGTTATAAAATATTTAAAATATGATTCTACTCCATCGAAAAAAGATACTTCATATATCTAAAAGAGTCTGAATAATAGACTTCAAAACTAAGTAAATTAAACATGATATAATAGGATTCTAAATCTAAACTCAAAAAGTTCAAATCATGAATCCCCTTACGATACTAATATATATATAAAAAAAGGAACAAGACAAAATAGTCGAAACAAAATGTTGCAAAAATAATACTAGATCGCTAAAAGAACATTGAACTAAAGCATGATTTCGAATTCTTCGAAGATGAAGAAGCTTTTTGATCAGCCTGTTTTTTCTTTGTGTTTGTAGCTCTTCTTCATCCAAAGATATTTGCTTGCTTCTGCATTCCACGCTACAAAATGGTTGATCACCCCTATACCATTTAAGAAATATATATATATATATCATTAATAACATTTTTAGTCCTCAATTATGAATAAATTTTGATCAAGTATATTTAACCTTCGATTTAAATTCTATCATAACAAAAATTACACTATTAAATATGTAAATGGTGACGAAAAAAGAGTGGAAAAAAAATAATAACAGAAGAATACTCACATATACATGTAGATATTTTGTTTAGGTGAGAGTTTTTTCTTGCAGAATGAACAAAATTCAAGAAACCCACAAAGAGGTTTCTTTTCAGTTGTCATGTTCGGGGCAATGAAAGTCGTACTTCTTTTTGAACCCTCATCGCCTTCGAGTACTACACTTAGTCCTTTCTTGCTCATGATTTTTGAATATCTCTATGCCTAAAGGAGGAGAGTATTTATACACACATCAATGTAGTTTAGTATGCAAGAAAGGAAAAAGAGTTATTAGTAGTATGATTTTATCCAAATTTAATAGTTTTGAATCAGATTTTATTAAAATCACTAATAATATTTTTGAATAAAGTAAATTAAATGAATTAAGGCGGTCAAAGTCAATCAAAGTTAAATTCATAAAATTTAAATCGCGAATCTGGTCTCACTTGTAGTTTGATTTATCATTATTCTTATCCGTTTACTCTTATTTTGTCGTTTTTCCCCAAAATATGATCTCACTTGTAGTTAGATTTTCCTCTGTTATCTTTTTACTCTTTTTTTTGTAGTCTTATTTTCCTCATTTTACTGCTCAGGGGAAAAGTTAGGTGATAAATAATTATTGTGACACTTATTTCTTTATTTTAATTTTTTCTTATGGTCGAGAAATTTTTATAGATCAACTAAAGCATGTTTGAAACATATAGTGTATATAGGGTGTATATTTTATCATCCTTTTCTACTTAAATATCATATTTTCGTTTGTTGCTATGCTTTTATCGTTGAGCTAAAATTATGAGTAAATCGAAAATTTAATTTCTATCAATGTTCCCTACTAACGCTTTGTTTGGATCGTTGCTATGTATTGTATTGTAATGTATCACATTATATTGTATCGTATTGTATTGTTTTAATGAATACAACGTTTGGATAGATTGTATAGTTTGCCGTCGTTACATAATGGCACACATTCATAATTTGAATAATAAACCTATAAAAAACAGTAGGTTACGGGGTAGAGCTACTATGAAAAGGTAGGGTAACAGATGGTATATAATTATTAAATAATAAGTAAAAATAAAAATAAGAAGAAAATATTAACATCACACCAAATCAATCGTTACATGAAATAATGAGTCTTTTCGTCGTTATCTGACAATGAATTCAAACGATACAATACAATAAAATTGAAATAACAAACGTTGTGTTTAAACAAACAATACAATTAACTACAATACACTACAATACAATAGGTAAGAACCATCCAACAAGGTGTAAATCACCTGCATTTATAATCTAACCAACTTCATAGCCTTTTTATCGACACCTAATATACAAATCACTCTACAAGTAAGAGCACCTAAATATGTGGGAACGGTGTCCACTTTATATTATCTTTTACATATAATAATTATTCATTAGTTTTCTTTTTAACTTCTCATTTTAATTTTAAAAAATGAAATTCAAGTTCCAAATGATTTCGTGTTCTTAAATCAAGAAGTGTTGGTTTTCATTATTGTAAGTCTATTTTTCTAAATTTTCATCAATGTTTAACCATTAATGCTTTGTTGAGAACATGTGCAGCTAAGCACCACAACTAGGGTTGTGGGAACCATGACTAGGACACAACGCTAAAATCAACCACAAATGACTGTTAATTAATATTAGCATGCTTCATTTCTATTTTCATATTGAATACTTTCTAATAAGTGCACACGTTAAGACCTGCCTGTTCATTACTTGTTCGACAGAAAAGTACATGATTAGAAAATTCTAAAGACTGATTTAATCATTTGTTTTGACGACTTGAGATCGAGAGAGGATAGTTCTGTAAACAAACATGCAGGATTAAAATTGAAACACTCTAAGACCGAGAGGAGAGGGGTGACATTCATCTAATAGGGTTGAAAAGCGTTTTAGGGCACACAACTTGCTATGAATGTATGCATTGTATCAAAAGATTGTTATTTGTGAGAAATCTGAGTTGTAGTCTAAAGGTCATGAGGAACACAATTCTAGTCTATTCTAATTGATAATCAAACCTAGGAATTGTCGTATGTTACTCTTACTATTTAACTCCAAATACATTTGGTTGCTTGGATGTTAAAACAAATGCAATATTTACTTTATGCAATTTAATTTTCGGGAATATCAACCGTAACTTAACATAAGAACTAGTAGATTTGTTTTTGTTGTAATTCCCTATGGGATCGACCTCAACTCTTGTTGAGTTCTGCAATTGACTTCGACCGTATATACTTCTTAATTGAGGTGTAAGTTTGAACTTATCAAAATTTGATACGATCCTGAGCTTGCAAGGTCTATTAGAAGAATGGTTAACGCTTAAGAGATTGAGGATGACTTGCCCTTGGAGGCTAGAAAATAATAATTACTCCTATTATTATTATTATTATCAAATTGTACCTTTTTGTTATAAAATATTTAAAATATGATTCTACTCCATCGAAAAAAGATACTTTATAATATATCTAAAAAGTCTGAATATAGACTTCAAAACTAAGTAAATTAAACATGATATAATAGGATTCTAAATCAAAACTCAAAAATCTCAAATTATGAATCCCCTTACAATACTAATATAAAAAAAGGAACAAGACAAAATAATCGAAACAAAATGTTGCAAAAATAATACTAGATCGCTAAAAGAACATTGGACTAAAGCATGATTTCGAATTCTTCGAAGATGAAGAAGCTTTTTGATCAGCCAATTTTTTCTTTGTGTTTGTAGCTTCTTCTTCATCCAAAGATATTTGCTTGCTTCTGCATTCCACGCTACAAAATGGTTGATCACCCCTATCCATTTAAGAAATATATATATCATTAGTAACTTTTTTAGTCCTCAATTATGAATAAATTTTGATAAAGTATATTTAACCTTCGATTTAAATTCTATCATAACAAAAATTACACTATTAAATAAGCAAATGGTGAAGAAAAAGAGTGGAAAAAAATAATAACAGAAGAATACTCACATATACATGTAGATGTTTTGTTCAGGTGAGAGTTTTTTCTTGCAGAATGAACAAAATTCGAGAAACCCACAAATAGGTTTCTTTTCAGTTGTCATGTTCGGGACAATGGAAGTCGTACTTCTTTTTGAACCCTCGTCCCCTTCAAGTACACTTAGTCCTTTCTTGCTCATGATTTTTGAATATCTCTATGCCTAAAGGAGGGGAGTATTTATACACACACATCAATGTAGTTTAGTATGCAAGAAAGGAAATAAAGTTATTAGTAATATGATTTTATCCAAATTAATAGTTTTGAATCAGATTTTATTAAAATCTCAAATAATATTTTTGAATAAAGTAAATTAAATTAATTGAGGCGGTCAAAGTTAGTCAAAGTCAAACTCATAAAATTTAAATCACGAATCTAGTCTCACTTGTAGTTAGATGTATCATATTCTTACATGTTTACTCTTATTTTGTCGTTTTTCCCCCAAATATGATCTCACTTGTAGTTAGATTTTTCTCCGTTATTACTTTTTTTTGTAGTCTTATTTTCCTCGTTTTACTGCTCAAGGGAAAAATTAGGTGATAAATAATTATTGTGACACTTATTTCTTCATTTTAGCTTCTTTTTTTTAGGGAAAATTGTATATAATAGCAAAATATTAATTCAAATTAAATGCTATAAATATAGTTTGATTTAATTGTACCTCATAGCAAACTGTTGCTATTTCACCTCTCTCCTGGTGAATCTCGCTCGCCACTCTCATTCTCTCCCTCGCCTCTCTCGTTTTTTATACAAACGCAAGTGTATAAAGTGTGTTTGTGTTTGTATAAAACGAGAGAAAATTGTATATATACATATATTTTCGTTCCCCTCTCTCCACTCTCCCAGATCTCGCTCGCCACCCTCCCAGATCTCGCTCGTTCACTCGCCTCTCTCACTTTATACAATTGATCTTTTTGTATATGTATACCAAAACATATTATACAACTGCTTTCTTTTGTATATGTATAGCGAAATATACATATTTATGTTTGCTATGGAGCGCAATTATGCAAACTTTGCTATAGCATACAAATATGAATTTTGTGTTTGTTATATGTGAAAGTTGCTCTTTTTTTTATGGTCAAGAAATTTTTATGGATCAACTAAAGCAAGGTTTGAAACATATAGTGTATATAGGGTGTATATATTATTATCCTTTTCTACTTAAATATCATGCTTTTGTTTGTTGCTATGCTTTTATCGTTGAGCTAAAATTATGAGTAAATCGTAAATTTAATTTCTATCAATGTTCCCTACTAACACTTTGTTTGGATGGTTGTTATGTATTATTTCATAATGTATCGCATTGTAATGTATCACATTGTATTGTATTGTATTGTATTGTTTTAATGAATACAATTTTTGGATAGATTGTATAGTTCTCCGTCGTTACATAATGTCACACATTCATAATTTGAATGATAAACCTACAAAAATAGTAGGTTACGGGGTAGAGCTACTATGAAAAGGTAGGGTAAAAGATGAAAAATAATTATTAAATAATAAGTAAAGATAAAATAAGAAGAAAATATTAAGGTAACAACGTGATCACACCAAATTTGGTCGTTATATAAAATAAATCTTTTCATCGTTGCCTGATAATGAATTCAAACGATACGATACAATAAAATTTAAATAACAGAACATGAGATGTTTATGTAAAGTTAAAAGCATTTGATGTTGCTATGTTAAACGTTTCATTGCACTCTGCATTAGCAAATTACACACGAACTTATGGCGTTATATTCCTTAACATCAAAACGTTCCAAATTTAAACTAACTTACAAGTCGATTAACAACAATAACAACATATCCAATGTAGTTCCACAAATGGGGAACTTACAAGCCAAATTATGGGATTAGATAATCCGAAGCTAACATTATTTTCTGAAAATTCAAAGGAAAAGAAGAAGTTTAGAACTTTTGAATGAAGTCATAAATGTGCTTACTAATCTCATGTGGCCTTTCTTGATTAACAAAGTGAGCTGCACCTTCCAAAACTACAACTTCCTCCAACAATGGAACATATTTCTTAAATCCACCATTGTGTATGTACTCTTTAGCACCTCGCATATGGTAGACCAAGTCGAATTCACCGACAATAAACTTGGTTGGAACTTTAACTTCAGCCCCTGTCCATGGTGCTGTGAGTTCTGAACTTCTGCATTTCATATGAGCATACAACTAACATGTCAAACAAATGCAATCAAATTTACGGTATGACAGAAGGAGAGGAACGCTTACATGGATAAAGCTCGGTAATAGTTAAGTGCACCAGTGAAACCAGTCTGCTCAAACTTGTTGGCATAGTAATCCAACTCTTCCTCAGAGAGCCACGTTGAAAGGGCAATCGGAGCATCAGCGATAGCTTCAAGGCCTTTGCCTTTAGGAAAATAAAAGGGTGCAGGATCGCGGTATGTCAACATTTTCTTAAGAACAGACTTAGCACCAATTGGAGCAAATTCAGCTTCAATATCTCCTTGTGCCTGCAGGTTAAGATCATAGGTGTTTAGTATAAGCTCATCTTATCATATCCAGTACTACCGGGAAACACTTTGTACATATAGAACAACTATTTTCATAGCTCGAACCCCGGACCTATAGGTCACATGGAGATAACTTGAGGTGTGCCCTTCCTGGAACTCTATTAACGGGGGATATTTTGTGGATTGAGCTGTCCTTTTTATATCAAATTTTAGAAAACTTCCTTCATGGAGGAGGAGGGGAGTATTGTCACATCAGTAAGGGTTGTTGTTGTGTAACGAGGCCACGAGTATTATAGCATGTTTGCAAGTAAGAATTGTCTACAAATTGACTCGAAGTGGTCCAGCCCATCCCCAAACGGCCACAAACTTCTTTGCCCAAAAATCACCCTATATATACGGTAGACGATGAAATCCTTTAGTGAAAATCCTACCTTCACCACAACCTTCCCGTATACAAGGAGAGTTTAATGCACCGTGCTGCTCTTTATTTCACGACTGATTAATATTCTAAATGAAGTCATATTCAAGTCCTATCGAATAGTCCCCCCGAAAACATGTAAAATAGCTATCAAACACAAATTAAACATATTCAGAGACAAGAACAGAGAGAACCTGAAATCTGCAGATATAATAATCTTCCCCATATAAAGCCTTTAGCCCCTCAACAGGATTCATATTTGAGCTCCTTGGGTGGTAATGGACACTCAAATTCACCAAGGCTTTAACTTTATCTGGCCTAAAAAGGCATAAATGCCAAGCAATAAACGCGCCCCAGTCATGCGCAACAACAAACACCTTGTCTTCATTAGGAGCAATGGCTTCAAGCAATGCTACAACATCACCCACAATGTGAAAAATACTGAACTTTGAAGGGTCATTAAGGGGTGCACCAGTAGTATCTCCATAACCCCTTAAGTCAGGCGCCACAGCACGGTACCCACGTTCAGCTAAGTAGACCATTTGGTGGCGCCATGAGTACCTATTGCAAAAGATCGTGGGTCAACTAGCACACAATCTAAACAAAGAGAAACCAGACATAAAGATTTAACGAGATTCAGCCAAACAAAGCTCATACAAAACTCAAGTAGTTCCAAATATGTTGTGGAAGAACATTATGGATTAACTAGCACACAATCAAAACAAATAGAGAAAAAATAAATAACAGAATAATTTAACGAGATTTGGCGAACATTAGTCCTCTAGGCAAAAGCAGAGACAATTTGTCACTTTGAATGAGCCAACTGAAAACAACAGCATACTCAATGTAATCTCACAAAGTAGGGTCTAGAAAGTGTAGACTGTACACAGACTTTACCCTTACCTAAAATTAGAGAGGTTGTTTCTGACAGACCCTCGGCGCACCAAACCTACTAGAAAACAACAACATACCTAGTGTAATCCCACGAAATGGGATCTGAACTACGTAGACTGTATGTAGACTTTACCACTACATCAAAGTTAGAGAGGTTGTTTCCAATAGGCCTAAGCTCACAAATAGCTACTAGAAAATCTAACAAGATTCAAGATTGAAGAAAATAGTACCAGAGCTCAGGGAAGCCATGGATGAAGAGGATTGTTGGGCCTTGGCCTAATTCTGCTATATGCATATTTAGGCCATTTACAGCTACCATCTTGTGCTCTATCTTCTCCATTTTTTTGTTGTTTGTTTACTCTGTGTTTTCTTGATTCTCTCTCTTTGGCAATGACCTGAACATATGATAAACACTTTCAATTCAAATTTTGAAAAAATTTCGGTGTGTATTCTTAAGCATCTATTGCGTAGATAAGTTAATTACGTATAAAATGTCAACTCCTTTAATGATCCTCAACTAGTCGTAAAATTGAGGCATGTTACAATTGAGACTGTTGTGTATAATAAAAAGATATGACATATTTTATATGGTGAACTAAACGTTAAAATCATGCACTTTACTTATTTAGATGCTATATTTGAACTATATATTATAGTTCGAGTGTCTAAATGAATTTATTAACAAATTGTATTCAGTTTATTAAAAATGATGCATATCTTCTGGATTAGCAAAAGTCCAAAAACTGTCCATTTTTTTCTGGAAGCTTCACATGGTGTGTTTGGTGTATACGATGGAGCATTAATAAAAATACTTCACGTTTTAAAAATAAATGGATGGTAGGCTAGAAAAAAATATTTTTTTTTTAATGTTTGGTAAGTAAATAAAAATACTAAGCCAATGAGTTATGACAACTACGTACGAGTACATAAAAATTCAGTAGCTTTTATTGAGATTTTGTTTATGTAATAAAACATTCATCAACTGTGAATCTAGTTATTATCACATATATTAACTTAAATATTATTATAAAATAGTATCACAACGTTCCAAATTCGAACTATTTTATGAGTCATATTATGACAGGTAACGAACACAGCTTACACAAAATAAAATACTGCATACGCTAGAGAAAGTTTAGAATTTTTGAATGAAGTCATGGATGTGTTTGCTAATCTCATGTGGCCTTTCTTGGTTGACAAAGTGAGCTGCACCTTCCAAAACCACAACTTCCTCCAACAATGGAACATCTTTCTTAAATCCACCATTGTGTATGTACTCTTTAGCACCTGGTATATGATAAACCAAGTCGAATTCTCCGACGATAAACTTGGTCGGAACTTTAACTTGAGCTCCTGTCCATGGTGCTGTGAGTTCCCAGTTTCTACATTTCATAAGACGAGAACGTTAGGATGCATGTATGAAGAAGTTGATCAAGAGAGTTTAAAAGCAACTAATAGTGTCTATGTTGTTCAAACTATTTAGAAATGCTTCCAAGTGTGTTTTGGAGGATCCGGCACAAGTGTGCAACAATTTTGGAGAGTCTGAGCAACATAGAATACGATAGTGTTCATGAACTTCACAATTTTCTTGACTTCCTAGAAAACATGTCTCAAACTAAAACTAATAGTCTCTTGACGAAGATCAAATCTTATTCAATTGTAAATGCAACAACTAAAACCTTAATCCAAAATAGCCGAAACAAATGTGAACTATATAAGCATACATGATACAACTAACGTGTCGAACAAATGCAATCAAATTTACAATATCACAGAAGGCGAGGAATGCTTACATGGGTAAAGCTCGGTAATAGTTAAGTGCACCAGTGAAACCAGTCTGCTCAAACTTGTTGGCATAGTAATCCAACTCTTCCTCAGAAAGCCACGATGAAAGGGCAACCGGAGCATCAGGGATAGCCTCAAGGCCTTTGCCTTTAGGAAAATAAAATGGTGCAGGATCGCGGTATGTCAATATTTTCTTAAGAACAGACTTAGCACCAATTGGAGCAAATTCAGCTTCAATTTCGCCCGGTACCTACAAGGTAAAATCACAGTGAACTTTTTGCTGCTGAAGTTACCAATGCAAATTTAACTTGTTCCGTCCATACTATTAGTCGTAGTATTACTCTTGTCCTTCGATTTCTGTTACTACATAGCATATGTTGTTATTGAATATACCCCAGAAAACATGTAAAAATCCCTATATCAAACACAAATGAAACGGATACAGAGACAAAAACAGAGAGAACCTGAAATCTCGAGATATAATGATCTTCCCCATATATAGCCTTTATCCCCTCAACCATATTCATCTTTGGGTTCCTTTTGGAAAAATGGACACTCAAATTCACCAAGGCTTTAACTTTATCTGGCCTAAAAAGGCATAAATGCCAAGCAATTAACGCGCCCCAGTCGTGCGCAACGACAAACACCTTTTCTTCATTAGGAGCAATGGCTTCAAGCAGTGCTACAACATCACCCACAAGGTGAAGGATACTGAACTTTGAAGGGTCATTAAGGGGTGCACCAGTAGTATCTCCATAACCCCTTAAGTCAGGCGCCACAGCACGGTACCCACGTTCAGCTAAGTAGACCATTTGGTGGCGCCATGAGTACCTGTTGCGGAAGATTGAGTTAACTATCATAGAACCAAAGCATATAGAGACAAGGAAGATCGTGGTGACTATCATAGAACCAAACCAAGCCTCGTAGCTCGAGACAAAAAGCAGAAAGAGTTTTTCACAATGAATGTACAAAACAAATAATCCCCAATTACAATCTTGTTATACAAATCTCAAGTAGTTCATAATCCTACAAGAAGTAAAGAAGGATGCTCGATGCTAAAAGCATCTCGCGTTTATGCATGGTCCATAGAAGGGCTGAACCTGAGGGGTGTGATATAGCCAGTCTACCCTAATGCATGCAAGCATTAGTATGTTGTTTCTACATCTCGAACCCATGACTTATAGGTCATATGGAAACAATTTTACTGTTGTTCCAAGGCTCCCCTTAATAATCCTACAAAAAATGATTTCCCAAATCTATTGCGGAAGATCGTTAATTAACTAGCACACAGTCAAAGCAAAGAGAGAACAGAAAAAACAACATAAGGATTAACGAGATTGGGGCAAGCTTAGTGAGATGAATTGTACAGTACGGAATAATTAAAATTTCATCACACAAATGCCTTGGAAGATCGTGAGTTAACTAGCACACGATCACACAATCAAAACAAATAGAGGGAAAAAAATAACACAATAATTTAACGAGTCCAGTCAAGATTAGTCCTCGAGGCAAAAGTAGATAGAGTTTTTCACTATGAAGGAGCAAACAATCTCTATTATACATATCTCAAGTAGTTCCTAATCCTACAAGAAATGATTTCCCAAACCTACTAGAAAACAACAACATACTCAGTGTAATTTTACAAAGTGAGGTCCGGGGAGGGTAGAGTATACACAAACCTTGCCCCTACCTCAAAAGGTAGAAAGATTGTTTCCGACAGACCTTCGGTTCACCAAAACATACTACAATTTCACTATGGTGTGGCTGTACCAAATATCTGGCCTATGATTATGTTGTGGTTGTCATTGTCAATTTCACTATGATTGTTATCATTTAGAATACTAACACTTCAAAGTTTTAAAAAGGTTGAGTACATTGACATTGAACCAAGTGTTGTTAAAGAGTACGTAAAAAACACATGATAACTTGTTCATATTAAACACTACTAGTTCAAATTTTTGGAAAGAATTTATGTGTGTATTTTTTACGTCTATTACGTAGATAAATTAATCACTTAAAATATGTCAGCTCCTTTAATTATATATACATATTAGTCGTAAAATTGAGGCATATAAGACGAGACTGATGTGACATATATTTTATGTAGTTAACTTAGAAAGTTGAGATCACACAATAATATTTTTCAAAATTTGAGTGGAAAGTACCTAATAGAAACACTTGTTCAGATGCTAAATTAGAAATATGTCCTAGTTTGAGTGTCTAAATTAATTTATTGGCAGGGATTGTTCATGTATTGCAACATAAGGATTAACGAGATACAGGCAAGCCTAGTGAGACGAATTGTATAGTACAAAATAATTCCAATTACAATTTCGACATCATACAAAGTTCAAGTAGTTTCAAATGTGTCGTGGAAGACCATGGGTTAACTAGCACACGATCATACAATCAAAACAAATTGAGGGGAAAAAACAACACAGTCATTTAACGAGATCCAGTCAAGATTAGTCCTCTAGGCAAAAGCAGAAAGAATTTTTTACTATGAATGAGCATACAATCTGTATTATACAAATCTCAAGTAGTTCCTAATGAATGTTACAAAACGATACCTACATGGATGTCAAACAACTAGTTATTGGGTCAAGAAGAAACAACAAAACTAGAAGGCTTTTGCAAAGGTTGATTTGGGACCTAGGCCCACAAAAACATCTAGCTAAAAGGACGACATATGAGAAAGAACGTTTTATGAAAATTGTTATGAAGAGTCTATATTCCCTCATCCCCTTTCTGAGTATCTGACCTCTCATCTCTTTCTAGTTCTTACAATCCTTTAGTTCCCTATTATGTAATTGGTTACATTTATGAGTTTTTGCTTAGAATTTGGTTCTTTACAAAATGATTTCCCAAATTTACAATGAAAATAGGTTCCCCAAACCTACTAGAAAACAACAGCACATACCCAATGTAATCCTATGGGTCTACGGAGTGTAGACTATACGCAGACTTTATTCCTACCTCAAAATTACAGAGGTTACTTCCGACAGGCCCTCAACTCAACAAAAGCTACAAGAAAACAAAAATATACCCAATGTAATCCTGCAAAGTGTGGTCTAGGGAATGTAGACCGTACACAGACTTTATTCCTACCTAAAAATTAAAGAGGTTATTTTGACAGACCATCAACTCAACAAAAGCTACTAGAAAACAACTACATATCCAATGTAATCTTACAAAGTGGGGTCTAGGAAACGTAGACAGTATACAGACTTTATCCCTACCTCAAAATTAAAGATGTTGTTTCCGAAAGACCCTCAAATCACCAAAAGCTACTAGAAAATCTAATATAATTTAGGATTTACAAAATTCAAGATTGAAACAAACAGTACCAGAGTTCAGGGAAGCCATGGATGAAGAGGATTGTTGGGCCTTGGCCTAATTCTGCTATATGCATATTTAGGCCATTTACAGCTACCATCTTGTGCTCTATCTTCTCCATTTTTTTGTTTGTTTTTTTTCTTACTCTCGAGTCTTTCAATGTGTGTACTTTTATTAGCCTTGCTGTGGTTGTATGGCCTGTTATAAATACAAGTAGTTGTACCTAAATATCTGACATGTGTCATTTTCAACTTTACTACTATGTGATAAAAGTATTTGTTTCAGTTGAACATTTGAATACGTGATAAAGTATTTATATTAAATCTTTTTGATTTAATATTGAATGTTTTTTTGTATATTCTTAATATTTATTATATGGATAAATTAATCACTTAAAATTTAATATATCAACTGCTTTTTATAAGTTGTAAAACTAATCAAATTTGTTACTATTGAAATAATGTGACATAAATTGAGATCATGCACAATAATTTTTGGCCGGTGATTAGACATTTAGTTGTTGTTGCCATTGTCAATTTTACGTGATTGTTTTGAGTATCTAAATATGTGATAAAGTGTTCATATTGAATATTTTTTTATTGAAATTTTAGAAAAAAAAATTGTATGTATTCTTAATATTTATTATGTGAATAAATTAATCACTTAAAACATAACAATTTTTTTAATTATATATATACTAGTCTCAATAAATTGTAAAACTATTAGGCTTGTTATTATTGAGGTGATGTGTATATAATAAAACTATATGACATATTTTATGTCATTAATTAACTTAGACGGTTGGAGATCAGGACAATTATTGCTGGCCTGTGATTTAGACATTTTGTGTTTGTGGTTGTCGTTGTCAATTTCACTATGTAAAAGTGATTGCATTGGTTTACCATATGAATACATGATAAAGTGTTCATATTTATTAAATATGTTCGATTCAAATTTGGAAAATATTTTTATAAGTATTTTTTACATTGATAAATTAAACACTTAAAATATATCAGCTTCTTTAACTATATATATTAGTCTTAATTCTTAATAAGTTGTAAAATTAATCAGGTTTGTAATTGAGGTCAATGTGTATAATAAAAAAACGTGACATATTTTTTGTAATTAATAAATTTAAACGGTTGAGATCATGCACAATATTTTTTTTTCAAAATTTAAGTTAGAAGTGTCTCATATGAATACTTATTTAAATGCTAAATTTGGAATATAACGTAGATTGAGTGTTTAAGAGCATGTTTGACATTATTGTTGGGACGTCAAAAGTGTTTTTTTTTATAAAAGCACTTTTTTGAAGAAAAAAAAAATAGTGTATGGCAAATTCTCAAAACTACTTTTAAATGGAAGCAGAAGCAGTTTTTCTGATGTTGGGAAACTCCCTGTTACTGGCATGCTATAGTTATTAAAGTCTCTCGACGGCGGGAATGGGAAATTACCGGTAAGCCAGATGCTTCGCGAACCCTATTTGAATACCTCGTGGCACCACATCTTTAGACAAAGGGTAAGTTTAGCTATAGCCCAGTCAACTGTTGTGAAGTTGAAAATTTCTGCTTCTTGAAAAAAACAGAAGCAGAAGCAGAAAATTATTTTCTTGAAGACTAAAATATTCCTCCCATATAAATATTTACCAATATATCCTTTATTAATTAATTAACATATATCGTAAATTTGGTTAAGTTTCGTACAAGAATTTTAATTTTAATTTTATATATAATAAATTTTTTATTTTATATTTATATAATTATTTTATATTTTATATATTATTTTACGTCTTATTTTACAGAATCAGAAATAAATGTAACAACGACATTTTTGTAGGATTAAAAATATGAAGGATTTTATTTATTTTTGTGGTGAATTTTTTGTATATAGTGGTTTGCTTTGTGGAATAGTTTTTAAATTTATTTTTCTTGATTTTTTGAATTATAGTTAAGTCATCATGTTAATATTATATTAATATTTATTTTATTTATTTATTTATGTATAATATTGATTGAAAATTTGAATATGCATATTTTCATTAAAAAATTTCTAATAGATATTTGAAATAGTTTCTCTCTATAAAATAATCTTAGTATTAAAAGTACATTGATATTTACCCTTTTTCGTAATTTGACTCTAAAAAACACTTTTTAAAAAAGATTAGTCTAACACTATTTGCTTAACAAAAACACTTTCAAATGAATTAGCCAAATGCATATTACTTTTTTTCAAAAACACTTTTTTTTAAAATCATATAAAAAAAATGCTTCTAAAAATAAGTAATTTTTAGCAAAAATGCCAAACAGGCTTTAAATTAATTATTGACAAATTTAAGGATTGTTCATGTATTCAGTCTTTCAAAAATGATGTCATATCTTATGTATTAGGAAAAAATATTTAGGGGTCTGTTTGACAGGTAAAAAATATTTTTCTGAATTATTTTTATGAAAAAGAAGTGATTTACTTATTTATTTTTAAAATACTTAATAATTAAATAAAAATATTATTCCAAAAAAATTATACCCTATTTATTTCAGTTTATCTATCTTATTTTTTTTCGTCGTTTGGATAGTAATAATTTTTGGAGCTAATTAAGTCAAATCCCGCATGTACGAAAGTCACTAAGATTTAAATTTTGTCGTACTTTATGTTATGCCTACTCCCAACAACTTGTAACGCAACGGATCTCAATATTATTGCAATGTCATTTCAACTATATACCTCGGATAATAATAATGTTCGAATCAATTTATGTGTATATTAAATAGTTCACTAAGGAGTTGTTAGGTTAACAGTCCACGTTATATGTTGGAGTTAGAAGTATTTAAATATTAAAGTGTATGATATATATATATTAGTGGAGAAAATGATCAAAATAGTTCTTAATGTATATGTGTTGCTATTTTGGTTCTTAATGTATCAAATAAAAAGTTATATTTAATAGTGGATTTCACGTGTGGCTAACAAAATATACTATTGTTATTTTCTTTGTAAGCTCGAAATAAAAAAAAGATCCATGACTATATATCATCATTTTTTCTAACAAAAATTATTAGCTACACATATACATTAAGGACCATTTTGATCATTTTCTTTATATTATTGAACATAAAGTAGAGAAAGTAGTCAGTATATTTTGTAACTCATATAACCATATTTTTGGTAGTTGGTTAGAGTTATGCAAGTATTAGTAATGTAGTGATTAGTTAGAAGTAAATCTAGGTATTATTAGCTATGCATGAATATTATTCGTGTATTAATTATTCAACCTTTTATTTTACATAAAATACTACATAATTTTCTTCATAACTTACACGTGTATTAATAAGTGTTAGTTATGTGGATTTCAAAACTATCAATCAAATGTCATGTTAATTTTTATGCATAATAACTTACTTCTTATATATAGTCATCAAACATTGTATAAGTTATCCAAAAATTAATATATGGATAATTTATTTCTTATTCAGCTATCAGAAAATTTAATGACATAGTGTTTATGTTATCTCCTATTAGTTACCTCATTGCACCTGACATGGTGTTGAATTCATCGGGTAATCCAAAATTGTTGAGTCACACGACGTTGTTGGAGTGTTATATAATATAAAAAACAAATCAAGAATACTATTTTTAGGTCGGTGAAATTCAATCTTTTAAAATAAAATAATATTTATTTATCGAAAATAATAGTTTTCCGGCAAGGAGAGCTCGACCCAGCTCTACTCTCAGTAATATACACAGGCCCATAAGTTGTTCCGCCGGAAACACAACTCCGGCTGCGCAAGCTGCCGGAGTTGAGATCACCGGCGTTTCCGGTGGCTATGTTTTTTAATCTTCCTTGCTTCTTTCAAAATCTGCTGATTAAATAGTAATTAGAATCCCAAATTATTGAATATTGAAATAAAATTGATTCAAATTGACCAAAATTGAACATTAGAGGAATGTATATTATAACTGTACTCATTATTAGTAGATGAGTATTAAGAACGAGCGGATTCTAAATTTTAAGTTTATAAGTTATGAATTTTAAGTTTATACGTCATGAGCATCTGTTTCGAAAGATCCTGAATTAACTAGCACAGTGAGTTAATTAGCACACAATCAAAATAAATAGAAAAAAAATAAATTGAGATTGTTGTGCATAATAAAAGGATATGAAATATTTTATATGGTGAACTAGACGTTGAGACCATGCACTATACTTGTTTAGATGCTAAATTTGAAATATACTATAATTTGAGTGTCTAAATAAATTTATTATTCGGTGGATTAAAAATGATGCATATCTTCTAGATTAGAAAAAGTCCAAAAACTGTCCATTTTGTCTTGAAGCTTCACATGGTGTTTGGCATATACGGTGGAGCATTAATAAATAGTCCACGTTTTTTTAAAAATAAATGGATGGTAGACTAGAAAAAAAATATTTTTAATTTTTTTTTGAATGTTTGATAAGTAAATAAAAACACTATTCCAATGAGTTATGATATAGAAATTCAGTAGCTTTTATTGAAATTTTGTATATGTAATAAAATATTCATCAACTGTGAATCTAGTTATTATCACATATATTAACTTAACTATTATTATAAAAATACTATCACAAATATGACAAGTAACGAACACTGCTTACACAAAATACTGCGTACGCTAGAGAAAGTTTAGAACTTTTGAATGAAGTCATAGATGTGTTTGCTAATCTCATGTGGCCTTTCTTGGTTGACAAAGTGAGCTGCACCTTCTAAAACCACAACTTCCTCCAACAATGGAACATCTTTCTTAAATCCACCATTGTGTATGTAATCTTTAGCACCTGGTATATGATAAACCAAGTCGAATTCCCCGACGATAAACTTGGTCGGAACTTTAACTTGAGCTCCTGTCCATGGTGCTGTGAGTTCCCAGCTTCTACATTTCATAGGACGAGAACGTTAGGATGCATGTACGAAGAAGTTGATCATGAGAGTCTAAAAGCAACTAATAGCGTCTATGTTGTTCTGACTCTTTAGAAATGCTTCTGAGTGTGTTTTGGAGAGTCTGAGCAACATAGAATATGATAGTGTTCATGAACTTCACAATTTTCTTGACTTCCTAGAAAACATGTCTCAAACTAAAGCTAAAAATCTCTTGACAACACAAATGTGAACTATATAAGCATTCAACTGATGTGTCGAACAATAGAATCAAATTTTTGATATCACAAAAGTGGGGAACACTTACATGGGTAAAGCGCGATAATAGTTAACTCCACCAGTGAAACCAGTCTGCTCAAACTTGTTGGCATAGTAATCCAACTCTTCCTCAGAAAGCCACGATGAAAGGGCGACTGGAGCATCAGGAAGAGCTTCAAGACCTTTGCCTTTAGGAAAATAAAATGGTGCAGGATTGCGGTATGTCAATATTTTCTTAAGAATAGACTTAGCACCAATTGGAGCAAATTCAGCTTCAATTTCGCCCGGTACCTACAAGGTAAAATCATACTGAACTTTCTGCTGCTGAAGTTACTAGTTAGTGAGAAACATTTTGTGCAAAATATAAAACAAGCCACAAAGGAGAAGGAGAGCGTTGTCTTGTTCCGTCAATACTATTAGTCGTAATATTACTCTTGTAGTTACTAGTCCTTCGATTTATGTTACTACACTGCATATGTTGTTATTAAATATACCCCAGAAAACATATAAAAATCCCCTGAAACGGATACAGAGATGAAAACAGAGAGAACCTGAAATCTCGAGATATAATGATCTTCCCCATATATTGCCTTTAGCCACTCAACAGTATTCATCTTTGGGTTCCTTGGGAGAAAATGGACACTCAAATTCACCAAGGCTTTAACTTTATCTGGCCTAAAGAGACATAAATGCCAAGCAATTAAGGCACCCCAGTCATGCGCAACGACAAACACCTTTTCTTCATTAGGAGCAATGGCTTCAAGCAGTGCTACAACATCACCCACGAGGTGAAGGATACTGAACTTCGAAGGGTCGTTAAGGGGTGCACCTGTAGTATCTCCATAACCCCGTAAGTCAGGTGCCACAGCACGGTACCCACATTCAGCTAAGTAGACCATTTGGTGGCGCCATGAGTACCTGTTGCGGAAGATTGGGGGTTAACTATCATAGAGCCAAAGCAAATAAAGACAAGGAAGATATCATAGAACCAAACCAAGCCTCGTCCTCGAGACAAAATGCGGCAAGAGTTTACCACTATGAATGAGAAATGTTGTACAATTCAAATAATCCCCAATTACAATCTTGCTATACAAATCTCAAGTAGTTCATAATCCTACAAGAAGTAAACCTCTAAACACAAGCTAAGGGGATAGAATACGGGTACTCCTTACACCCCAACCAAACCTCCTCAACTACAACCTGCATAAAATCAGCTCAACCTAACAGTTCACAATTTACAAGCGCATATCTCAACAACAACATTCTAACAATCACATATTTTCAACAACAAGCTCAATATTCATCAATTACAATCTCCACAACTACAACCTGCTTAAAATTAGTCCAACTTAACAGTTCATAATTCACATAGCACACAGCTCAACAACAACACTCTAACAATTACATATCCTCAACAACAAGCTCAATATTCATCAATTACAATCTCCACAACTACAACCTGCTTAAAATTAGTCCAACTTAACAGTTCATAATTCACATAGCACACAGCTCAACAACAACACTCTAACAATTACATATCCTCAACAACAAGCTCAATATTCACCAATCAAAGTTCCACAGAAAGGCACTCACAAGATCAGCAAAACACAATATCAAGTTCACTAATGATAAATATGTTAGTACCAGAGCTCAGGGAAGCCATGGAGGAAGAGGATTGTTGAGCCTTGGCCTAATTCTGCTATATGCATATTTAGGCCATTTACGGCTACCATCTTGTGCTCTATCTTCTCCATTTTGTTTGTTTTTTCCTTACTCTTGTGTTTTGTGTTTTCTATGTGTGTGCTTTTATTAGCCTTGGTGTGGTTGGCAAATGTAGGCAATACGTGTCAATGTGAATTTTACTTCGTTCCGATTGAGCATTTGAATATGTGATAAAGTGTTTATATCAAATATTTCTAATTTAAATTTTAAAAAAAGTTTTGTGTGTATTCTTAACGTTTATTATATAAATAAATTAATCACTTAAAATATATGTTAGCTAATCTCAATAAATTGTAAAAACTACGTAGGTTTGTTATTATTGAGACCAATGTGTATAATAAAAGGATGTGACATATTTTGTGTGATTAATTAACTTATGCACTTAGATCACGCCCAATAATTTTTGGCCTGTAATTAGACAATTAGTTGTTGTTGTTGTCATTGTATGCCCAATAATTTTTGGCATGTGATTAAACATTTAGTTGTTGTAATCATCATCAATTTCACTATGTGATAAAATGATTGTTTTGATTGAGTATCTGAATACGTGATAAAGTGTTTATTTAAATTTTAAAATTTTTTATATGTATTTTTAATATTTATTACGTAAATAAGTTAATTACTTAAAATATGACAACCTTTTTAACTATATATATATATATACTGGCCTCAATAAACAGAATTGTAAATCTAAAAGGCTTGTTACTATTAAGGTGATGTGTAATTGTGTATAATTAAAAGACGTGATATATTTTATTTCATTAATTAACTTAGACAGTTCAAAATCAGGACAATTATTTCTAGCCTGTGATTTAGACATTTTGTGGTTGATTTTGTCATTAATTAACTTAGACAGTTCAAAATCAGGACAATTATTTCTAGCCTGTGATTTAGACATTTTGTGGTTGATTTTGTCAATTTCACTATGTGATAAAATGATTGTTTTGGTTGAACATTTGAATATATGATAAAGTTTTCATATTAAACGTTTTTTACTCAAATTTTGAGAATATTTCTGTATGTATTCTTAACTTTTATTACATGAATAAACTAACCAGTTAAAATATATCAGCTTCTTTAACTATATAGATTAGTCTTTACTCTCAATAAGTTGTAAAATTAATCAGGTTTGTAATTAATAATGTTCGAATCAATTTATGCGTATATCAAATATCTCACTAAAAGGTTGTTTGGTTTAAGGTTTCATGTAATATGCTGGAGTTAGAAGTTTTAATATTCAAGTATATGAAATATATATATTATAGGTTTAAGTCATCGACAACTCCTTAAAGTTATTTACATAATTCATATTGACACCTCAACTAAGCCTTATATTTATTGAACACTTAAATTCTTCAAAACATATACCTATTAAACCTAAAAATGCTTATGTGGCAAAAATCGTATTTTGCACTTCTTTAAAACGCGTGAAGAAATTCTAAATAGTGATTTAAAAAAAAACACGTTTTTTCTTCTTTTATTGACACTGGGTACTATAATAAACTTAAAATATTGTTTCTTCTTTCATTGACACATTTTTCAAAAAAGAAAAGCACCCTAACCCCACCAGTCATTTCTTCATCTTAATTTAGTTTCCAAAGCTTTTTTCGTTTTAAATTTTTTTTTTATGTCTTTCAAATATGAATCAACTAATTAAATGTATGAAGAAAAAAGACAAATGTTGACATTTTTTATTTCTTTCTATAAAAAAATATAGATATAAAATGTGTTTGAAATAATTTCAAACAAATTTTTTTTTTTTTATAAATTTGAGGCCCAATGTCATGTGTTAAATTTTAATTAGTCATTTGTATGTCAGCGCATGTGTATCACAGATTCTTTATATATATTTTTGTTGATTATCAAAAATTGTTTAATTTGAACAAGTTTTAAATAGTTAAAGTGTCCAATATATACTAGTCTTAGTTAAGATGTTCAAATGAATTATGTAAACAACTTTAAGGAGCCGTCGATGACTTAAGCCTATATTATATGTGGGCATAAAGTAGTCAATATATTTTGTAACTCATATAATATTGGTCATTTAGTAGTTGATTAAAGTTATGCAAGTATTAATTATGTAGGATTTAATTAGGAGTGAATTTATGTATTATTTTATACATGTATTAGTTATGTAGGATTTATTATTTATATTTTAGTTATACATATATTATATTCTGCATAAAATAATACATGAAAGTCGCATTAATTTTATACATGAATACATAAGTTATCTCTTATCTACCTAACCAAAGATCATATAAATTATATAAAAATTAATATATAAATAATTTATTTCTTATAAAACTATCAAACGATCTCTTAATGACATAGTGTTTATGTTATCTCCTACTAATTACCTCATTACTCCTCAAATTATTATCCACTATTTGAGTGTGTATTGGAGCTTTGGATTCACCACGTAGTCTGGAGTTGTGTGAGTCACATGACATCGTTGAATTAAATGACGGGAATTTGAATTTCAAATATGAAATCACTTTTATTAAAAGGCATTTTGCAAAATATTTTCTGTCCAACAATAACTGTATATTATTGATTTGGCACACGACTTAAAAATAATAAATAATATATTTTCTAAATTGAGCAAGTATTATTTTTAGTATAATGGAGAATAAAATTTTTCGATAGGAATCCCAATTAGTCCTTCATGTGACCAAGTAAATGGGAGCAGGTGAAATTCTCGAAATTCGATCCTGCCGATCCACGTTGAACTCCTTAAGATTAATATATGGTATCTTCAAATCACTTTTCTTGCTCGGAATCATAATTCCGGCGAGTCGGCCCGAAGACCGCCGGCGAGTTTTCCAGCAAGGAGAGCTCGACCCAGTTCTACTCTCAGTAACATACACTGGCCCATAAGTTGTTCCGCCGGAAACAGAACGCCGGCGGCGGAAGCTGCCGGAGTTGAGATCACCGGCGTTAGTGTTTTTCCACTTTATGAAGAATAGAGCATTTTTCCACCATTTTTGCCGGTGGCTGTGTTTTTTAATCTTCCTTGCTTCTTTCAAAATCTGCCGTTTAAACAGTAATTAGAATCCTAAATTATTGAATATAAAAATAAAATGATTCAAATTGACCAAAATTTGAACATTAGAGATATGTATAAAACTACATATATTAGTTAGATGAGCATTACAAACGGATTCAGAATTTTAAGTTTATGAGTTGTGAATTTTACGTCAGGACAAGTAGATTTGAGACAGATGATTTATGTTAAGTGAACTTCTTAACACAATAAAGAGTTTGAAACAAAGTTACTAGTTCTATCAAACTCGTAGGGGCGGAGTTGCTTATTTTACGGTGTATGTGAACTCATGGTTTTTCTGATAATCTAGATATTTAATGTACGTATTTAGTAGAATTGACACTTATACTTCCAAAAGGCGAAATGGTATAGGTTAATCTGTCGATCAACTCATTTTGAGGTTAACCTGTCGATCAACTCTAGGTTGAGCTTCTAACGTTATAGAATGAAATTTCGTAGTTTTGCAATAACTTGGCCTTTTTCTTTCCATTAGTTAAACTTCACACACTATATAAACAAATAGTTGAAGCATGAAAATTTTCCCATTCTTCTAAAAATCTTAGGAAAATGGGGTTGTTTTTATGAATAAGAGCCAAGACAAGATCTTCATATCAAACGATGGAATATAATGAAATGGAGGCACTTTGAGGTTTCCTATGAAATGAGGGAGGTGAGGGAGAAGTTCCAGGAATTGCAAAGGATACTTAATTGAATAGTGACTTATTTACCTATAGAAACAAGGATCAATTCTCCGATGTTGTAGAAATCCTAGATCCGTCTATATTACATAGAGGTGACAGAATATGGAGACAATTAAATATACTTTCGAGCTTACAGGAAGGTAAAAAAAGAAGAGGGGATTTACCTGGAAATAATCAATTTGAGGGTCGAAGCCATAGTTGTCGTCATTGAAATGTTGAGATTCTGCAATGGAGAAAACAGGGGACTTGTTTGACATTATTTTCTTATAATTTTCCTCTTTTAAGGTTCAAAAGTAGAAATATTTCAAATGGAAAAGGGGAGAAATGCGGCGATAAAGGATGAGAATGAGGACAAGAGAGGAAGAGGAAAAGGGAATTTAAATGAGGAGCGGGCTAGCCGTTTGTATTTGCAACTCCTATTTAATAATCTTGCCTAGTTAGTCTATTATGGAACGTTTGGCAGGGGAACAAATTATTTCGAATTAATAGTGATGAGATAATAATATATGAATTAATAATTATGACACTATTAATTTGATACCATATATTTTTTTATAGATTATTTACCTTGATATATTTTACAAGGGTATAATACACAAATATGTTCTTTAATTTGAGCTCAGCTTATATTTATACCCTCCAATTTTATGTGTGCACAAGTAGATAATTAAACTTGTATAAAATTGAATAAATAGACACATATCCTACGTGGCAATTTAAGTCATATGTGGCGTCCTATGTGTATTATGCTATGTAAGACTCGTGTGTTTATTTGTTCAACTTTATACAAGTTTAATTGTCTATTTATGCACAGTCAAAGTTGAAGAAAATAAATGTGAAATGAAACCAAGTTAAAGACCACATGTATGTATGATGCCTTTTATAAGTATATACTTTTTAAATTAGCTCGTCAGAATATAAAAGCTAAACTCTTATGTAAAAAGACATAATACATAAACGTGTCATTTAACTTGGCCTCAGCTAGTATTTATGTTCTCCAACTTTGGTCGTGCACAAATAGACATTTAAATTTGTATAAAGTTAAACATATAGATACACGAATCCTTCGCGGGATATACAAATCAAGTTCAATTGTAGCTCACGCGAATTGTCACGTGAGACGCGTATGTATACTTGTTCAACTTTATACCATTTCAGATCTCTACTTGTGCACATCCAAAATTGAAAGTCATAAATATCAATTGAGGTCAAGTTAAACGACACATTATGCCTATGAAAAAGCAATCCAAAAGTCCAATAAAATGAAATGTTTTATTGGAGAATGATTCATTCTAAACATTACAAAGTATTCAAACCTTCATCAAACCAGATTCATATGGAACACCACTCAATCTAACCCACTCATCTGCCAATATAAAAACTCCAGGGGCAAATCCAGCAGCAACTTCTTGTCCAATATTTTTCTTATAACCCCTCCAATTTACCCGATTATTACTATTTGCCCCAATTCCCCTGTTTTCATACTCTGCATAAAACAGAGTATTCAGTGCAAAATCTCCTGCCCATACTGACCATCCTTGTGGATCAATAAATCCATCAATCAATGATTGCATTATTATCGTTCTCGAAAACTCCTTCCATGGTCGTCCCAAGTACGCGTTGATTGCTGGTTGAGCTGATATAAATTCATTCTCAGCTCTAATTTCGCAGTTTTGCATAACAATAGCACCAACTCCGCGCCTATCTTTCCTCCCCTGTGCTGTTACCATACACGCTTGATTTGCCATCGGTTTCCTGACGATCATCTTGCAGTTTTGGAACACGGATGAGGCGTCTCCGAAGATGAAGTCTATGGTTCCTGTTATGGTGCAATCACGGTAGAATTGGCGATAAGTGTGGACATATAGGGTGTCTTGATAACCATCGAATTGACAGTTGTGGAAAATGGCCATGTCTCCTGAGACACGAAGAGCAACTGCTTGATGCTTTATTCCTCCTGCTGTGTTCTCGATTCCAATGTCCTTTGCCATGAAATTATCTCCATTGATAGCTTCATTATGAAATGGTAGATGTTAAAGAATGAACGTTTCATTTTTATGTGATGGTGTTTGACTGGAGAGACGAATTTAATACATTAACATTGACTTGTAGTCTAATGAAAAGTTACAATTTTAACTTTTTATAGCTACAAAAATCTCATGACATGTTAAAGATCAGTCATAAGGTCGAGAAGACTTTACTTTCGAACTTTAAATGGTTTAATGAATTTGAATTCTTGAAAGTTGTGTAGAAACATAACGACGTCAGGACCTTTTAGAACGTTATGAAAAGAAAAGAGTGTCAAATAAATTGAGACGAAAGAAGTACTTACCGACTGTGGCAGTTTTAAAAGTGCCAATGCCATCAGCAAAGTTCTTGCTACCAATAATTTTGGTCTTTGTTGGGCCTTCACCAATAAATACAATATGGTTCATTTTTCTTGGGATATCAATATACTCTTTGTAAATACCAGCCTTGATGAAAATGACAAATTTTTGTGTATTTTTTTTGGGCACAACTCTAAGGGCTTCATTAATAGACTTATATTGTCCACTACCATCAATAGCAACAATAACATTGGGCTTTAGCCCATTAGAATTAACTTCATGGAGCATCCTTTCATGAGCATTTAATAACCTCCGGTTTACACCGGAGACCTTCAAGTTCAGGTCCGTAAGGACCTGATCGAAGCTGGAGACCATAGCTAAACCATTACTCGTAAGCTCCCCTGCATTTTTCAATAGTTTCTTCATTTTCTCACCGGTCTCACCAGTCGTGTTCTCAAAAGCGTCCAGACACGTTTCCTGATAAGTGATGGACGCGCTGAGCCAGGTCTTGAGGTCGTCCGCGTAATCCTTGAGCTTATTGGCGTCGACCACGCTGATTTCGTCGAATGACCTCCTCACGTCGTCGATCGCTACGTCGAGGAGGCCCTCGCACGTCTTCAACGCGTCTTTCGTCCGGGGATATTTCGAGGTCTCGTCAATCAACGAGGCGGAACTCTTGATCACGTCAGAGAGATCGTTAATCGCGGCGCTAAACGCAACCTTAAGTAGGTCTTTTGGATCATGAGTGTTGTTAGCCTTAGCAAGACTGTTTATACATGTTTGTTTATAATCAGTTTGTTGACAAATAGCATGAACAGACTTTGTAGAAGTTGAAATTTTAGAATCATTATTATTATTGGATGAATTATCTTCATTCCTTTTGCTGGTAATTGAGATGGTTGCTGCAACCACACAAGCCACTAGAAGAAGTGAAGCAATGCTACCAATTGCAACCTTCTTAACCCCCATAATTATTAAAATAAAAATAAAAATATGGGGTTAATAATTATGTAAGAGGCAAGTTGCTCCCCCCTTGGCTTGAAATTTTGCAAAAAAAATGAAAACAACTTTTATAGTGAATTATGAATGACATTATTGGTATTTTTTTGTTTGAGGATGTGAATTTTTTATCCTAACGAGGGGAAGAGAGTTTCCTAGTTTTCTTTGGTTTATGCTAAAATTAAGGTTTAATGTAGGAATGTTATTACATGGGATTTTCTTGATTTGTTCAACTGGTTTCTTTGTCTACCACAAATTTAATTTTATGTTTTATTATTTTTATTTTTAGTAGGGGAGTGGAGAAAAGGGATCAATTGATTTTGTGGCCTATTACACACACACACACACACACAAAATTAAAAAAAAAAAAAAAACACCCAAGAAATATTTATTGACTTTATTAAGTTTCTAAAAATATTTAAGTTGTAAACTTGCTGAATCAATTTTCACCATCAGTATGTAGATTTCTATAGTTTACAAGACTATGGTATACAACCTTTTATTTTTTCATGCAGCACCCTTTCGATTTTATTTTATATTGTATTTCGCGATACATATACGAGTAATATATAAGGTTTTCAAAGCCTGGATTTCCTTAACTCAGTTTTCGCGATTGTCCCCAAGTGTACTTCATCAGGACCATCTGCAATTCTCAATGTCCTAGCAGTAGCCCAGAGATGAGCAAGAACAGTATCGCCCGATACACCAGCAGCACCGTGCACTTGCATTGCAGTATCGAGCACCATCAATGCCATGTTTGGTGCAGCAACCTGTAAATCAAATGACTCGTGGTAAAGGATTCAAAATTGGAACGGTGATGTTTATCGTGTAAACATTAGTCATGATGGTCTAGCTAACCTTTGCCATCGCGATTGTAGCACGAGCCTTTTTGTTTCCGAGGCGGTCAAGCTGATCAGCAGCTTCCAGAACCAGTAATCTGGTTTTCTCTAGTTCAATTCGACACTGCAAACATCAGAGGTAAATGCCATTCATGTAACCATTACTATAGAATTGAACGAAAGAAAGAGAAAAATGAGCTTTTGTTTCCTGCAAATATTGTGCAAGCTTGAAGTTGGAGGAAAACTAACTTTGGCAACATCCGAAAGGAATGCACCGTGTTCGGCAATTAATTTTCCGAAAGCTCGTCTTTCAAGAGCCCGTTGAACCATCATCTGCATGCCGCGTTCAGCTGCACCTATTAGTCTCATGCAATGATGCAACCTTCCAGGGCCTAGCCTACCCTGCAAGAATAAAATCAAAGCAATAACAAGTTTCAGATGACCATTCCATATGCTGCATAGATTTTCTCTTAAAGAACCCAAAACATGCAGTTATCAGGGGCGGAATTGAATGATTATGAGATAAATGATGAGACAAAGGAGGGAACTTAGACAATTCGCTTTGTGTACAGGGAAATCTGCTGGTAGGAATTTCTAAGGGCTTTTAACAATTTTTGTCATTTTAATAATGTTTCCTTATAAAGATGTCCTAGCTAACTCCTAGTCAAGGAGAAGGCGGGCTTCTCTATATTTCTTTGTTCTCTCCTCCCCGACCCTTTGATTTTCCTTATCTTATCAAGAAAAAAGAAAGTGGTTTCTTCATCAGTGATACAACAAAACCTCATTAACGTACTGTTCCAGGTCGGGGCAACTCAAACGAACGTGCAAAAAAGAAATCATGTTTGTTTAAATGAAATTTATTTATGTACTATTTATCATGATAGTGCTAGAAAGAGACTCAAATTCTAAACGTATGATTCCTCAAAAAGCTAACACCTTTACCTGGGCAATCTCAAAGCCACGCCCCTCACCAAGTAGAATATTGTTCGCAGGGACGGATACATTCTCAAAGAATATTTCCGCATGCCCATGAGGTGCATCGTCAAAGCCAAATACTGTCAGAGGTCTCTTTATCGTAATACCTGGAGTATTAATGTCTACCAAGATCATGGATTGTTGTTTATGCTTAGGAGCAGTTAAGTCAGTTTTTCCCTGTCATTGATTCAAACTAGATATATTCAAGAATTAATTACAGAACAGAAGTCAATCATTTCTCATTTGAAAAACAAAACTAACCATCACAATGAGTAGTTTGCACCTCGGATCCATGGCTCCACTGGTCCACCACTTCTTCCCATTGATGATATAAGAGTCTCCATGTCTATACAAAGCATTTTTTTCGCATAATTAAGTTTATTAAACTCAACAACTCCAGCATTTGAGTGTAATATGATCAAAATATCGATAAAAGCTTGAGTGAATGTGAAAACACAGAACAATCAGGCTGAATCCAATCCCTCTAGATTCATGAAAAAGGTTCTTACTTTACAAGATAGCAAGATACTTGAATCCCAACATGCATTACAAACTTCTTTTACATTTCAACACACTACACATGATATAAGTGTTCCCATTCAAGTTTTGAGAAATCCAGCTTCGCTATATATGAATAAAAATTATGAGGTGACTTGTAGAAAATATTAGGATACTGATTTGATGGATTATTTAATTGTTTCTTCACCATTAAAATAATAAGGCGTACATGACTAGCTCCTCATTTAGATGCCCAATCGAACCATGTAAACAACAAGTTTGATTGAGTACTACCTATCCAGACAAGGAGGAAAAGAATATTAGAACCGAGGAATATTAGAGAGTAACACAATTCGAGGAGCATCTTAATAAGAGGAAACTGATCATGAGACAAGGATTAAAAGAATAAAGAAAAACCATTAACAAGTTCTCATTATCCCTTGTTTTTATCACTTCGCACCCCATCTCAACCCCTTCAGGACTCCAAGCCTCCCCAAGAAAGGGGGGGGGTTGTTGCGGAATGTAGAAACTGCAACTGATTAATACATGAATTTAAGTCTACGCTTTTGCAGTCCCAATATATACCCACTGGTCCTTATGGAGGTGCTGAAGCATCTTATGCTCAAGTATACCACCATAGTAAGATAACAAATTTCCCAAGAGTAATAAACGGAAAGGGGTAAATTTTCTTTCTTTTTTACTCCTCAAAGATGCAGCTTGTACCTTTTGATGGAACATTCTATATTAGTGGCATCTGAGGAAGCAACTTGTGGCTCTGTCATTGCAAAGCCAGACCGTGTCTTTCCCTCAAGCAAGGGGACAAGCCATTCCTTTATCTGTTCCTCATTCCCATACCGAAGTAATACCTGAAAGAACAAAGGCGTCCCAGAGAGTTAGAAGATAACAAGTCTTGAACTGAACAGGGCAGAAAACAAGCAAATGTCCTCTAGGAATCTGGTTTAGTTTTCACTGGCGACAATATCCTCTAGAAATTGTGCAAGTGACAACAAACCATCATCTACTTATTGAAGAAAATAGTCTATCATCCTTTAAGTTGTTTGTCCAATAGTCGCAGTGGAAATCTCCAACTTTTAGTTCAATGAAGATCACAGTAATAGTTGGCACTCATTATCTGTAAATGTAAAAATACAGTTCTTTTACCTCCATATTTCCTGTATCAGGCGCCCCACAGTTGAAAATCTGCGGCGCACAAATAGAACGACCCATAATTTCACAAAGATATCCATACTCGAGGTTCGAAAGGCCAGCACCTAATAAACGATTGAATTTGTTTTCAACTAGGGAATCATTTCTGCTGCCAAAGATCACTTCTCTTGCCCGTGCAGCACTATCAAACTGCATGTTTGTGTGAACAATATTAGATATATATCTTAGAAAATAAATCTTATGGAGTGAGTATCTGTTTTGCCAGAAAAAAGCCTTGCAAACTCACCGGTATCCACAGGTTCCAAAGGCCTTCTCTTTTTGCCAGATCCTTTAACTTCTCCTCGTCTGGGTGAATTGTCCAGCGCATGGTAGACTGTGCAAGCTTGTAAAAGTCACTTTCTTTTGGATATATGTGAACCTCCATGAACTTTATCAATTTGTCTCTCAGATCTTGAACCTTCTCACTAGGCACAAATTTCCCACTTGTAGGGGTTACTTGAATTTGGCTTTCACTTCCAAAAATCCTGATATTATCCTCTCTAGTTGTTTCTGTAAGAGAAAATCACAACAAATTCTGGGCTGAGAAATCAGGTAAACTGTAAAATGTAGGAAAATTTTCTTGGTTGTTCCGCAGGCAAGCAAGGCAAGTGTTGGTTTTTCAATAACCATTTACAAATTCACCAAACAGAGAAAAGTTAACACAAGATAACTATGGGTCGACCTGCAAATGTTACATTATGTTTCAAAGGATAGTGGGTGCAAAATTCCAGTTAAAGGAATCTATGAAAGTAAAATAACATTCAAGTCATGAATAATGAGCAGTCAAGGTTGTGATTTGAGAATAATACAAGATTTTGCGCCACCTTTGAGGATTTCTCGATATACACACATAAAAGATTTAGGAATAACTAAAAGGTCAGCAAGAGAAACAAAATTAGAGGGAAGGATTTTCTAAGCTTATCCAGAATAGTCATAAAAAAGCAATATTTACCAGATGGTGGGTGAAGGGGGAGAACAGATTTTCTTTGAATAAATAACCATGCAGTTTTGATGAAGGAGTCAGCCTTTTCCCCGGCAAACCGGGCACGTTCACCTCCAGAAGCATTACCCTATAAAGTGAATTATTAATCCTTCTTAACAAAAGTTCATGGACCAAAAAAAATTGATATCATCCACATTACACGTCAAAAAGGCAATACCATGATCCATCTGCTGTGTATACCAGCAAATATTGAAGCCGCACGAAACAAAGAAAAGGCAATGTAGAACTTCCATTGATCAACCGGCCAAGGTCTTCCCTGATTTCCAATATGAAAGCCAAAGAAATGCAGTTGGAATCCTGACATACAGTAAATTAACCTTCTACACAATTAAATTAGTAAATGGAGTTCACAAAACATGTAACGGCAGCTTAACTTTCCTGTATTATTGCCTTTCTAGGGTCAATTTCTCTTTTGAGTAGGGTGTTGGGGCTGAGGCTGATAATGTAATAGTGAATATCAAGAAATTGGAAACGAATAGTTAAGTCTCTTCACTGATTCTTTTCTAGAGACTAACAAAAAAGGCCATGAAATTTAAGATGACAATTGTGCTCCATGCATTCAATTATTCAGATAATGGGAAAGATACCACAGGTAGGCATTCCCAAAACATATCACAATCTATGCTCTCTTATCCAATATTTTTCTCATTGCAAAACAACAAGAACAAATTCTTTTTTGAAACTGAACAATGAGAACAAATTCTTTAGTGCTGACCGATGAAATTAATTGAACTAGTCAGTTGAAAACACCATAGAAGAAATTCCTCTTCCCATGAATAACATTTTAACAAAGACAAAGAAAAGTGTGCCTTACAGCAGCTGAGCAGTAATCTGCAAGGTATTCTGGAAGAGAAGGTATTCCTTCAGGGAAGCTGCTGCGCTCAAAGCCATCACTCCCGTCTAGATCTTCTAATGAAATATTCACAAAGTAGCTCTGATAGAAAAACAGGAAGAAATAAGAAATTTAGAACTTTTCTTACTCAGCTCCATAAATAGTCCTGTGAAACTTAAAATCCTGACAAGATAATTAAGATTAACAGTGGTTCATCTAGTTATAAAAAATATTATAAGAAAAGAATTACAAGTTGAAAAAGGGTGGCAGTACCAAGCAGCTGTAAGCAACATCAGACATCTGATTACCCAAAGTCGACAGCTCCCAATCAAGAATTCCTATGACTCTGTCCTACAAGATCAACTACAAAGTCAGGTGCACCTTCTTTTGGGGGGCAGGGTGGGGTGGGGTCAAGGAAGGGGGAATTTGACAGTTGACACATATTGGAAAGGACTATTAATTACAGAGACTACAAGAAAGAACGAAAAGATTTATCAAACACTGTCAATGACTGCACCTCTGTGGGATGAAACACAACATTGTCAATCCGAAAGTCACCATGTACTAAACCAGCTGTTTCCCCTAAGGAATCTTCAAGGGGAATATGTTGTCGCAACCAATCAACCAGCTCTAACATTTTAGGGTTTCTCCTGGACTTGCCCTCTCCAGTAGATAGAAGATATTGTTTGGCCCACCTCTCTACCTGAAGTAGGTCAGAGAATTTATTCACACAACAGAAGAACTCATAAGCATGACACTGAAAACTATCCTCAAAGGACAAAGGAGCTTAAATCATATTGCACAGAAAGGGTAATTGAATGATGCAGGGTATAAATGCTGTAACATTTTTTGTTTCTTGATTTGGAGTAACAGGGAGGCACACTGTATTACTTGCCTAGCATGACAAATCTCAAGATTTAAAACCAATGCAACGAAAAACTACATCCAAATCTACTTTTCCCAAGAATTATAAGTTTGAGCACCTGTCTCTTACAGTAGTCTTTCCGCTTCCCGTAGTTACCTAAACCGATTGCATCAACATTGGCAGAGTGAACGGAGGCCAAGGCTTGAGAAACCGCACGACATATATCCCTCCTTCTCTTAGGCGATACATCCTAGAATAGATGGACAGCACTTTTTATCTGGTTAATCATTGAACCAAAAAGAAGCAAGCTACAGAAAACATATAATTTATCGAATTCACAACTTAAGTAATCTTGGAGTATAAGGTTGAATACAGTATTCATACAGGTAGGTTTGGGTCAATAAATATACGTCCTTCCAAATACTCCATAATGTAAAATGGAGTCCCAATCACACTTGAATCTGTACACAAACAAAATACTTTGGGGACTGGAACCTGAGTATGAGTACCTAGTGCATGTAGAACCTGAAATATCAAAAATCAAAATGTCAAAGATAAACACAACCAAATATTAACTATCGGAATAAAATAAATCAAGTCCTCTGAGGAGCTGAATTTGGCAACAACACGATGTAATACAAAAAAGTATCATAAGATTCAGAACTATGTGAAGGTCCGACCCATGCCCACCTCCAAGGAAAACAAAACTACATGACTGATTGACTGTAAGTAATTATAAATAAATCCATCAGAGAAACAGAATTTACAACCTCATACTCTCTCTCAACAGCATGAGCAGATGCCAGCAACTTTCCATGCGGTTTCTTCCTCAACACATATTTCTTAGCAGAAGTTCCTGAACGAGCCTCAATGAGAAAAGTAGGATTTGATTGGCCATGCCCAAACTGATTCACAAGGGAGACAACATTTTTAATATGAAGAACCTTGCAACTACAACTGTGTTAGACATGGAGAAGTGCATAACCGGAACATATGTATATTTGAAATTGTAGAGAAAATTTTATTAAATAATCATACCCAAAGAGTGCAATGGTGAGTAGTACAACCATTTGGAATATGCATCTTAGTACAATAGCTACATGTAAAAAGAACTAAGGAAACTAATTATCCTATCTACTTCCTCTACATTTTTACACTGAAAGGCTAAAAGAGATAAACGTCTAGACTTTAAGTTACAACTATCTCGTTTAGCCCTCAACGGAACTCTGATTTCTTTCCTTCCATATAGTCCATTATATAGCCACTGGTATAGTGTTCCACAATTTTTTGTCATCTTTTTGTAGTTTTCTTTTATAGGACACAACAGAAGACTCAAAAAGATGATACCAATTAGTTAGGATTAAATTTTAGTCATGTTGGCAAAGAGTCCTTTGGTTTTGTTAGAGATTTATATGCGGTGCCAGTAGGAAATGTAGTGAACTTAAAGTGCTAGAGAACTTATTTTGTTTAAATATTGGACTAAGATGGGTTTAAATGAGCAACATAAATACTTAAATAGTGAGATTCTCTCAGGAAATAAGCAAATGGAATCGGTTATTACCAGACACCCGAGAGTATGGCCTACTAATCAATGAAGAGCCTGAAAACCATGGTTGATCGGAGTATAAATCCCAACAGAGACAAAAACACTTACCTAGTACATGTGTTGGTGGGAGGTAATATGTATCCGTTGGAATATTTGACGTGCGTGCAAGTTGATACAGACACAGACATTATACAAACAAAATTGAATTGATAGTCACTAGTAATGCATTAAAAGTTAAAACTAATCAAATCTCGTTTAGATAATTGCATCTCTAGACCAAATGAGGACACCATATTTCAGTTAATGCCAGTCACTCTTCGTATGTTAATATTGTTGCTGGCCTGCAACAATACATTGCCTATAACAATGGGATGCAAAATAGCCCACCCATTTACCAATTCAACCTATTTTGCACCGCTCAATTCAACACATCTAAAAGTTGCGCTAGGTCAGCTGATATGTAACCCAAATTGATCCATGAGAAACCTTGTCAAAATACTTTTAAAAGAACTTTCTATTTATTTGACATGTTATATAAAGCCATAAACTTTTTTAAAAAAAAAAAGTCATTAGGTAACTAAACAAACTATCAGAAACCAAAAAAAAAAAAAACTTGAATAGAGCCAGATGCTCGTCTTATGAACCATTGTTTAGCTATTTTGAGCCTAAGTAACCTTTGCCTTAACTCAATCCATTTTGATCTGCCACAAGTATACCTCAACCCGTCCATTTGACACCCCTTACCCATAAGGATAAATTGGTCTTCTATTTGCCACTTATCTTCCTTGGTCAGTGTTGAGTAATGTCAACATCCTGCCTATGGAAAGGCCCACGAGTGGCTGGGTGGCCCGGGTCGGAGTCATGATCGAACATGACGCTTGCTTGGTGGACTTAGTTAAGTAATAAAGTTGTGCTTTTGGTATAAGCTATAGCTTTTTGGCATGATGATAAGCGTTTGATCCTAACAGCCAGCATATTCTAATCTATCAAGCACCTAAATTGTTAAGATAGAAAACTCACAAAAAAATCATGTTTTTTCAATTTTCATCATATATGAGCAGTCAAAAACACACAACAACAACAACAAAAAAGTCAATTTGCTAGCAAAAAAATTTATTATAAACATATATTAATCTCAATTTAACTATAGTTAAGAAGCTCAAATAAATTAAATTTAAAATATAAAAAAAAACTAAAATTTTCGATTTCATACCTGAGAAAGAGTGAAATTAGAGATATTTGAAGGGAATCCATGAACATTAGCAGATGCATAGCGAAGAAGAGCTTCAATGTCGAAACTCTGAGCCGGGTCGACCCGTCCGGCAAGATCCGAAGTCCGATTGGCCATCTCAAATCACAGATAAACTCAAAAGAGAAGATACAAAAGCTTACGTATTCTGCGAAAGTGACTTTGTAATATCAATTTTGGGATAATCGAGGGCGATGTGTACGTGCCATTGCCCGTCCGATGCGCGGATAATGTTAACACTTCACACAGGAAAAATAACGTAGTCGTATCAAATGATATTTACATAAAATGAGTCTTTTCATCATTAATAATACTAATAAATTATTTAAAGGATATGATATAATTGAATTTAAATAATAATTAAAATAAATATTATATTTAAATTGATAATACAATATAAATACAACAGATAACAATCATTCAAACAACATGTTAATAGAAACAATTTAATTTTTTTTTAGTTTTCCAACATTTGATTTAATATATTACAGGATCTATGTTTGAAGATGGTATTTTTAATAATATTTTTCTAATTTTGCTGACTTGAATTAAAAACTTTCCGATTAACAATAAAAAAAAATTCAATCATTCCACCATAATTTATCATCGATGAAATCATATCATATCATATATAGGTGTACTTAACAGGATCAATCAATGATTGATGAATAATGTGCATAAACTGAAATATTGTACCTTTTTTTTTTGTCAAAGAAATATTTTGTACGTTTTCTCAATTATTATTCAAACTTCAAATAATTAAATACACGTGTTATGATAAAATTTCAACTTCTTCCCAAAATAAATTAAGTGAAAAGTGAAAAAGTAACTATTTGAGGAGTAATCTTTAGATTATTCTTTTTTTACAATAAATAACTTTATTAAATTTACGTATATAAAAAGTTTCAAAGAGTTAAATAATATAATAATATCAGTTATAATTCAACTAAGAAATATAGAAATCAAATTAACTTTATGTCATAGAGGATTTGACTAACTATCAACAACAATAATTACAAGTGATTACCATCAATACTCCTACCGTCACACTGAGCATAAACAAATTCAAAATTTAAAGTTTATAAATTTTCAATGATTTCAGTTTTATTTTTTAAAAAAAAATACTTGAGGGGAATCGAATCTTCGTCCAAAAGCGCAACAAAAGCTTAAGTGAGCTCCATTTCTGCTACTAGAACAAGGAGCCTACTTTGTTACTGAATTTTCAACACATTTCTCTCATATATAATAGATTTCTCAATATTAATGATGAACCTGCACAAAAATTATTGGGTTCTCATGAACCCACACCCAAGCGGATGTTATAGATTTCTCTCTTCCCATGAAATGATATATATAGAGAGAGAATATATTAAAAAGTAAAACAGTGAATCGTGAACTCTCACGCTTAATAGGTCAGTTTTTTAAGTTGAAATTTCTTATTCGATTTACAACACTTTATATCATAATAGATCAGTCAACACTTGAGACGACACGGCAACTCAAAAATAGTGACCTCATAGATTATTGGGACTTGTGACTCGAACTCAAAAGGGGTGTCGGTCGTGACCAACTAGATCGAAAGAGTGTTAGGAGTGATATTCTGAAAAAAATTAAATTAAAAAATTAAAAATGAAAGTGATTGCGCGATTATTATATGTCAATTGTCCATCATTAATTAAAATTGAGAAATAATAACAATCTTACTAATATACTAATCTTTTAGATATATTCAATTTTGCATGGTTCCTCAAGATGCAAAGTTTTCCAATAATAAGCCTTGATTCTACTGGCCTTTTGCAAAGATTCACAATGATATTTATTCTGTTTTATTTATTTGTTTATAATTTAATATTAAAGAAGTTGATCTTTAATTTCCTTTTTTTATCCTAATAATTTCAGAATCTTTCAATCTATTCACGTGGCTAATTAATTTCCTCAAAAGTGACTAAAACATGGCATGATTATTATTACATTATATACAAGTAGGATACTTAAGTGCTAGTGGCGATAATTAGTTCATGAAAATATAATCTGATTAATTTATTTAAATTTAAATGAAAAACATAAAAGAAATTTCTTATAGTTGGTATATTACGGCGAGACAAATCATCGCAAAAAAATTCTTAAAAATCCCTGATTAGCTTTTTATGATACGTATTTAATTCATTTTAATCTAAATAATTTAGTCCGTCTATTCATTAACTCATCCTATTTTGATTCGTCTAAATTCAATCCAATCAGTTCATTTGACACCTTTGTATATGGCTATAATTCCAGTAAAGCAAAGCAAAATCTCATAATGAAAATAAGAGCATCCATTATACAAAAACAACATAATATATTCCATAAGTGCATCCATTATGAATATATGAAATATTATATACCCTCAATTCATGTTAGTAATATTTATTTGCTGCATTGTTTTCCAATCAAAGCATCATAAAATGAAGTCTTTGAAAAATTCATATTATTCCTTTCTCTCAATTTTTTTAAAATATATTCAGATTAAAGTATTCAAAGTGACCTCTTTTCCAATTATATACTCCAATTTTGCATATATTATATTCAAATACATATCTATGAGATGCTCTAATCATATCTAATAATCAACTATTATGAATGAATCGTTTGCTCTATTCTTCTTAGTAGTAATTAATTATTGTCACCACATCCACATGATTATTCTTAACGTTATTAACACATAAATAATAGAGTTATATTTTGTGTCTGGCTAGTTAATTAATTAGTCTTAGTGTAAAATTTTGGTTAAATTATTAAATCAAGATTCATGGAATATTTATAATTGATCTTAATTATCTTTCTATATTAATTTGCACCGAAAGTATACAAATATGCAGTACGTATTTCCCATTCCCAAAAGAGAATAATTGTATGATGTATAATGCACATCAAAATAAATTAATAGTATGCAAATGTTATTTACGTAAAAGGTACTCCATATGTCCTAGTTTAAGTGGACTATATCTTCTTTAATTTGTCTCCAAAAAAATGCCACATTATATACTTAAAAAGTAAATTAACTTTAAAGCTCTTAATTCATAACATAAATGTATAAAAATCATACCGAGTCAAATTATATAAGTCACATAAATTGAAATGAAGGAAGTTTTTAAATTTTGTAAAAACTCATAGATATGATCACGAAGCTGCAAGTAGGACAGCAATCAACAAAATCATAATGAGATGATAACTACTCCTCCATCTTTAATTAAAAACCTCAAAATCGATCCCGTAGACTGAATTCACAAATATTTTACCCCTCGACAAGTGAATTTTTTTGGCCCGAATTATGATTAGTCGGACTCAAAATAAATATATACAGAACACCGGTTGAAAAAATTTACAAAAAAAAAATGGTAGGCAAGGACCATTTGAGATAATATTTTCTTTTTAAAAGTTTCCTTTTTTTCATTGGTTTAATTTATGCCTATAAATATGAGTTCTATATCCATTAGCCCTCACAATAAACACAACCAATAATTCTCTCCTTTCTACTAGTATAATATTATATAATATACTAGTAAGAAAATTAAATACCAAACTCTTTACACACACACAAAAATTAGCAACCAAATCTCAAAGTAAATGGCACCAAACAAGAAAGATATATCTAAGATAGGCCAAGAAGCCTTTACTCTTCTTGATGAATTCCATGAAAAAAATACAAGGCCTAGTGTGAAAACAACCAATAAAAATTACTTTTATTATAACCAATATCAACCCCAAAAATCTCATATTGTTCAATTCAAACCAGCTGAAGAGAGAGTTATGAATAGTTATGAAGCTGTGAAGTTCTATGGAGGGGTTCTTGTTTGTGATTATTCCAAGAGAAAACCAAAAGTTATGACTTGTTATTAAGCATAAACTAATTCAGGATCTAGAATCAGTGAGTTCAAAATTATGTATGTGTGTGATCGATCTTATTGTATTGATATACATACACATAATATGTAATGGGTTCAACTGAATCTGCAGAACCTGTTCTAGATTCGTTATGAGTGTTTTTAAGTGTTTTTTTTTTTTTTTTGTTTTTTTAAGTTTCTCAACATGTACTCCTTTTGCATTTCTATATGTATGGTCGATGAAGCTATATATCTTAGTGATGTTATTATATATATATATTTCACTTTTAAATGCTATATTATGCTCCTTTTTTACTTCTATCATGATTTAATTAATCTGCACTCTAGCAATTTTTTCTTTTTAATTTTCTTTTCATCTTAGCCTTATCAATTATATATGAAGGGGGTTCAAAATATAATAAATATATTCAAAAATCACGTTTAACCCTTATATATAATATTATTATTTTTTGACAAAGAGGGTTCGAATGAACTTCCTCCCGCCCCTAACTCCACACCTGCTTATCACTCATTCACTCCTCATATATAATTTTATATTCCAAATATATCAATAATATGGATGGTTTAGGCATACCAAGAAGTGTAAACTTATTGCACTTACATGTTGTCCCATGCCACAATATAATGATAAATATTCGTCAGCTTATAATCGTCTATAAGTCGGTTTACTATCTTTAGTCGTAGCTTGAAGATACATACACACAATAAGAAGCTTATGTGTTTTAATTTGGTGGTCATAAATACTCATAATGTGGGCGACGGGTGACACATAGTTAATCTCCAATTTACTTCATAAGGTGATAAGTCATGTGAGACTCAATTCAAGAGGGAGTATTGTTGGGGTGTGTGAACAAAATTCACAGTGAATAGCTAAAAAGAAAAGATGCTATTTAGTGATATTTTTAATACCGTGATACCTTTTGAGGAAAAAAAACCATACGAACTTGACCCATAACAAATATTGGAGTATCCAAAGTATTCCCTTTTCCGATAATATAATCCAATTTGCATATGTTCAAATTAAATAATCAAAATACCTAATATATATATATAAAATCATTTATACACCTACCAACAAGGGTTGTGGTGGAGTGATAAATATTTTTTCATTCTTAACCATTAGACCTCGGGTGCGAGTTCCCTTGGATACGGAGTCATATTTCGGTGAACAATTACTATACTAAGGGTAAATTAGAATAAATAAATAAATTTTATCTTAAACTTCACAAGTATTTATACTGTATGTATATAGTATCAATCGAGCATATATATACACTTGTGGTGTTTGTCCAGATTAATTAAAAGTAATTAAGTAGTGGAATTATTGGTATAATCCGTTATCAGTCATGTAGTCATTATGATAATTAATCCTAAGATATTAAAAACATAATATTCCCTTGTCAAAAAATTAATAAGATCCATATAACTCCATGATTAGATGCCATATGGATTAGCATTTAATTATTTTTCTTAAAGTACATAAAAAGAGATTGGAAAGATCATATAGAGGGACTTAATTAGTCAGTTAATCAGATGCTTAGTTCCTCTAATGATGAATTAATTTATTTGGATTAAAGGAATATTAACTAACAAATTTAATGAAGCTTAGAAGGAATCTAAGTCCCACCAATATACAGTGTATCTTCTTTTCTTTTTTTTTTGCTCTTTTCATTTTTTATTTATTGAGAAAAAATAATGTTAGGTAAAATCTTAATTTTAATATTAATTGTTACCATGCATCTTCCACATGATTATCCTTAATTTTAATTAATCATCAACAAGTGTGACAAAGAATAAAGGAATTATAGGTTTGGTTGCTATATAGCTAGTCAATATTACTGTATTTTGGTCAAATTAAATTAAACAAAGACTCATGGAATATTTAATTTACACCGAAAGTATACATGGAGTACGTAATTCAAACAACAATAACAACATACAAAGTGAAATCTAAAAAAAATAATAGAAATACGTAGATTTTATTTTTATTTTATATGAAATAAAAAAATTATTTTCGAGAACATGTTTGAAAATGAGAATCACCTCTATGTCATTGTTTTAACTCAATTTTTGAATTGTATAGTACAAAACAATAAATCAATATGCATCTATTATTTATCTATTTATGTGGCACATTTTTTTTAGATTATTTCAAATTAAAGAATGTCAATTTTTTTATATTTTAAAATGTTTAATTTTCAAAAAACTTATTGTATCAATAATGAAATGATTTATGGCCGCACAAATATTTAAGACTTGTTTCAGACAATAAATTTCAAAAGTCTTATTTTCTTTCTTAATCAACACTATCACTTGTCAAATTGTGCCGCATAGATTAAAACAAAAGAAATATTTAAATTTGTAAAAAATTATGAGAGGTGATTCTGAATTTGGTAGGGTAATACGACCATTGTATAAGGTTGTGGCAGAATAGTAAGTATTAAGTATTCTTTCATCTTTAATCAAATATCTTAGGTTTGAATTTTGAGAAAATAGAGTCCCGAGCACTTTACACTCTAAAGTAGGACTTTCTAGCTCAAATTCAAGTTAGTCAGACTCCAAAACATATAACGGATATTAGTAAAAACAAATGGTATAGGCAAGCATGCACCCAATTGATGCCTATAAATAGAAGTCCCATCCAGTAGCCCTCACAATAAACAAAACCAACAAAGTCTCTCCTTTACTACTAGTAAGCAAAATATCAAACTCTTTACACAACCAAAAATTTGCATCCAAATCTCAAATACAATGGCACCAAACAAGAAAAACATATCAAATATAGGCCAAGAAGCCTTTGGTCTTCTTGATGAACAACAACTCTATGCAACAAAGGGAAAAAATAGGTCTCAAGCTCCTCCTCCTCCTCCTTCTTCTTCTTCTTCTGTTGTTGCAGTTAAAACAACAAATCAAAATTACTTTTATTATAACCAATATCAACCACAAAAATCTAATGTTGTTCAATTCAAACCAAGTGAAGAAAGAGTTATGAATAGTTATGAAGCTGTGAAGGTACATGGAGGAGTTCTTATTTGTGATTATTCCAAGAGAAAACCAAAAGCTATGACTTATTACTAAGCATAAGCAAGTTAGGAACCAGAGTCAATTAGTAAGTTCAGAATTATGTGTGTGGTCTTATTATACCGATATGTAAACATATGTAATGGACTCAACTGAATCTGTAGAACCCACTCTAGTCCGCATGTGTTAATGAGCGTCTTAAGTGTGTGTGTTTTTGTTTGTAACATGTACGTACACCTTTAATTTGCATTTGTATATATGGTCGATGAATAATATTCTACTTTTAAATGACAAATTGTGCTCTCCTTTTTTACTTCTAGTGTCAATCATAAATACTTGAATGATGTGAATGATACACAGTTAATCTCCAGATTACCTTATAAGGTGATGAGTCATTTGTGAATTAATCATTGAGTGTGCGAACAAAATTCACATAATAACTAAAAAGAAAACAGAAAGTGTTGTTTAGTGATGACTTTAATAGTGAGGAACCTTTTTTCGAAAAAACTAGGCAAACCTAGTCCATATAAAATATTAGGGTATCCAAAGTATTCCCTTCTCCAATTATATAATCCAATTTGCACGTGTTCAAAATAAATAATCCAGATACCTAATGACATATTCTAATATATCAATCATTTATTTACCTCTAATTTGTAACATATAGTTAGTACTAGATTATATCGGAGAGGCCGCAATTAGAATTAAAATTTGATGGATTTGTCATTAGACCAAGTCTAGAGCCGTTAAAACGGGCTTAACCCACGGGGTCGGCCCAATCCAACCCCTTATTGGGGAAGGGTTGGGATAAGATTTTTCAAGCTCATTTAAAACTAGGGCTTATAAGTCCGGCTCATATAAGTCATTGGCCCTTGAGGCTTGATCGGGGTCAGGTCAGGGTCGGCCCATGGGCCAAAACTTTTTATTTAAGGGTAACTTACAATAATCTCACTAGTATATAATCTAAGTACTTAAATACACGCTATGTTGTAATATTATAAATTATACCATATTTTGGTATGTCTAGATACATATATCTCGGAATATATGGACTCAAAATGAGGTTATTTGCTCTAGATACACTCTATCCAAGTAGATTTGCATGTATCTAGGATACATAGACAAATCTCGCGCCCTCGCCTCCCTCCCATCTTGCTTTCAGTCTCTTATCTCGCTTGCGTATCTGGTATGCGAGATACATGCTAATTACACTAGATTTTTTGCTAGTGTTATTGAAATAACATCATTGTTTGCCATATTTGATTTGAAATCTTCTCTTTTTCTTTATGTTATAGAATTATAAGTTTGAAAAGAAAAAAAGGGCTAGCCCGCCCCAGCCCTCGGCTCTTCTAGGGTTGGGTTGGGTTGAGCATTTTTAGGCCCTTCCAAATGAAGGGTCGGCCTGCCCTAGCCCTTCAAATTCTTTGGCCCGCGAGGCTTGGACCGGATGGAGCTGGGCCGACCCTTTTTGAGAGCTCTAAGACCAACCTTTTAAAGCTTATAACACTTCTGTTGTTTATTTACACACTTTTAAAAAAATATTAATTAAGGTATAGTTTTTTTTCATTAATATTTACTCTATTCACGTGTCATGATTAAAGTGTTTATAGTCTTAAAGAATAATTACTACTAAGGATAAATTAGGGGGGGAAAATACATTCGTATGACTCCATGATATTAGATGCCATATGGATTAGCATTCAATTATTTTTCTCTTTTTATTTAAAGTACATAAAAGAGAGATTGGAAAGATCATACATATACTTTCAGGAGGGACTTAATTAGTCAGTTAATCAGATGCTTAATTCCTCTAATGATGAATTAATATCTTTTTTATTAGTTTGGATTAAAGGAATATTAACTAACAAATTAGATGAAGCTTAGAAGGAATCTAATTCAGACCAACATACATCATATCTTTTGCTCTTTTCATTTTTTATTTATTGAGAAAAGATAATGTTAGGTAACATCTTATTTTTAATATTAATTGTTACCATGCAACTTCCACATGATTATTCTTAATTTTAACATCAACAAGTGTGACAAGAATAAAGGAATTATATAGGTTTAATTAGTTGCTATATAGCTAGTCAATATTACTGTACTTTGGTCAAATTAAATTAAACAAAGATTCATGGAATATTTAATTTACACCGAAAGTATACATGGAGTACGTAATTCAAACAACAATAACAATATACGAGTGTCATCTCACAATTAAAGTTTAAATAAATAGATATACGTAGATTTTATCTCTATGTTATATGAAATAAAAAGATTATTTTTAAAACATTTGTAAATGAGAATCACCTACTATGTCATTATTTTAAATTAATTTTTGAATTGTATAGTACAAATCAACCATAAATCAATATGCATATATTATTCACGTATATAAGTGGCACATTTTTATTCCGACTGTCTCATGAGAATGTCACATCTTTATATTTAAAAATAATTTAATTTTAAAATTTTTATTTTACCTTTAATGTTTAAGACTTATTTTAAATAACAAGTTTCAAAAGTTTTATTTTCTTTCTTAATCAACTCTATCACTAGTCAAACAATATCACGTAAATTGAAACAGAAAAAACATATAAATTTGTTAAAAAATTACGAGAGATGATTTTGAATTTGGTACGGCAATACCATACAACCACTATACGTTTGTCATGGAATAGTAAGCACTAAGTACTCTTTCAATATCTTTAATCAAACATCTCATATTCGAGTTCTGAGAATATAATTGCAAGTGCTTTACGCTTCAAAATAGTACTTTTCGGCTCGAATTCAAATTTATTAGACCCCAATACAAATATTAAACCCGAGTAAAATCTTAAAATTAAAATGATAGGCAAACACCATTTAAGATAACACTTCCTTTACCCCCCCCCCCCCCTCCATTTTGATGCCTATAAATAGGAGTCATATCCATTAGCCCTCACAATAAACACAACCAACAAGTCTCTCCTTTCTACTAATAATAAGCAAAATACCAAACTCTTTACACACAACAAAAATTTGCATCCAAATCTCAAATACAATGGCACCAAACAAGAAAAACATATCAAATATAGGCCAAGAAGCTTTTGGTCTTCTTGATGAACAACAACACTATGCACCAAAAGGAAACAATAGGTCTCGAGCTCCTCCTCCTCCTCCTCCCTCCTCTGTTGTTGTTAAAACAACAAACCAAAATTACTTTTATTATAACCAGTATCAACCACAAAAATCTAATGTTGTTCAATTCAAACCAAGTGAAGAAAGAGTTATGAATAGTTATGAAGCTGTGAAGGTACATGGAGGAGTTCTTATTTGTGATTATTCCAAGAGAAAACCAAAAGCTATGACTTATTACTAAGCATAAGCGAGTTTAGGAATCAGAGTCAATGAATTCAGAAATATGTGTGTGGTTTTATTGTATCGATATGTAATGGGCTCAACTCGATCCGCAGAACCTGCTCTAGATCCGTCTCTGAATTCAGAATTAGTATGTTTTTTTGTTGTTTTTTAGTTTGTCAACACCTTTGGCATGTATGGTCGATGAAGTTAGAACTTGTACATGTATGGTGATGTTATATATTTCAATTTTAAATGCTAAACTATGTTCCCTCTTCGTTTTTCCCCCTTATTTTTAGTCATTGATTACTCTATCAGTGTTTATATTTGCGTGAATTTAGAATTTTTAAAATATAACCAGACTTTATTAATAAAAGGAAAAAATAATACATTAAGCGAAAATTGGTCTTTGTTCCTCAAGATAAGTAACTCAACTTTCAATCAAGATAAGCCTTTTTGTAAGGCGTTAGAAAATACTCCCCCATTCATATTTACTTGTCTTATTATTATTATAAGTCATCTAATATTGGGAAGTGGATTGAAAATAACTAAAGTAACAATAATAAGAAAATATGTATAACGTGCTAAATTATCACTTGATTTTCAAATGAAATAAGTTAAAGAAAATATCGATTTTTAGTTTTCTAGATAAGTAATCCTGTCGAAATAAAATCAGTTTAAACTTTCTTTTATTTTGATTAAGTATTCAAAATGTATGTTAATCATGATGATAAATAATCCTAGGATATCGAAAAACATAACATTCCCTAGAAAACAATTAGTAATAATTATATCCACATAGCTCCATGATTAGATTCCAAAGGGGTTGATACTAATTAATTACTTTTTTTCCTTTTCTTTTTTAATTTATATTTATATTTATATTTATATTTATAAAGTATATAAAAAGGAGATTGGAAAGATCATATATACTTTTAAGAGGAACGTACTTAATTAATTAGCTAGTTAATCATATGCTTAATTCCTCTCTAATGATGAATTAATTTATATTAAGTTCGGATTGAAGGAATATTAACTTAACATATATGAAGCTAAGAAGGAATCTAATTCACAGCAACATACAAAATGGTGAATCTTTTGATTTTTGCTTTTTTTTAATAGAAAAATAATGTTAGATTAAAAAAACAACATATGAATTGTAGGAATTAATATATATATTTTTAATAGTGTGAGGAAAATCTTGTTCATTTAGTTTAAAGGAGACATTATCTTAAGTCTTAACATGTTAAGAATGCATTTTCAGTTGATTTTAGCTCAACAATCAATATTAGAAGGGATGATTCAAACGAGATGAGTATGAGCATGACGATGATGATGTGTGAGGCCCAATTTACTGCATATTTGCTTTTACCTAAAGTTTAGAGACGCACACGTCAGAGAAGCTTGTATATGGACTTCGAAGCCCATAAATACCTGAACATTATATGGATGATAAATAACGAATATCTATATTAACCTATGAATCTTGGCGATGAACTTTGTGGAATTTAGTTTGAACGGAAAGATTATTGAATATAATATTCGAATAAAATCTCATATTAATAATTAAAAAGAAAACTACATATCAAGTGTAGAAAATCCTTTAAGAAAAAATCATGCGAGTTTGGCTCAAATCAGACAATATTGTCCTTTATTAAAAAGTGTATGGAACTAAATTAGTGCAACATAAACATTTAACTTACATCAATTGAATACAATTTTTTATAGCATGGTTGAAATGCTATACATCTTCAACAACAACAACAAAAATATTTATTAAAAAAAAGAACCAAACCATATAGGCTTCATTTTAATTAACATGAAACAATTTTAATTAGTTAATTAATAAACTAAGCATAAAGATTTGGATTTTGAATTAGGTAGGCTTCAACAGTTTTATAAATTCCCATAGCACTATCTTTTCCATCTTTAATATCTTCTTCTTTGGCAAAAAAATCACCAATTCCATGATAATTTGTTGTCATTTTGCAAATGCATCCTCCAATATTAATTTTGGATTCTTCAATTTTTATTTCATGAGAAATAAAATCAAGATTTTGTCCCAATGGATCCCCTTCAATCATTGTGTATTTGCACACCATATTTTCTTTATCTAGTTCATCTATTCTATGTTTCACAAACTCAAAAGGATTACCTGCAAATTAAACCAAAAAAAGGTCAACAACAATATACTTGTGAAATTTCATGTCTGGAGGGGATAGTGTGTATGCAGTTTTACCTCTATCGTTGTAAAATTAGGAAAATTAAACCAAAATAAATCATTATGGAAATTAATATATATAACCATTTGATAAGAGATTATGGGGAAAGTGTGGTATAATTACTTTTCCTTGAGGTTCATTTGAGGGGTTGTTTACCTGTTTGGTACGACAAAAGTCATTTTTTTAAAGAAAAAATTCTCATGAGAAAGTCATTTTTCGGTGTTGATTGCCTGACATTGTTTTTCAAGAAAAACATTAATTAATAATGTTCATCTAAGGAAGAAAATAACTTCCCATACTTATAAACGGAATTCATTTTTCAAGAAAATATTTTTCATGAGGTGTTTGACTGCCAAAAAAAATTGACATATATATGCCCAAAAATCTTGAACCAAAGTTCCTAGTGAAGTTATTGAAGAAATTAAAATATATCAAAAAAATTAATATTGATTTGAATTCAGGATATGAAAAAGAATCATGATAGAAAGCGGCTCTCTCTTCAATAGACCTTATACAACGTAAATCCAAATTAATTGAGTCTCAATATAGATACGATACTCGTAGGAAAACCAAAAAATAAAAATAAAAGATGATATTCACTGACCTTTTGTGAAGTTTACTTGTTCAATACTTCCAGCTCCACCATCTCCTTGTAATAAAACAACATTTTCAACAAATTGAGGCAATAATTTTGGTATTAAGGATTTTGAATCCACAATTAAAGCCTTAAATAAACGAATTGGTGTTACAGGGGAAGTAATTTCTTCAGTAAAAGTTGTAACACCCATAATGATTATGAATAATCAAATATTGGTCTATTAAAACTAAAAGTTTAATTAGTGGCTAAAATTAGAAACTAATGATTTATGCTGATATTGTATGTAATTATGGTTAATTGGCTAAAAAAGAATTGGCACATATATAGGTTGAAATTTTTTTAAAAAAAATGTTCAATTTTCTATTTGGAATTTAGAATTCTATGTTGAATAAAACACATGGGCGGCATTGAATTGTATTTGTTTAATTTTTCAAGTCTTATTTTGGAGCCTAAAGTATTAATCGAGTTGGTAGGTGATTTCCTTTCGTCTTTTTGGAAAAAAAAATATATTCTTTAGTGGTTAGAAGAAGGTAAAAAAATGAAAATCGAAGTTCAAATTTCAGCAGAAAGCTAGAAACAAGAATAAAAATAGGTATTTCTTCACATCTATTCAGAAAAGAATTAATTCCATATGTTTATGTCTTTTGATAATCAAAATTACTTAGTATATGTATATTGATGAAAGATAATCAATATCAAATAAATTAGTTGTATGTGCAAGTTGAACGAGACACTATTGAAAAGAAATTTAAATGCGGGTTTTTTTTAACCAAAAGAAAGAAATTAAAATTTAAGTCCAACTCAGGCTAATAAAAAGGAATATACAAAATTTGACTGTTGAATTATTTTTCAAAATTATTTTAATATATGTTGCTTTGCAATGTCATTGTCCAATATGGGAATGGACCTACTTATTAATATGAGTTTTGTTTGTTGTTATTAATAGTCCAATGTTGAACGAAGCACTACAAAATTTGAGAAGTGAAATAGGAATTGAGTTTCTATGTAGCCTCTTTTCTCTAAAGATATAATCTAATTTAATTCGATGATTCAACTAATAATTATTATAGTAGAATTTTATTTCTTTTAATGAATAAAATTGAAACAAATAAAAATGAATCCCCACATATATATTTGGCTCATAAAACATAATCAAGCACGCATATGAGGTTAAAAGCGGATATATAATTTGATGTTTATGAGTTCGAAAATCTATTTCTTTAAAATTTGTTTAGTGGGTTTTTCCGAATCCGAAACCAAAGTGTGTTAACTACGTGAAGGGCACGTTAAACATATATAATATATTGACATATTTGTCTAATAATTTAAGCTTTTATAGAAGTTGTGACCACAATTCAACAAATATTCTTTCTTCAAAACAATTTTTAAATTACAACTGACTATAAAAAAAAATTGCATGTATAAAATTATCATATAAGTATAATCACGTCACTAAATTACTTGGCTATTCTAGTCAGGGACAGAGCAAGGTAGAGCTAAGAGGTTCATATAGAAAATTTTGTCGTTTATAAATGATTAAATTATTTTTTAGATATATATATATATATATATAACAGATGTTGATTTTTTTTTAAATCCTTTATATATTTACTTTTTTTATATTTTATTATCTTTAATAAAAATTTCTGACACCCATACTACTCCTACACAAACATGTCATGTCTCATGTTTGGTAGAGTTTACACAAAGATAGGACACATATCTATTGAGCCGACACTTTTTTTTCACAAGCTAGGGCATGTTTGCATTTGAACATGTTTACGATATAAATACATTATAGGAATATTGGAAAATTTTGATTTTTTTATTAATACTTTCAATGTGTAGTATATGTTTTTATGTGAAAAGTTGCAATAACTTCAAAATTATTATATATGAACACATAATTTTAATTGTATAACAAATTTAGTGATAAAAATCCTATGTCACACCCGACACTCTAAAAATGTGACTTTTTGTGTTAACACGTTTTTTTTATTGAGAAACTAACATAAATAGTCGTTCACTTAAAGATAGACAACAATAGATAATATAAATATATGTACATTAGGCGTGAGTTGACAAGCACATGGTATATGTATCAGTCGGTGGAAGAGTGAAAAGGTCACCACTAGTAAGGATCCCTCTAATCTAAGATAGGTCATTTGAGGGTTTGCCTTGTTTCATTATTGTGCTTACATACAAGACTATCCTTTTTCGAAGTGTATTGTATTATACTGTATTGTTTTCTAATTAATACAATGTTTGGATAGATTTATTGATTTATGTCGTTGTATAACTTCACACATTCATAATTTGATGAATGAAAAGGTAGGGTAAGTAATAAAATGGAATTATTAATAATAAGGAAAGACAAAATGAGAAGGAAATATTAAGGTAACGATACAATCACATCAAATCGGTCGTTACACAAAATGAGTCTAATTATTGTCCTTTGACAATGAATTTAAATGATATGATACAAAATATTTAACTAATAGTCAAAACAAACATTACATTTAAACTAATAATACAATACAACGGATGACAACCATCCAAATAAGATGTAAATATTTTTGATCGAACGGTCAAATGTGTAACTCCCTTACTTTATTGTTGCTACTTAAGTTAGAGGTCCAACTAATCAATTCTGGGCCTCATTCATTGGGCCCGCAGCCCGCGTTCCAAGCTGACAGACCAATTAAAGCCTGTTATTTGTGGGTCCAATAAAGCCCATTTAGTTGGCCCACATGTCACACCAAAGTACAATCCAACTTCACCTCTCTTTATTGATTGTCAATTTTGAATCTTAAAATAGAATTTTATTAATAATAAAAACCTAGTAAATATGCAGTCATCATTTATAATTAATTACATAAATTTATGTGTCTCCTTTTATGAAAAGTACCTTTTGAGGAATAGTTTCTCAATAAATTATATGGTATATGTTTTAGGTGTTGAATTTTAACTTGTTCATATATTTTTTATTTTCTTAATAAAAATTCTGAATATGTCATTGTATAAAAGAAATTATAAAACTCTTTAAGTTCAAATAATGAACATGTTTCAACCATGATTTATATTGAAAATAATCAGGTAATTACTTGTATATCTGCCCAAAAATCAATTCTAAGCAAAAAAATATTTGACTGTTAATCTCTCTCTCTCTTTCTTTCTCTCTCCATATATATAGAGAGAACAATAAGGGGTCGTTTAGTAGCTAGTTAGAGTTATGCGGGTATTAGTAATATAAAGATTAGTTATGAGTGAATCTATGTATTAGTTTATGCCGACATTAGTTATTTCACCTTCTATCTACAACAAAAACACTTTTTAGCAGCAATAAATATACACATTAACAAAGAGCGTTAAAGCCTTTATCGACATTAATTAATTGTCATTAGATCCAATTACGCTAAAGGCTTTAGGGACATATATAAAGAGTGTTAATTGCCGTTACAAGTACATATTTAGTGGCAATTAAGCTATTGTCGTTAATTAATTACCACTAAAGATCATTTTTGATGTAGTGTCCTCCATAAAATAATACATAAATTCACTCATAACTTATACATGTATTAGTTATGCAAGTTCAAAATATTTAATTAATTTTATACATGAATAATTTATTTTCTATTTACCTACAAAATACCGTATAAAGCATATAAAAAATAATATATGAATAACTTGAATCTTATCTAGCTAGTAAACGACCCTTAAGGGATTATATAGAAACAATAGTTGCCCTCGACGGGGTCTTTTCAAAAACAAATTTTCTCCCCTCAATGGGGGCTTTTCAAAAGCAAATTTTCTATACCAAAGAAGTACTAATAACTAATAAGGTCAACATACGCTTTATTAAATTTTTTAAAAATACATACCAAATATCATAATATTCAAATCACAGTATTAAAATTTCTAATTCTGATATGATAACCGTACCATGTCCATCTCTAGTTGTGGGTAGGGGTGGGGAAATATATAGTAGTATATGGTGATTATAATAAAATATATCTATTTCTAATGATGTCCACTTTATGGACATTTTTTCTATCGATGCTCTAAATTTACATATTATTGATATATTTAGAAAAAATTAGCAAAACACTTAACTTATTTTATCATATTCATTAAAATTTCTTATCATTTAAAAAAATTATTTTAAAAAATCTATTATTCTTACTCCTCTCCTATTTTTGAATACATCACTCTTATGCAATGTATTGATATATCGTAAAGTCAAATAATTCCTACTTTCCTTCTACTTTTTTTTCTTCAATATTTCTATTTTCTACTCCATTAATTGTTTGCCAACTTGTCCTTTCTCTTGAGCAAAGAGGAAGTCGAGTAAAAGAGCACTCTATTTCATATATAATAATATAATATAATACTTTGAATAATATAATGTTCTGAATAGTTTGTTTTTGACATTAAGTATGTAGAATTGTGTAAAAGAATAAATCAAATACTAAGTTAATTCTGTTTTAAACTATACTAAATATTATACTTCATATTTATGTGATTTTTATTTGTAATGAAATTAGAGGATAAAAATAGATTGTTAATGTGGCATACTCCTTCTCATTCAATCTTTGTGATGCGATTTTTTCTTTGACGATAATTCTTTTTATAGATTTTTTTTAATATTATGCATTTTTAATAATTGTGTCTTAGTAATTTTTAACATTTATAATTTATTTCTTTTTTAAAAAAATTCTATATTCCAATATTTAGCAAAATAAGATAATTTGATCCTTATACTCAGTGGCGGAGCTAGGATTTTTAATAAGGGGGTTCAAAATCTGAAGAAGTAAACCACGAACTAATTGAAGGGGGCTCGACATCTACTAAATATATACAAAAAAGGGAAATTTTTCAAAACAACAATATTTTAGCATCTAATAGGATGTCAACACTTTCCATATTTATTGAAAATGTCAATATTTTGGTTTGTTATAATAATGACTGTATTTATTTAATTTGAAAGAATACAATTTTTTAATATTTAATAACATAATGGAGAGAATCATGGGAGAAAAAATATTTCAAAAAAGGTAAAAATATTTCCCTTAGTTTTTTATCCTTACTTGTTTGAACTTTTTTAAATATGATTTTATCTGAAATGTATTCGGATGGACTTCTTTAAATATGATTTTGTGTGTGATTATTTTAAAATGTAATTGAAATATAAATTGCGAGTGATATTGAAAATACAAAATGAGCCAAATAAAATACAAATCTATTTACTAATAATAGTACGAATGCGTATATAATGAATACGTAAATAAACTGTATTTTGGTTATTTAGAATTGAAAATGAATACAAAATCAAATCTAAATAAATATTATCTAGTATACAAAGTGATATTAAAAATACAAAATATGTTTTATTGATGCAAGGATGAATACCTATATAAAATAAATAAACTGTATTTTGATTATTTAGAATTGAGAATGAATACGAAATCAAATATAAATACAAAACTTGATGGTATACCATTAGGACGAATACAAAATAAAATCTAAATACAAACTATTTGGTATACAAAGTGATATTGTAAATACAAAATAAGCAAAATAAGATAAAAACTTTGTTTTACATATGCAATTAGGATGAATACATAAATAAACTGTATTTTGGTTATTTAGAATTGAGAATGAATGGACAATTAAGAACTTCTATCCGGCAATTGATTCATCAAGTTTCATGGATTCAAGAAGAGTCTTTTCGGAATCATCCATAGAGCGGCGGCGGCGGAGATCTGGAACCCGATAGGGAAACCACCCGAGCCCTAAATCAAAACCACAAGAAAATCGAAAAAAATTGTTTAAAAGACTAAAAATCTGAAATACATAAATATTTGATGATTATCTAACCAAACTCACATTCTACTAAATCTGAAATACTAAAACAAAATCACAAGAAAATTGAAAAAAAATATTTAAAAGACTAAAAATCTGAAACACATAAATATTTGATGATTATCTAACCAAACTCACATAAAAATCGAAAAAATTGACGGAAAATCCATAATATATAAAATCCGAAATACAAGATAATCGGTGATTTTAAAAATAAAATCAACATAAATATCACTAAATAATCGAAATTACTTTAACAATTGAGATATTTCTTGAGTTAAGTTAGAGATTTGTTGAACAAATTAGGAAAACCATTCATAATTTGTATTTCTTGACCTGCAAAGAAATTTGAAGAAAGAGAAAATATAAAAGTTGAATGACGGGGGGAAAAGAAACGTGAATGATGGGGAAAGAAGATTAATCGGTAGTTTTTTTTTCTTTTTTCCTTTTTTCCTTTTTTATTTGTTATTGGTTTAGAATTTGGTCCAATGATGGACTGTTTTGGGGGGAAAAAGGGTAAAATAAATAATAATATTTGAATACAATTATTTTGTAAAGTATTGACATTTTGACATTTTAAATAAATATTTTAAAGTGTAGTTATTTTGACTAATTATGTTAGGTATGTTGACTAGATTACTAATTTTCCCAAAAAAATGCTAATCATGTATAAATAATAATATTTTTCGCTGAAGAGGGTTCAGATAAACCCCCTAACTCTATGCTAGCTCCGCCTATGCTTATACTCCGAACAGTTTCGCATAATAAGGGATAAAAGGAGTATTTATTTTGTTTTGGTACATTGAGAAAGTGAATGTAACTTCTTATTTTTTCTTATTTTTCACCTGATATTCAATACTTACATTGTGATTCGACTAACTTGAATTTGAACTCGCACAAAAAATCTTGCTTTGACATTAAAGCGCTCTATTGAAAAACGATTTTATATTCAGAGTTTGAATTCGAGACCCGTCTACTTGGTTGATTAGTCAATGCTCTATAGTCTAGAGTATAATGATGGAGATGCTAGTATAGTGGGCCTACAAATGGGCCCATCTCAAAGTACTCTTGGGTCACTTGGCCCTGTTATAATTTCGGCTATGTTTTGAATCCTTACAATTGGTGTGGGCCCATTAACTTACCATTTACCGCACCACCACGTGTCCATTCTTATTTTGTGTTTGATTGATCATAAAATTTTAGAATGTTAATTTGATCTCGGAATAATTTCAGAGACTTTCCTTCGTGTTTAGTTCTATAACACTAATCTCTTTTTTGGTTTGTAATTTTACGTTTGCATTTCTTATTTTTAATTTTAATAGCTTATCAAAGTGTGAAATTGTGAATTTACTTTCTAGGCTAGGAAGGGGTATGGTCTTAAAAAAATAATTATAATCGATTTGATTAATCGTAGAACTGAAATGTACCCGAGTAAGTCTCTTCAGTTATATAGTTATAACCTAGATATTGCGACTCGAGTTTCTAAATTTTTTTACAATAATTCTTATATTCTGTAATTTACTTCTTATTTAGTGTTCGAAAAACTTGATGAAATAAATCAAGAATAGTCAATGTCATATATTATATAGCTTTTTTTAGCATTTGTGTTGTGATAGGTGACAAACGCACGCATATGCAATTTCTCCACTATCCAAAAAGCTTTTGGTGTAATTTTGGTGTTTGTGTCCTTTTAAACTTATTTGAATGGAGTTTTCTTATAATATATGTAGTTTCTCAATCTTTTCAATTATTAATATGTGACATTAATTATAACTTGGTTGGATATTTGTTACATATAGTATATTGCATATCGTATTATTACTTTAAATATTGTTATTTAAATTTTTATTGCATTGTATTATTAGATTTATTGTTATGTAAAGATGATACGTCTCAGTTTATGCAATAAATGATATAATGTGGTCGCATCGTTATTTTATTTTTTCTCATTTTGCTACTATTTATTTACTAATTTTATTTTATATTTTATACTATTTTTTTTCTTAATAATAATTTTATTTGTATCCTACTTTATATATATATATATATAATAATGTAGGCTTTACTTTTCATATTATTGGTGTGTAACTTTATATATCGACTAAAGACAATATTATCTATCCAAAAATTATATTCATCAAAACAATGTAATATAAGACATTATGAAACGATACGTAATAACTATCCACACAAGATGTTAATTAGATGTGTAAAATACGGTATACCATCAAGAGGTGTAATGAGATGTTCAATAACCTTTTTGATAAAAAGAGTAGTAACCCTTTAATGGACATATTCAACACAAATTTAAATTAATTGGATAGGTAAATTTCGAATGTAAATTTTTGGGATAAGGATCTGAAAAATATCTCAATTTTGGTCGAATTTGCTGTTGTGATACTAAACTTTCATGAGGACCTATTACCTCCCTAGACTATTTAATACCGTATTTTAAACATATATATTTGCCCACGTGGATATAAAAAATAATGTAAAATTATAAATAGTAATGTGACCACGTGGGCACATATATACCTTTAAAATACACTATTAAATAGTTCAAGGGGTAAAAAATACGGTATTAAATAGTCTAGGGAGGTAATAGGTCATCATGAAAGTTTAGTATCGCAACAGCAAATTCGACCAAAGTTGGGGTATTTTTTAGACCCTTATCCCTAATTTTTTTAAAAACATATCAATATATTTTTTTAATTTTGGCGTGAAGGCTCACTGCCACACATATTTGTTTTGTCCTTAAAAGCATATAAACATTCATAAAAAGCTAAGCCCTCAGACTCCTTTATGACTTCACTAATTAATTAAAATTTGTTAAAGTGAATTTTATTAAAAGATGAGAAGAAGTGTAATAAATTAAAATTAAAAGTGAAAAAAAAACATTTCTTTTTTTTACCTCATTATAGTTTTAACTGAACTATGCTGACGTGGAAGTCTATGAAAACAGGCTTTTTTGGGTATTTTATGGGAATTAATTCTTTTATAGTTATGTTTTTTACTTTACTCATTGGAATTGAGAAAAGATTAGTTTGAGAATATACTGTTGGTCTTCTGTTTGGCAATGATTTTTTTTTTCCGATCATAAATTTTTTAAATACAACTTAAAATTTCTTATCGTGATTATTGATGGGTTATTTTTATGCTTTGATCATCACATTATTTTATTGGTTTTATGATTTTTTAATATTTTCTTCAATATTTGTTTTATCTTTCTTATCACTATGTTCTTTTGTATGCATTATTTACGTCGGTGATTTTCTGAAAGCAACTTTTCTATCTACATAAGTTGTAGAAATAATTTTGTATACACTCTATATTTTCATACTTTATTTGCGGAATTTTACTAGATAAGTTGTTATTTTTTGTATAGATCTTCTTGTTTGGGAAGTAATATATATATCTTCAATAATGAAGTAATCCATCCTTTTCAATTTATTAGTCTTTTTTAGAGTCCATTGTAAGAAAGCATTTTCTATTGCTTTACTTAGTATTTTTAATTTTAAGTTTTCATATGGTATATTTAAGACCACACAATTATAGACATTTTGGTTCTACGTTTCTTTATTTAAGATTATAAGTTTTAAAATTTTTTTTACTGTTTAAATTTTTGTATTAAGTCAAAATTAGACCACCAAATTAAAATCGATGAAGTAATAACACTAGAACTATTCATCAAGTGACATCATAAAACGAAGTTGGTTTCAACTTTTTTTATGGGCTATTATTTTATTAATGTTAATTAACTATTTTATTCGTAAAATAAAAACGAAAAGAAGTTAGTTATCAACAGTTGCTAAATTAATATGTAAATAAAATTAACAATTGTTTATGTGGTATTAATTAGCTGTGATTTTGCTATTAGAATCAGATGAACAATCAAAATGGATTTGTCAAATCAGAGACAGCTAATAAATTATTTTATTAGGATAAAAAAAATAAAAAATCAATTCAATATCATTGTAGACCATAGTTTTAATTAATTTCCTTATTTATCCTGTTACTATCCTTATTTTATTATTGTTTTGCATATATAATATAGAGTTATGGACCATGAAGGTATTAATTAAAATCATAAAGAAGTTTGAGGAGATGTCACAACATGCAAAATAAAATAAAAACTCATTTGATATTCAATATGGATATTGAAGTCCGATTAAATTTGAATTCACACATTGCATGACTTATTTCTGAAGTCGACACTCTAAATATAATTTTGCTATTTAGACAGAAGAAATTTTAACCACTTTGCACAACCTGCGATATTACAAGAGTTTATGCTATGAAATATTCAAAATAATTATTTCTAGAATGATTAATTGTTTGTTACAAATGAACCACGTTACAAAATCTTTATATTATTGATTAAAGTTGTTTAATTTATTTATTTATTGGTTAATAATTTGGAAAAAATAAGTTGTAATAAGAACCAACCTACAAGTTTGACTTAGAGACATGTTGCTGAGTAATTAATGAGATCAAGATGCAATCAAGTGCTTAACAATAATTTAAACCTAATAACTAATTCAACTTACTCTTAACAACTATAAAGAAAAAAACTTATTTAGGAAAAAATAGAGTATAATTAGATGAACTAAAGAAAGAATTTGCAAATAAAGTGCATTTTTGGAAGTTCTTATTTCATTTTTTTTCCTAATAAAAATAACAACCTCCTTATTTATTAATTGACTTAAATAATACAACAAAATTTACTCTATCAACTTAAATATTAATTCACTTTGACACTATGTTTTCCTTCAAATAAAAATATGATTTTTTGGCTATAGTAAAACACTTTTACAACATCAAATTCAAAATTTAACCTTTATGAATTTCTTCAATAATTTCAAATTAACTTATACTAATAATTAAGTTCATATAAATATAAAATTTGAACAAAAACTATTAAATTCACATAAACCATAAGTTAAAAGCATACACTTTAATTAATTTTACGAGGTATATCCTAACATGGTAATAGTCTAATAGAACCTAAAGTTACAGCTAGATTTATTTTTTAGATAATGGTCTACTATTAAAAAAAATAAAATTCCCACAAACAATAATAAAATTATTACTCCATTATGATTTAAAAAATACAAAAAATAATTTTAGCTGGTGTGGGGTTATTTAAGCTCATATATGAGCTGGATCCACACTCAATGGAAAAGACCCCACAATAATTTATTACTATAAAAAAAATTATTCATTTTAAAAAAAATATAAAATTGGTAATACTAATAATTATTTAATTATTTTTATTTTTAATAATGTAACCAAGATAAACAAAAAAAAAAAAAAAGTTTGACAACTCCAAGCACAAACACCCATGTTCTTCGTACCAATATATATATATATATATATATATAAATTGTAATTCTCATCCCCTTGTTTCCTCTTTTTGTTCTTCTCTTCCTCTTAAAGCCAAAAAAAAATTAAAAAAAAGATTTTTTAAATTTATTTAATTTTTTTATAAAATTCTCCTTGTCTCTCTCTTGAAATTTTCTTTCAATAAGGTACTGATATGATTCCTTATGGATGTACCAATTAAGATATGTACTACTAACTTTTAAGATACTTTTGTTCTTGTTTTGGGGTATTTTTTTTTTTCCAATATTTTTTACTTATTTTTATGTAAATTTGTTGAAAAAATTTCAAAAATTTGAAGAAAGTATGAATCTTGGTGTTGGGTCAGTGGTGAAAACCATGTCTGGTGCTAGTTGTAGTGTTTCTTGGAAATCCGGTGGTAGTGATAAAGTTTCCGACCAGTTTCCGGCAGGTTTAAGAGTGCTTGTTGTAGATGATGATCCTACTTGTTTAATGATCTTGGAGAAGATGCTTAGGAATTGTCACTATGAAGGTACTAAAAATTTCATCTTTTTTGATGTGTAAATTATGTGTTTTGTAAATCAAGAATGGTACTTTAGATGTTTTTTCAAGAGTTGACCTTTTTATTGGTGCTTGTTAGTTAGTAAAGCTCAAGTCTTTGATGTTTTTTTGGCTTTTTTATGTTGAGTTTGAGCTTGTGGAGAGGATAGTGGATGTGTTTTTTTTAACTTAATTTGGTTGGTTTTGAGTATGATTGATGTGTAGAATTTGATTTTCATGAGATTTGGAAATGGTAAGTTAGGAATTCATGATGGAAAGAAGAGTTCTTTTTGGATCTCATATGGAAACTTCTCTTTCTGCTTCTTAGTTTATTAAAGTTGAAGTCTTTCTACTCCTTAGTGGATGTGTTTTTTTAGTTAATTTAGTTGGTTTCTTTGGATTTGAATGATAGGATTAACTAATAGAGAGTATGATTGATGTATAAGATTTGATTTTCATGAGATTTGGAAATGATATGTTGGGAATTCATGATTGAAAGAAGAGTTCTTTTTGGTTCTCCTATTGACCTTCTCTTTCTGCTCCTTAGTTTATTGAAGTTCGAGTCTTTGTTGTTCTTTTCATCGTTTGATGTTGAATTTGAGCTTGTGGAGAGGATAGTGGATGTGTTTTTTACTTAATTTAGTTGGTTTCTTTGGATTTGAATGATAGGATGAACCAACATAGAATATAATTGATGTATAGGATTTGATTTTCATGAGGTTTGGAAATGATAGGTTTTGAATTCATGGTGAAAGAAGAGTTCTTCTTGGTGCTCCTTAGTTTATTAAAGTTCAAGTCTTTGTTCTTCTTTTCTTGTTTTATGTTGATTTTTGAACTTGTGGAGAGGATAGTGGATGCACTTTTTTAGAACTTAATTTGGTTAGTTTCTTTGGATTTGAAGGATCGGATAAACCAATTGACTGTATGATTAATGTATAGAGTTTGATTTTCATGAGATTTGGAAATGATAGGTTTGGAACATGGTGAAAGAAGATTTCTTTTTGGATCTCCTATTGACCTTCTCTTGCTGCTCCTTAGTTTATTAAAGTACTTTTTGTTTTTTATGCTGAATTTGAGCTTGTGGAGAGGATAGTGTATATGTTTTTTTACTTAATTTGGTTGGTCTCTTTGGATTTGAAGGATAGGATAAACCAATATAGAGTATGATTGATGTGTAGGATTTGATTTTCATGAGATTTGGAAATGATAAGTTGGGAATTCATGATTAAAAGATGATCTCTTTTTGGATCTCGTATAAACTTTCTCATGGTGCTCCTTAGTTTATTAAAATCTTTGTTCTTTTTTCTTGTTTTATGTTGAATTTGAGTTTTGGAGAGGATAGAGGACGTGTTGTAGTGCTTAATTAGGTTGGTTGCTTTGGAGTTCAGAGGCGTGTAGGATTAAGGATTTGAAGGATTGGATAAATCAATAAAGAGTATGATTGATATAAGATTTGATTTACACGAGATTTGGAAATGATAGGTTGGGAAATTTCATGAAGAAAGAAAATTTGTTGTTGGATCTCCTATTTACATGTTTATCAGGAACCCTAAACTTCCTCAATTAACTTTTAGGGGTCATTTGGTACGAGGGATAATAATCCCGAGATAAAATGTTGGTTAGGGGTATTAGCTAGTTCCGGGATTATATACTAATAATGATGGGAGGAGTTAGTCCTATATATATGTTGGGATAACTAATCCCATGGGATAACTTTGTCTATCAACATCGCCCATACCAAACGACCCCTTAGGGTCAAGTGAAGTCTTTCATTTATGACCTTGGTCTGAAATAGAATGTTTTAGGCTTTTGAGAACTTGTTGTTGTTGTTTGTTGTTATTGACTATTCATTGTTTCCGCTCACAATTCATTCTAATTTTGTGATTCTTCCAGTCACCAAGTCTAATCGAGCGGAGCATGCATTATCAATGCTCCGGGAAAACAGAAATGGATTTGACATTGTTATAAGTGATGTGCACATGCCAGACATGGATGGTTTCAAACTTCTTGAGCATGTTGGTCTGGAAATGGACCTCCCTGTTATAAGTGAGTATCCCGTTTCATTTAGTAAAAACTGTATTATTTTATTTTTCAAGTTTTGTAACTGCTGAATGCTGATAGCGTACTAATTGATGGTATCTGATTTGGGATTTGTCATTGGCTAGTGATGTCTGCGGATGACAGTAAGGATGTTGTTATGAAAGGTGTTACTCATGGAGCATGTGATTATCTGATCAAACCGGTGCGTATTGAGGCTTTGAAGAACATTTGGCAACATGTGATTCGTAAAAAGAAGCACGAGTTGAAGGACAAAGATTTTGATCAATCAACAAGCGTGGAAGATGGAGATCAACAACAGAAACCTCCAGAAGATGTTGATTATTCATCTTCAGCTAATGAAGGGAACTGGAAAAGCTCAAAGAGAAGAAAGGAGGAAGAAGATGAAACTGAAGAAAGGGATGATTTATCTACATCAAAGAAGCCACGCGTAGTTTGGTCGGTGGAGCTTCATCAACAGTTTGTACAAGCTGTCAACCAACTTGGAATTGACAGTATGCATCTCTTGGCTATTTCTTTACCTTAATATTTCTATGTTGCTGTGGTTCCATATTGCTCGGAACTTGGGGTATTTCAGGTCCAGGGGAGTATATGCCTATTTATGATCTTTAAACCTGAAAAAGGAGTTCTTCCCAGCTCAGCTAACCTTGTGGTGTAACCAAACTTGATATACTCCCTCCATTTTAATTTGTTTGTTTGGTTTGACTTGACGTGTAATTTGAAAAAGAAAAGAAGATTTTTTAATCTTGTGGTCGTAAACTAGTGTACCAAAATGTCCTTTTATTTTGTGGTTTTAAACAAGCCATGTGGAAAGTTGAAATTAAACAACATACCAGTGTCATCCCACAAAGTGGGGTTTGGGAAGGGTAGAGTGTATGCAGACCTTACCCTTACCTTGGAAGGTAGAAAGGTTATTTCTGTTAGACCCTCGGCTCAAGGAAAAGCATGTCAAAGAAATAAGGGAGGTGAAGAACTCATGGCAAAATCCTATAGCTGCCAAAAGAAGAAAGAGACATTCTTTTTTAAACGGACTTTAAAAGGAAAGTAGTACTATTTTGCTAATGTTCCGTCCTTTCTTACATCACCAATTTCAGAAAAAAAAAGTTCCTTCTTTTCTTTTCTTTCCTTTTTTGGATTTTTGGCGTTGGGAGGGGAAGAGGATGTTTTTGAGTCAGAGACATCATTCCATTCATGTGATTCCTCATCAACGCAACTAGCTCCATCACTGAATTCCTGGTTTCATTCAAGTCTATTCATAAGATCTATAATTTGTTTCAAGTTGTTTAGCTTTTAGACCAGTTGTTTTATTCTAATTTCTGATTCCCTACTGCTAATTACCAAAAAAAAAAAAGATATTTATTGTTTTTAACAGTTAATAGCACTTTATCAACTATATTTATCGTCTAGTGCTGCCCTTTTAAAGACAGTATATGCCTTAATGCCTTGTTGTCTACATTAATGCACTCCCTAATCAACGTAAAACGCTGAACCTGGGGTTTGCCTAGCTTCAAGGGGACCTGACAGATGTGTTATTTTTTCCTTATTCTTCATACTGGGACTTGTACCATATTTACATGATTTTTCCATGTTTCTTGGGATGTTACCATGAATTTATGAATCTTTGTCCATTTCGCTCCCTCTCCAGAAGGGTGGAGGTTAAATTGACACCATTACGTTGTTAACATGCTATCTTTGTTCACGCCTTTTAGTTGGTCATCTTGAACCCTTGTAGAGACAAAGAAGGGGCACTTTGAACAGATTACTTTAATAACAATAAAGCACACATATGTTTAAGGACAGGGATTACTATTATTTCCAGTAGTTAGATTGAAGATTGAAAACTTTTTTGTAAGGACAGGATCAATTAAAACATTGGGCAGGCAAAATTGGGATTGTGGGAGAAAAGTGGAAACCGTGAGGTACATGAACTAGTCAAATTACCTTTGCTTAGTCAAAAGTTCCTAACATTGTCATCGCGTACACATATTTAGTGTTAATCAAAGGGGACATAATTTATGTTTGACATCCATGCTCCCGTCCTCACTCTTTCATAATGGGAAGGAGTACTTGATTCTTGTTGACCACTTAATTATAAGTGGTGTATGAAGACATTGGTAGCGGGTATTACAATAATATCATTCACTTCACACTCCAATGTCCTTAGTGTGTGGTTTAGTTCAAAATCTGTGACCGCTCTTTATCCAAAATGTGTCCAGGCCAACTTGTGCGCACCTCGACCATTCCACTGCATACCTGCTACCTCCCACTAGCACAATTACTGTGTTACTCTGCTCACCAAGGTTTAGGTACATGGGAAGATTCACCTAGTGGTTTTTTTTGTCTTTATTGGGATTTGAACCCTAGTTTTATTGCAGTTTCTTTTTACTCTCAACCATCGCTGATAAAATAAAATGTTCAAGATTCTATAATTCCTGGATATGATTTTGACTTGGTGATATCGGTAGTTGGTATCACAAGAATAACGTTCATCTCTTTCTCTCGGGTGTCCTTAATATTTGATAGTTCTCTAAATTTTTGCGCGAGGTTTAGTTCAACATATACAACTTTTCTTCATCCAAATTGCTTAGTCTAACTGTATTGAAGTGTCTATTACCTTAGAAATGGGTTCTGCTGAATAAGAAAAGAATGTTTGCCTATATTCTAGATACTTACTCGTATATTCTTCGTTGCTAATTCTGGCTTTGATTTCAGAGGCTGTTCCCAAGAAAATTCTTGAGCTGATGAATGTTCCTGGGCTAACCAGAGAAAATGTTGCTAGCCACCTACAGGTCTTGAGCAACTTTACTTCTTCCGTTTTCAAGAATATATGGTTTCATGCACAATTAGTTGATTAGTGGAAGACTTTATGTTTGTTTTGCAACATGTAGTTGATAATATTTCTTTAGTTTCTTAGTAAAGTGCTTATTGGTCGTAATCATGTACTGCAGAAATATCGGCTGTACCTAAGGAGGTTGAGTGGTGTATCACAGCATCAGAATGGACTGAATAACTCATTCATGGGACACCCGGAAGCAGCATATGGGACGATGACTTCTTTCAATGGGCTAGAGCTTCAAGCTTTAGCTGCCACGGGTCAACTGCCCGCACAAAGTCTTGCTACCCTCCAGGCGGCTGCACTAGGTAGGTCTGCGACAAAATCTGCAATATCTATGCCTCTAGTAGATCAAAGAAACCTTTTCAGCTTTGAAAATCCCAAGTTGAGATTTTCCGAGGGACAACAACAATTAAATAATAGCAAGAAGCAAATTAACTTGCTTCATGGGATCCCAACAACCATGGAACCGAAGCAGCTGGCTGATTTGCACCAGTCCTCACAGTCCTTTGTGGCTATGAATATGCAAGGGAATGCTAGAATGCAACAAAACAACGCTCTACTAATGCATATGTCTCAACAACAACAACAATCGTCTAGGGCTCAAATGCTAAATGAAACCAATAATGGTCAAGTTTCACGGCCGCCATTGTCCATGTCACAACCTGCTGCAGTCTTATCACGAAATAGCATTGTTGACAACGTACGAGGGCCAATATACAATCCAGTCTCCCAAACATCTTCAATGGTAGATTTTTCGCTGAATCAAACTACAGAGTTGCAAAACAACAGTTTTCCTCTTGTGAGTAGTAATTCAGGAATGTCAACTCTGACATCTAAAAGATTGCTTCAGGAAGAAGTTAACTCTGATATTAAAGGATCTAGAGGATTCCCTCCTGGTTACGATATATTTGAAGAGTTGCATCAGCAAAAAACGCCGGATTGGGGTTTACCGAATATCGGATCAAACTTCGGTGCCTCTGATCATTCAAGTATACCAGGAACTCTAGATGTCTCACCGTCCATGTTAGTTCAACAAGGTATTTCTTCAATGAAGAAGAATGGACTAAATGGAAATTCTCCTATGGGTGGACCGCAACTTAACCTATTTTCTGGCGGAAATTTGCTTCCTGTTAAAGCTGAACAACTTCCTGATACGAGCTATCAAAATACATTTTTTCCGGAGCAATTTGGACAGGATGATCTCATGAGTGCCCTTCTGAAGCAGGTTAAGTCTGTGTTCTTATCCTTAGTGTAGCTTGCTTCAGAATCTTAACTTTACTGATGCCATTCTATTTATTTGCTAATTTGCATTTTATGAATTTCCAACAGCAAGAAAGTGTCGGACAAGTTGAAACTGAATTTGGCTTTGATGGATATTCACCATTGGACAATCTTCCTGTGTAAGACGCGAAAAGAGCGTAGTTGCTGTAAGCTTACGCTTTGTAACATATAATTCTGAGTCACTAGTGTACATAGTTGTCTTTACAGCTGAAAATTGACTTCTGTGAACAAAAACGGTGGAGTTTCAGCTCGTCATTCAATTCTTGATGTTGGATTCTGGTCTGGCTGCATCTTCCGGTCTGATTCTTGATTATTGTGGAATTAGACAGCATTCATGAAGAAAAAAGGGTAATTTGTGTATGATACTTCTGCATGGTATCGCAAAGGCGTACATGCAAAGTTTTGACTTCTATATAGCTAGTTGAAATTTAGGACAATTTGCACATCCTAGAAGTTATTTTGTGGAGATGTTCTGTTTGTGGGATGCTACGCGTTTGGCGTAAGGATTCTCTTAAAACGTTCGAGTTATTTACTAACTGCAATAACCCAGTTTTATTTCTTCTATTTCACTTTCTGGAGTTGATCTTGATGTACAGACTAAATTTGGATTGCCATAAACTGCAGATTCTTTTAGTTGCTCATTTAGCTGATCCTTTGCTTACTTTCTTCTTTATATGAGTTGTTGATTTGAAAGGTATATTTTCTTTCTAAAGCTTGGCTTTCAACCTTATTCAGTTAATAAAACTAAAAATATGTTTTGATCTATTTACTACTCTTTTATGTGTTGTTGCTGCCATATGTGAAGAGGAGCCTCGAAACAATGGTAAAGTTGTCTTTCTATGACCTATAAGTCACGTGTATGAGCTGTGTAAGAAGTCACTAGTGCTTGCATAAGGATATGCCATCAACATTGCAGCACAAACTAGTGGCCGATCCATGTTTTTCATTAAGGTGGCCAAAATATGAAGAAGTAAACACGCAAACTAAGCTGAAGAAGTTGAAATTTCACAAGTGGGATTGGGAGAAGGTAGAAATTTGCACAAATCTTGCCAATCACTCGTGAGGGGGTTGTTTCCAAAAGATTCTTAGCTCAAATACTGCAAATTCTACTATATATATGTATACATAAAAATAAAGCACTTTCTCATGAAAGACAATGTCCTAATCACAAAACGAAAGGGATAAAAAAGCCATTTTTTAAATATCCCAATTTTGAGAATTGAGAATAAAAATGACGTCTAGGCAGGGGTAATATACGTATAGGCAATACTTAGGAAAACTATTTATTTTACTTTTTGTTTTGATTAAAACATATAAAGGTTGTTGTCATGCAATGAACATTAAGACATAACTTCATCAATCAACTCATGATTAGAAAATAATTTCATCAATGAACTAAAATAGTAGTATAAAATTAATGAAATGAAAACATAGAGCTCTCAACTTCTATCTACTCATAGTCTTCCAAATCGAATTAGCACTTCTCAAATCAAGCTGGACTTCTCCAAGCTGAAACAAATACCCACCATTCAACCAACCCACAAAGTACTACTACTTTTACTGCCAAGAGTACAACATTTCTCATTCTTTCTTTCCTTGTCCATTTTCATCCTTCCTTGAGTGTAAAAAGAGCCACAAGAAAGAGCCATCAACAAGAATGCTGCTTGTTCTACTTCTCCGAGCTTTCTCTTCTGAGTAGATCTTGATCTTGGTCTCTGCATAATGACTTCTTCTTTACCAAAAGGAAGTAATTTCTTTTTCAACGAAGAAGAAACAATGTTCTTCACAAAGTTACTGCTTTTACTATCTTCACTGTTGCTGCTGCTGCTACAACTTTGGTTCAAATGGTGCTGTGCTTCATTGTTTTTATGTCCAAGTGCCACTGATTTCTTTGATTTCTTCTCTTCGTTGTTCAACCCCAGAAAGGCTCTCCTCTTTTTCCTACTTTTGATCCCACAAGCATTGCATAGTGACTGCATTCACAATGATCATAATCATCAGATTTGAGCATCAAGAAATCGAAAACTAAAATGAGATGGTGTTCATTTTATATTAAACGATTACTCCACCTTCCCGTTTCATGCAACACATTATCATTCTAATCTGTTCCAAGGAAAATGAGACCTTTCTAGATTTGAAAACTCTTGAACTCTAAACATCATATTTAACTTCTAATGGTGTGTTATTACAACCAAGAAACATCACGACATGTTTAAAGAGGCATATGCAACATTGCAGCACCAATTTCATGATCATCTAAACCCAATACTTTAGATATGAAGCATGAATTTGAGTAAAATTACACTCAAATTGCAATGAATAATAGATATAAACAACTCATTATCATACAACACAACAATCTTTCTTTCTTAAACCATGTGTCAAACAAACAATGTACTTTTGACTATATTATCATGCAATTCTTTCAGATATTTTGTGAGACTACACCGCGTATGTTGTTATTCTATGGTGTTCAATCCAATTTGAACCAACATATACTATTCCACTATCTCTCAGATATTGTACAACTTATACGAACTTGTAATTCTATAACATGATTTATTCTTCTTTAATAAAAAAAATAGATCAATGTTCAACTTGAAGTCGTAAATAAGACGGTAGTACTAACCTTGGGACCAGCAGGTCCACCTCTCCAAAGAGGTGTTTTTGTGGTACCACAATCAGCACAAGTCTTAACATTACTTTGGCTAGTTTCCGGTGAAGTAACTCCACTACTCATTTCTTCAGATCCTAAACCCTGCTGCAACACAAGAAACAATTCAAATCAAACACTAATAAACTTCACAGAAACTCCCCTACTAAAAGAAACTGTAAACTAAGCAACAAGAACAATGTAGCTAACCAACTGAATGATTACAATTGAGAAAATTTCCCCACCAGTTACACAAGACCCATTACAGAAAACAAGCTGAAAAAACCCAAAACAAGCTCAATCACACTTGATTTAGACCTAATAACAAGAGGTTAAGCTAGTGATTTATCACTTAGATCCACCACTTTGGATCAATCACCTAATCAGAAGAATCCCAACTGAATGAGTAAACTTCACAAGACCCACTAAATGGAAAAGCTAAAATGACCCAAAACAAGCTCAATCACACTTGATTTTTAACTAAAATAAACGACGACTCAAACCAAGCAGAATGACACATGATTTAAACCTAATAAGAAAAGGGCAACTAGTGATCACTTAGATCCACCATTTTTATCGTCTTTTCAGAACAATCTCATCTAAATGATCACACAACAGAAAACCACTAAAAAGACACAAAAACAAGCTGAATAACTCTTCATTTTCGACCTCGACTGAATGATCACACTGAGTAAACTCAACCAACAATTACGCAAACACCCATTTAACGAATCGGCTAAAATGACCCAAATCAAACTTGATTTAGACCTAATAAGAAAAGGGTAACTAACGATCACTTACTTTATCACTTAGATCCACCATTTTCGATCACCTTTTCAGAAGAATCTTAACTGAATGTAAACTCCACCAGCAATTACTCAATAAACCACCAAAAATACCCAAAAAAAGCTCAATCACAGTGGATTTTTGAGCTCTATCAAGTAGAGAGAACAACAATTAAAATCCCACAACTCAAAAACGAAGAAGAAATTCGAGCTTAGTGTATAGATAAGAGAAGAAGAGTGAAAGTGGCGGAAAAAAAAAAAGGAATCTGTGGTTTATAAGGGAGTTGTATACGAAAAAAACCCTAGGTGCGCGGGAGTGTGAAAAGACGAAAATGTCCTTCTTTGACAACTTTTTTTACCCGCCAAAATATATGAGATTATAACTGAAAGTGCCGCCATTAAAATTTGGTTTTTGTATTTTTGAGACAATTTCATTTTTGCCGCTTTAATTTTTATGTATATATATATTTGGTTTTTGGTATGTGTTGTGTTCAAGTCGAGGGTAAATTGAAATTATCATCGCAAGATAGGAATAAGGCTATGTTGACACCATCTTATTCAGACCTTATATATGAGATTATACTGATATGTTGTGTCAATAACAATAATTTGCCACAATTATAAACAGTAATACAAGCTATAGATTCACGTGACTGTCACTAGAACGAATGCAATTTTATAGTATCAGTTCATTTGAATTCTGTGTTTTTTAATATGGGGTATAAATGTATGTGAACAAATTTACTAAGATTGCAATAGATCATAGGTATGAACTTATAATTCTAAAATTTTAATAGGTTTAATAATAAAAATATTAAGAAGTTGAATCAATAGAGTTTAAATTCTAGATTTGTTTCTATGTGACACAGTAATTTTTGTTTGAATCCTGATATATATATTAAGAAATTCACAAAATATTTTTAAAAAATTGACTCTAAAATATTATTATGTATATTCACTTGAGATTGTTATAAAGATACATAAACTTGAAATATTTTGGATATTTTAGCTTCCTTTATTCTTTTTATTGAATATAATAATGTGTATTGGGTTTATTGTATTTAATATATAACGTCAAACAATTTTGTGTTTCCCTTATCGATGATGTATCAAGAAGTGTGTGATTGGAACTTAAAACCAAACTATAATACCTCTTATTCTTATAATTGTTTTCGTAATCGATATCGTTATTTGAGAATCTATTGAAATGTTGGTAAAAATGGATCAAATGTCGTAAAATATGCTTAATTATATGTGTCCTTTTCTTCACGTGATGATACCAAAAGAAACAAAAATAGGAAATCACTTAACAATTCAATTTGTTACTAACCTTTAAGGACGAAAATAATAATAATAATAATACTATACACATATCCTACAAGTAAGAAGTAATTTACGCCATCAAAGGTTGTGGGTACACTCGTAAAGATGATTGAAATCAACACACCTTAACATGGATAAAATTCACAAATAGCGAGTTTAAAACCCAAGTTATTGAAATTAAAGCTATTTTCGTAAAGTTCTAAATTTCACACGTAAAACTCAAAAAATTGTAATGAAACTTGTGAAAATCATAATGACACGACAATGACTTTGAAAACTATATGATAGTCGATATATTTTTAGTAGCCAATTAGTGCTAAGGAGTAATTAGTGTGGCTAATTCCTCCATGTATTTTATAATACTCCTTTCGTCTATGTTTGATTCGACACATCTGGTAAGAAGTAATAAATAAAATAGTAATTTTATGGTATCATTCCTAATTATTAACTCATCTAAATGTTGGAAAATGAGTAATATTTAATGATGAAGATAAAATAATAAAATATCTATTAATTTTTTAAATTTAATAAATAAAAATAAATATCTATTTTTAATATAGTAAACAATGCAGAATACCAAAGGAAACAAAAATGGAAAATTCTCACATTTCTACAACTTGTTATGATAAAATATTGCACACAAATCCTACAAGTAAAATAAACAATTTAGCACTATATATTATAATAATAATAATAACACAAAAACCCTACCACGTTGAGCTACTCAAAACCATTCATAGAAACCTTATCACAACTTTTTGTTAGCTAGACATTAAATTTAATTCAACCAACACACCTAAATACAACATATCAACAAGCCCCAAAAAATTACAACAAAAAAAAAAAAAAAAAAGGGAGATCCCCTCAAACAAATTTAATCAAGTGACAGAGCCATAAATTCTAAGGGTCGGAATAAAAAAATGCAAAAATGCCACATGAAATTTGAACATGCAACCTAAAAATTTCAAACAGACCCTATTGCACACACAACATAACAACAAAGGAGATTCAATTGAACTCCTTCCGATACATGTAACTCTGACACTCATGAACCTAAATAGAGAGTGAAAAGACGGTTCATTGCACTAAGCTCCTGCTATGTGCGGAGTCCAGAAAAGGGTTGTCGAGCCACAAAAGGTCTATTGTACGCAGACTTACCGTGCAGTATACTTCTAATACTTTAGTTTTTTGTTGTGAGGTTGACTACATTTTGAGAAGAAATTTGCAAGAATTGCAAAAAAAGGCACCAATGCAACACAAGATCCATGTCAAAAATAGCACAATCCAATCCTTCAATTTCTTCTTTGGCTGATGATTTCTATCAGATTGCATTAGTGATCTATACACAGCTTCAGTTAGGGCAAATGCTGTTATTGGATCTGATTCTTCTGGTAATATTCCCTGTTCAGTCAAACACGCTACATCGTAGACCCCTGTCGTCTCCGGTATACCTAGAAATTCACATATTTTCAGCCGGCTATTGATCCTCTCCTCCGCGCTAATCGTGTCACCGTGTGTCAATATTAGCAATGGATTCTCATCTAATTGGAAAACAACAAAAACAATAGGTTATAAATAACTATAGAGCAGATTCAGATTCAACCAACAAGGCACACAAGTGTACACACTACATGTGTAGACATACATTTGTTTATTCTGTAAACAATTCTGAAACATCATATTTTATCGTTGCGATTCCTAGCTGTCCTATACAAGAATCTTTCACTAATTAGTGTGTAAACACCATTTGAAGAATTCGGCACACACTTAACAACATATTTGAAGAATTCGAACAACATAGGTTTTAGGCAGAGTTTTTGCATCTCTGGCAATGTTGCTCAAACGGTTCAAAGATAGTTGTCGCACACCTCTATCTAATTCAACATTCATCCGACAACATTTTTGAAAAGTACGACCAAAGTTTGAAAAAAAACTTACTTGATTTCCTTATAGAAGAATTGTTGAAAAGGCTCTTCAAGGCCACTACATCCTTCAAATCTCCAGAGATAAAAGCTTTGTTAATCTCTGATAAATCAGCCACAATTATTGCACAATCAACATTCCTCTTAGTGTACCTTTTATTCGTAATCTTATTATTATTATTATAATCATCATGTCGAAAACAAGGTTGATTATGTCGAACGCCACGTGTCATCCATGTAGAAACTTCATCTAATCCCTCAATCATATCATTAGTTTCTAATCCCCTTGTATCATACACACAAAATCCACTTCTCATTGATCTCAACACATTGTGTTCTTCCAAGAACATGGTTGTATAGTGTGAGTTCCCACCTATATAACAAGATTCAACAAAGTGTCAAAGGGTCGATAATCAGAGACATATTCAGAATTTAAAGTTAGCATATAAAAGAATACCGGCACTACATTATTATCTACCAATCTTGTTTTATATTTTTTTGAAACACGCATACATATGAGTTTAGCTAATATGATAATTGAGACTATTGAGCCTGAAATCATTTGGTATCTAAAACTCACTTAGCTCGATTAAGTAATACGAATTCGTATATCATAGAGCCTAATAAACTTAAAGAAAGAAACGTTCAATACACGAGTTCCTTTCATTTTCAGGACTCAAACTCGAGACATTACTCAGTGGGCCCTCCAAAGCAAGTTGCTCTAGTGGTGAAGTTCATAAATTTTTCACAACACAACCAAATGATGTATACATTTATTAAATTAGCCAACACCTCTACCCTCCTTGACAGCAAATTAATGGACCATCTTCACACTTGTGTTTAAATGTGGTAACCCCCCCCCCCCCCTCCACCTACCCAACCAATCTGAATTAATGCCAATAAACCTAAAGTGTTAATTTAGTTACCCCTAAACTATTCGAAATAGACAAAATAGGTTCGTTTTCCCTTGTTTCGGAACAACAATTAAAACGAAGGATATTTTTGAGCCAAAAACATAAGGTGGGGTAAATTTGACCAATTTTGAATAGTTCAGGAGTATTTCTAATCTTTTTTCCCCTCTCTAATATCTATTTCAAAGTCTTGATCAAAAGTTATTGAATTCACGTGAACGCGTAACTAACAGAAATGGTAATAGATAAGAGAATAATGAGTGAACATACTTGATGTTTGAGCAAAAGGGATGAGACCAGATCTACCAAGAACACTATACATGTAATTAACAAGTGAACTTTTTCCAGAAGCACATAATCCAACAAGTACAATTGTGATCACTGGTGCTATTTCCATATCTTCCTTCTTTACCCCTCCTACTGGTAACCAAAAATCCCCTGCCCTGTAATAACATTTATATTCAATTTCATTAGAAATTCGAAAGAAAGTCACTTTCTTCCCAAAAATACTGAAACAACAATAATAACCATTAATAAGCTGACTTGACTATCTCAGAAATCAAACTCCTGAATATCATCGTGGAATAAAAATAGAGTTTCTCACAATAATCATGACTATTCAGTTAAAAAAAGTTGATTTTCAAAATGAATATCGAACACCGAATAGAAAACCAAGTAGTAGTAGTAATAATTACCTGTAAGTAATAAGTTTGTGTCTAAGATCTTCAAGACCTTCAGTAGAAATAAAAGCTAATCTCTCCATTTCTCTAAGGATTTTAAGTCTTGGTGTGAGTTTTGATAGATCAGAAATATCAACTTTAAGATGACCATTTTCATCAAAATCTTGTGGTGTTCTCCACCATAAAGTGGCTGTTTTTGGCAATATATCACTTTGTTCTTCATCACTAAATGAAATATTTCTCATCTTTTTTTACAAAAAAAAGAAAAAAAAAAAACTTTTTTTGAAGATTTCTAAAAGATGGAGGGTTGAATTAGTTGAGGAATTATGTGTCTTTATGGATCTAGGGATTTATTTGGGACAAAATTACAAAAATGGTCCTTTATGTTTAATGATAGGTTCAAAGTAGTTTTCTAAATATACATTTGAGCAAAATTTGTCTTTTAAGAATATAAAAAATTACTCCATCTATCCCATTTTATATAAGTTAGTTTGATTTCGTACGAAATTTAAGAAAAAAAATAAAGATTTTTGAAATTTATGGTTAAGGATAAAATGGGTAATTCAAAGTTAAACTGTCACTTTATAGAAATGTGTCGTTTTCTTTTTTGAATTGACTAAAAAGAAAAATAAATCATATATATTGAGATAGAGGGAGTAACATATAGACTATGTCAAATATTTGATGATTTATGTTTGTTAAATTTGATAAATACAAATAGATAAAGAAAAAAAAGATTTAACCAAACATCAAGAAGGTTTTATCTCACCAAATCTTTAAGAATGAAACACAAACAATTGCATATTCTATTAAATCGATTATAAAAATCAACAGAAATGACGCCTAAAAAAATTGTATTAGACCATATCATTAAAATTTGTAGAAACTACAATAATTGTATTTTCAAATAAGAAAATTTTAGTAATTCAGTTGGTTGACTACTTATATTCCCTTTTTCTCTATCCTCAATTTAGGAAGAAAAAAAAGTACCGCTAAATATGAATTCTCACTAATTTCCTATTTTTCTATAATTTCCATTAGATTTGATAGTTAAAATTCTATAGAATAATTAGTAAGACTAAAAGTGCTATTTTTTATTTATTTTTAAATAAAAAACAAACTTACGCCTATTTTATGAATTATTTTAAATCTACCCTTGAACGCAAAGGACCATATTTGTCATTTTCTCATTTATATAGGATGGTGGGGTTTAATAAAATTAATTATATGAGACAAGTAGCTTCCACGATGTATAATATGATTAAGAAAATGATTATTATTTGCTTAGTGGAGAGATCGATGTTATTGCCATTTCTGCTTAGTTTATATAACATTATTTTTTTATTAATCCATTTTAAGAAAAGGTAATGTACTTTTTCTAGAATTTACTATTTTGATTAATTCGAATTTGTATTATGTAAGAAGAATCTTCCTAATATAAAATATTTTAGTTACAAAACTTGAATTTCGAGATTCTGATTAAGAAGAGATTGCATCTAACGCGCCATAGGTTGAAAATTGACAAATTCAAATATATAATGAACTTTGTATTTTTCTTTTTGGTTTTCACCCGGTGTCCGAAGTCCATATTAGAGCCCTGATTAAATTCGGATCGCACATTGCAGGATCCATTCAGGGGTGGCACTCGAAACAAGATTTTCTCCATACTCAGAGCTCGAACCCGAAACTTCTGATTAAAGATGAAGCACTCAACCAATGCACCACAGCCTACGTTGGTATGAACTTTGTATTTAGTATTGAATATACAATTGGCTAGTGTGTAGTGATTAGGTATATTTGACTTATTAATTGGATATAATGAACTAACGTCTAAACGATAGGAAGTAGGGTTACATGAAAGTATACAAAATTCGGATTTCGAATTTTTAAAAATCTGAATTTCCTAAATCAAAATCCAATAAAATATTTGAAAATTTTAAATCCAAAATCTCATGATATGAAAAGTCAAAATGTTTGGATTTTGATTTTATTCAAACTATATGCACACTCCTTTGATTAATATTGTCTGTTTTGTATTTAAAATTGCTAAGTTAAGACTACTCTAATCTATAAATTTTTATTAAAAATTATTATATTTGAAAATAAAAATTAAAGACCTTCTTAAAAATAAAGATAAATTTGTGGAAAAACTTGTTCTTTTTGTTTTATTTGGTCGAAGCAACTTCACAAGAGAAAGAAGAAATTTTACATTAATATACAAATAAAATTATTTTTGTCAAATAATTTTAAAAAGACCCAAAATTAACAAAAAGTTCAAATGAAAGAAAAGAAGAAAAAAACAAATAAAATAATAATAGAAATACGTACATAGAGGAAGCTTCTAGTTTCTAATCATTATGTGTGATTGACTACACATAGAAGAAAGCGTAGAAGGAACATATAATTTGTACATTTCTAAAATTACTAGATACATCAGCATGTGCTAGTACAGATATATTTATGTTACATTTTTTGTTTCAATTTATATGATAATGGATGAAACTTGAAGAGTCTGTCAAATTTGTTTTTTCTCAATATGAAGTTTTTATTATATGACTTATAATATTTTTTACGTTATTTTTAAATAATATGTGTTATTTTTTTTGTCCCAATTTATATAACACATAAATTTGAAGAGTCAATCAATTTTTTTTATATATAGTCTTAAATATTTTAAGTTATTAATTATTGTAATTTATAGTAATACTTTTTACATAAATTTTAAAATAATAGAGTATATGCTATTGCTTTTCTTTTAATTATGTGATGTCGATAGAATTTGAAGAGATAATTTTTTTCTATGTTATTTTTAAATATTTTAAGTTATTAATTATTGTGATTATAATAATTTTAACATAATTCTCAAATATGTAACCACAAAAAGAATAAGAGAAATAAATTAAAACAAAGAAAATACTAAATAGCAAATGAAAAATGAGGATTTGACATAGTAAAGTAAGCCCATGAGAAAAAGTACACCTCTAAAGCAAGAAGATACAAATGTTTAAGGAAGAAAAATAATAGAAAGTTCTCAAAATATCCTTGTCAAGCATGTTGACGAAGACAAGCCTACTTGTAGACTCTTCAAATAAGTAATAAAAATAATTATTATTTTGAGAAACTTTCGTAAATAATGTTATTTGTGTTTGAAAAAATAGTGAGAGATTTTACTTAAGTACGAAATAGAGTAATGTTATAGTTTCAAAATGTAGCAAAATATATTGTATCTATGACTAACTCAGTACACATAAAAAGTATATTTACGCGTATATTGTATTTGCCCTCACTATAAATATATCTGCATGTATATAATATTTCTATTCAATTATTTCCATGCGAATAATTAGTGTATCCGTATGTATCTGCTATAATTCTAAACAATCGTTATATTTGACAATCTTTTTAAACTACTTTTGTTTCGAGGAAATATATGCCTTAGTTTATCGTAGGGGTGTGCATTTGGTTTTTCGGTTTGGTTTTCCACTATTTGATTTAGATTTTTCGGTTTTTGGTTTTGTAAAAGTGTAACCCAATCGGTTTGGCTTTTTTTGATTTGGTTATTCGATTATGTCAATAATTAATAACATAACTAAAGTAATAATATTTAATCCCTTAAATATACTTTTTAATATAAATCATATGTAAAACTTAAAACACAATACTTATAAGTATACCTATTATAGATGTAGTTCAAACATAAAATATAAACGTAATCATCATGAAAGGCAATAACCAAAAAGGGACAAAATTGGTTAACTCCAACTTAATTCTAAACCTAAACATTATATATATATAATTCGGGGTTTTTCGGTTTTTCAGTTTTTATTTTTTAAAATCCGAAACCAAACAAAGTAATTTATTAATCCAAAACCAATCCAAAAAATCAAAAAACCAATCCAAATAAAAATTCGGTTTGATTTGGTTTGGTTATTCAGTTTAATCCGAATAGTGCACACCCCTAGTTTATTGTGTGACGTAATTTTTTTTATATAATATGTAAATTATGATTATTTTAATGAAAGAATGTCATTGATAATTACACCTGAAGTATAGTTCTTATGACCATGGTTAAGTCATTAATTTTAGCTTTATTTTATTTGAACATGTAAAATAGTTGGACATTTATTAATTATTCTAAATCTAAATACAATTATTTAATTATTAGCCACGCACTCAGAAAATAAATAAAAATATATTATTGAGCTGGTCATTTATAAAAAAATTAACAATATAGAATAATTGGAAAAGCAAGAAGTCGCAATATAATGACTTCTTTTCATATTGATCATTTCATTTATCTTGATTAATTTATTTTCATATTATATATACATCTCACCAATAAGGTAAAAATGGGGGAAGGAATTGCAAGGTAGAAAATCAAATTCACACGACAAGGTGAAAGTTCGGGTAATCAGTCATCAACTAAACTATTAAATTTTTTTAAATTAATATGAAAAAAATGATGATTTGTTTTCTGACAAAAAATATTCATCCATCAAAATAATAATTAATAAATAAATATTATTGTTTTTATATCTTTAATTAGCAAATTATAATTATATTTATCGATCGATCAACTGCGTAACTCATGAATTATGAGCTGATTTGCCTCCTGGGATGCAGAAGAGGTGAATGGATCCGAGCCCATCAGAGAGCCAGTTTGACCCAACGGCCCAACAGTGTGGGCTTGGGCCGATTATGGGCTAGGTTGTGTGGGTTCATTTCACTTGACCACTCTAAATGCAACGTAAAAATTTCACGGGGCATCTTATTTAGTCGCTCCGATTTAACTTGTATCTATTTTTGTTTGAAATATTATTCTGGTATTCAATATTTACGTAGCTTAAGATAAACTACTCTTTTTCTTAGCTATTGTATAATAGTATTGTTTTTGTATAGCAATTGAAGTATAATGTTTTGGAAAAGTGAATCTTGAATTTCGAATAATTAAAAGTGAATTTTAAATCAAATGAGTTATGTTTGAAAAAAAAACTTTAATTAAAACGCTGGCAATTATCATTATTATTAAATGAATTTGTTAGATTTATTGTTGTTTGGAGTTCAATGAACTATATAACTATCATAGAATAAAATAGCATGCAAAAACTTAGCTAGTAGCTACCAAACTATAATAATAGTAATAATAAACTCAATTAATCCTACAAGTGAGATCTAAAAATGATAGAATATATATAAATTTTATCTTTATTTGTATGAAATAAAAAAATTATTTTCAATATACAATTAACGACTGTCCAATTATGGAAAAAATCATGTCAAAACATGTGAAGATGAATTGAACATTTAAGAAGAAAGACCAAACATGTGCTTTCATACTCACATGATAGTTATATAGTTCATTCATAGGTCAAAATCAGAACTAAATAATTTAGTTGTCAAAAAATGACAACACTTACTGTACTTTAGCCACATATGACTGAAGTTTGTTTAATTTTTTTTTATAATTAATTCGAAGTTTGATAAAGTTAATCTTAACAAGTCATATCAAATTTCGAATAAAAACTCTAATGTTTGATCTTTATATAGCTACACTTTTGATAAAAATGTCCAAATTTTGTCAAAACTTCAAATGCGACACAACTTTTGTCGTAAATGTCTGAAGTTGTATCTGAATAAATTTGTAAAAATAATAATTAAAATTACAAATATAAATTAAATAACGACCTCAAAAATGAATATTTATACACTTCACCAAAAGCAACCAAATATACAATGAAAATGAAGTTTTTTAATATACATTTCTACTACTGATTTCTTGTGAAAGGGTCATACAATTCAAAATTGATTTAGAATTTGAACATTATAATTTCATATTAATCAGACTATAACTAGAAGCTGATTTTGAATTTGAATAATTATGATTTCATATTAATCAGTCTCTAGAGCGAATATCAGATATACGGCGGAAACAAAAAAAAATTCAATCACTCATTATTTATCCTTTTCATAACTCACTATGAATTTTGTTTTAGTCAAACAAAGTATAACAACCACTAGTAAGTTTGTTTTTCATTCCTTCAAACATTCCTCATTATATTCTTTTTACAATAAAACTTCAACTATTTACTTTCTCCTCCCTCCCTCTACCCTTCATCCATTATTATTGTATAAGAGAAATGAGAGCAATAAAATGAATAAAAATCCACATGCATATATCTTGTATCTATTATTTTTTTCAAAAATTTGAACCAAAATTTGAAATACTCAAATCAAATATGCAATTGAAAGAATTCAAATCTCATGATATTTATGATCATATGGATGATCCACAAAAGATTACAAGATCATCTTCAAAATCTAATACAAATTCATGTACATTACCAAAAAAACAATACAAGAAATTAGAAGATAAGAGGAGAAAACGTGTTGCTTCATACAAATCATATACTATTGAAGGTAAAATCAAGAATTCTATACGCGATAGCTTGCGTTGGATCAAGAATAAATATTCTTCTATAGTGCATCGTCATTAAAAATATAAATTTGTGACGGGATATTTATGACAGATAAGACTTGATCTATCGTAGAATTATCAATGTGGAAGAAATTGAATAACATAACCTTCATTTTTATTTTCTTGGATGAACTTTTTGTTTAGACATGAGGTATATAATTCTTTTCAATGTAAGGTTGTTTTGTAATTCATGTTTATTGTAATTACAATTGATTGGTGTTCAAAGATTTATGTTATGATGGAATTTGGACTTATGTTAATTGATTATAGTCTGGAAATTGAAGGATGGTGACTTGGCCATGGGTTGATAAAACAATAGTCCTGATTACTCTCTTCGTTTCAATTTATTTGTTCTATTTTAATTTTTAGTCTACTTAAAAAAAAGGAGAAACTATCTAATTATACAACCATTCCTACAATATTTTACTAATTCTCTCTATAGTTGAAATAATTACATTTATCTCACTAATTAATAATTTGATACCATATTTTAAAGTCAAATACACCTAAATACATATTTTTTGCTACAAGATACACTGAAATAAGGAGAGAGGTGATTGAGAACATGAGGAAAGCAAGCGAGATTTGTCTATGCATCACAAATATATGTGAATCATACAAAATACACATTAGCATACATGTATTTGGTGTGATTCACATGTATCTAAGATACCAAATATACGTGCGACAGAGGAGAGTGGCGAGCGAAATAGGAGGGAGGCAAGCGAGATTTGTCGATGTATCCCAGATACATGTAAATCCACTTACAGTGTATTTAGAACAAATTACACCTAATTTTAACCTCATGTATCCCGAGATACATGTATTTTGATGTATATGGACGCACCAAAATCTATAAAATTCGTAATATTACAAACTAGTGTGTATCTAAGTAATTAACTCCTAAACTAGTGAGATTTATGTAAGTTACCCTAAAAAGAATGTCTCTTCTTTTTGGTAATTTTGAAATTTCAACTTTCCATATAACATGTTTAAGACCACAAAATGAAAAGATATTTTAATACATTCTACATATTTGACAACAAAATTCAAAAATGTTCTATACTTTTTTAAACATCATATTAAATTAAATTTAAACAAACAAATTAAAATGGAGAGTACTAGAGTTCTATTTATCATTCCATAAGCAAAGTAACATGACATGTTCCCAAGATGTACACTCTTCAATGGTCCTAAACTCCATATTCTTCTTCAAAGAAATAATCAAAATTTATATCAGACCAATTATTATCAAATTTATGTAAACATTCATCATGTTGTTGTAGAAATACAATTTCATTTTGTTCATGTGGCCCTTGTTCCTCAAAGGTCCATACCCCATTACACACTTGTTATTTGGGTACAACATGAATGTCTTTGTTGTTCTTGTCTTCTACTTCTTCTTCTTCACTTCTTGGCTCATGTATCATTGATTTTGCATGATGTTCATGTTGCTGCATGGCTAGTCCTTTGATTTCGTCCGGCGGTGATAGAGTCAGAAATTCTAACAAGAAAATTTGAAAATAAAATGTTAAAAGAGTAACATAATTGAAATTCTACCATAAGTTTTGACTTTGTGTTAAAAGGAAATTCAACAATTTATATTAGCTCTATGTTATTTTATGTGATGTTCTTTCTTCTTTAATTATAGTTGTTTTAAACGAAGGATATTTTTTTATATTTTTGAAATAGTTTTAACTTTAGAATTTTCATTTGGTCTTTTTAATGACTTAATTTTATAATTAAATAAATATCACGACATGTTTATGATTAAAAGTTTTAAAAAATCTTTATTTATTTTTTCTTAGAATTATTACTCACTCGAGCACCTTCACATGAAATGAAATAGATGAGATCATATATAAATAAGATATATTGATTTACCTAGATCATCAATATATTTTTTCGTCAACAAGGATTCAATTGAACTCCCTTCTTCGGACGACATAGCTCCATCCTTGCCTCTTAGACATGAGAAGTTGGTTTCTCGATTAGAACCTTGATCAACAGAATAATTTTCCGTTAACGGGTATTCAATTGAACTCCCTTCTTCAGACCACATAGCGGGGTCTTCAAGATATGAGGAGTTGGTTTCTCGGTTACATACTATATCAACGATATAACTTTCTAACAAAAAAGATTCAATTGAACTCTCTTCAGACCATTTATGACATGCGGAGTTGGTTTCTATATTTTCTAGCAAAAGAGATTCAAATGAAACCCCTTCCTCAGACCACGTAGCATCGTCCTTGCCTTCAAGACATGAGGAGTTGGTTTCTTGATTAGAACCTATGTCAACGACATAATTTTCCACCAAAAGGGATTCAATTGAATTCTTTTCAAACCACGTAGCATTGCTCATGCCTCTAGAACATGAGAAGTTGGTTTCTATATCTTCCGACAAAAGGGATTCAATTAAACCCACTCCCGACCACGTAGCGTCGTCCTTGTCTCTAGGACATAAGGAGTTGGATTTTCGAAGGGAACCTATATCAACATTATAATTTTTCGGTAAAAGAGATTCAATTGAATTCCCTTCGGACCACATAGCTTCGTCTTTGCTTCCAAGACATGATGAGTCATTTTTCCCAGTGGAACCTCTATCAACAACAATATTATCTTCCGGCAAAAGAGATTCAATTGATCTCCCTTCAGACAACGTATTATCTCCCCGGCTATCATGACATAACGAGGAGTTGTTTTTTCGAGGGGAACCTATATCATCAACTATATTCTTTTCGGGTAAAAAAGATTCAATTGAACCCCCATCTGACCCTATAGTTGTGCCTTGTTTTATCGAGGATTCGCCACAACTGCCATCAACCACAATTTTCGGTACATTTGCAGTGGTTTTAATAAGCTTTTTGAGGTTTCTAAAGGTGTAAATTCTCCTACGTAAGTTGGAATTCCAATAGTTCTTTATATCATTATCTGTTCGTCCAGACAAAAGTTGGGCTATCGAAGACCACCTGTAACACATAATATGAAAGCGATCACGAAAAGTTTGACAATGTTTAACCAAATACCATATATATATCAATCTTTTTGAAACATATTAAAAATGTACATCTTAATTTCGAATAATATAATTCAAAATGTCAATAACAATTCTTTAAAAACATGAAATCCCCTAATTAATGTACATCATGCATCAATATTGGAATATATATTTCAATCAATAGTTTACTAGTTAATTAATACACTAGTTTTCTTTCGAACCAAAAAGAAAAGATTGGAATATATATATATATCACAAAAATAAAAGTGGGTAGATAAAATGTTGTACATATACAATCAGACCTCTCTATAATAAATATGGTTAAGGTTTTTTTGATCGGATTTTTTTTATATCATGTTATATTATATGTTTTTATAGCAATATTTCGTTATAGCAGGCAAAATACATCCAAACAAACGTCGTCACTTAAAAAGTTTGTCTAATTTTTTTTTCCTTGACAATTTTTTTTAAGAAAATAGAAATAAAAAACAACCTATTTCCCAAGGTGCTATGCAATTTGACAATGATTTCATCTTCTTCTGCAGTAAATTTGCCTCTCTTCAAATTTGGTCTCAAATAATTTGTCCATCTTAATCTGCAACTCTTTCCACATCTTGATAAACCTTCATTTAATCATGTAAAAATACTTGCATTAATTACTATAATTAGTAATTAATTATAATATATATTAATTAATGTAACACACTAGAAAAATAAACAAACTCTCATCTTTATGAGCTATTGTTGATCAAGCAAAACAAAATGTAATTATATAAAAAATATTTTAAAGAAATTAATCTATAAATTTCTTTCTAGCTAGACACTCTTTATATTTTATACTTTATTAGAGATATCTAACTGGTTCGAAATAAACAAATCAGTCAATAACATGATCTTTTTCAAAATAGATATTTTTTTTTACTTCCAAAATATTATAAAATAGCGAGAAAGATAGTCAGTCCTCTTAAGCTAGCTGCTAATAGTATTGGCATAAAAAATGTGATAAAGATGAAAAAAAAACTCCTTAAAAAACACGAGTGACATTCCTCCTTAATCAAGGGTCTCAAATTTGAATCCTACTGGATACGAAGTCTTTTTTTTAATTAATTACCAGCATTTTTGGGAAGAGACCTCCATGAACCTTCTCCATTAACTTGAATATACTTCACTAATAGTTCATCTTCTTCATATGTCCATTTTCCTTTTTTTAGCCCAAATTTTTCACAAGAAGGTGCCTTCACCATTTCCTTTTTTTTTTTTTTTTTTTTTTTTTTTGTATATGTTCAAAAATTTAAAGGTATAGATTAGGAGTGGATTTATAAAGAGATATTTGTGGTGGGGTAGGCCAGGGGCGGATCTACAATATCAATTATTTATTCGATATATTCAATCTATTAGCTTTATTTGCATGTACTATAAATAAATAATTTATTTCGAATTCAGCAAGTAAAAAGGATAATAAGTTTAGAATTAGTGAACTTAAAATTTTGATGGCGAGATTTTCATGTGATCAAGGATAATAAGTTTAGAATTAGTGAACTTAAAATTTTGATGACGAGATTTTCATGTGATCGAGGGCCTTTATAACCAAAACTTAACTTATAATATACACCATCAGTATAAAAAAAATTAATCCATATGAATTTTAGCATGTAAGAAAGTTTCATGCCTTATTATTAATGTTACGTATTTAATAATTGGAAAATATCTCAATATATGATACTGTAATTAATAAATTTAAAATACATGAACTTAAATTAAATTTGAATTCGCACAAGACAAGCAACAACAATAATAACAAACGTAATATTATAAATAGAGTTAGAAGAGGATAGTATATACTATATACATAGATCTTACTCGTACCTTAAAAGATAGAATGTTGGTTTCAATTGACTATCGACTTAATAATTATCCCACGAGACAAGCAAGAATTTTTTTTTAAAAAGCAAACAACCTTCAAAGTCATGATTATGACCACCAAAGAATGTGATGCAGTTGATGAAGTTTCTCATCTCTTAATCAAATATCTCGGATTCGAGCTTGAATATGAAAAAAATCTTTATAAAAAGCGTTTCCTCGGAATAGGGACTTACACACCACAAATTCAAAATAATGTCGATATCAAACAATAAATAATAATAAAAAAAGAATTCATTATTGTGAATCACTCCTCAAAAAGGCTACAATTATAAACACTTTTTCATTGCAGATTTTGTCACTACAATATGGCTATTGATCATAAATACGTTCTAAATAATAATGGTTAAAATGTGTACTTTATAATATAGAAAAATTGACACGTGTAACCCTAGTTGAGCTTGCATAATTTATATCTAGTTATTTTCAAGACAAGTGACTTAATTCAGAAAGGAATTTGTGTCCATTTGATAATAGCATAAACCTGTCGATCAATTTGAGCTCGATTGATATTTATATATGTTTTTTAATTTTGAATGTATATACGTATATATTTAAATTTGTATAAAATTAATAAGTATAAATATTTGCATCCTACCTGGCACTTTTTGTGTCGTTCAATTTGTCTGAGATGACATCATGTAGAATGTGTGTATCTATTTATTCAATTTTATATAAATTTAAGTGACTACTTATACATATACAAATTAAAAGATATAAATATCGTTTACGTATTGTACCAGAATATATGGACCACATAATTTAGTTATCTATGTTTTGGTTTGGTAAAAAGGATATTCTTTTGAACAAAAAATTACATTAAAAGAAAAAAAACATCTCAACCGTTATATGTCGTTGGTTTGGTAATAAGTAGTGCGGGTACAATTTTGTTCATCTCTTCATTCTTCTTTCTAAAGTTCCCCATAATTCAAATCCATAAAAGGATTTGCGGATCTTCTTGAAGTATTTGATTATCAAGAATAGTTTGGCATATTTTTATCTCTTTATAAATATCTCAAGAGTTTAGGGGATATTCGAGATCACTTTTTGATGTTTTCATGATTTCTTTGTGAATATCCAAGAATTTATGAGATATTCAAGATGTCGTACGTCATATTGAATATTAAAATAAAATAAATGGAAGTTAATTTGTATAAATGATTTATAATTGAGTTAAGCAATATATATCGTTATTAGGTTAAAAATATACATCTGTTCGTCATAAATTTTAAAGTAAACATAATTTTATTGATAAACATTGTGATTTGTGGGTACAAAAATGTTTATCTCTGTTAAAAATATATATTTGTTTTCCATAAATTTTAAAGTGATAAAAATTAAGCAGTCACCAAAAAAAATTATAATTTTATTTATAAACATTGTGATTTGTGGGTACAAAAATGTTTATATCTTGATTCTTTTTTCTTAAGATTTCTTCGTGATTCGACAGCTGTTAGTGGCGTATTTCTTGAACTAGAATAATATGGACCTTCAGTTGATCTCCACTGATATTTATGAATATTTCATTAACTCATGAAATTTTCGAGATTTCTTTTTAAGAGAATATATTACACTTAATAGAGACATGAAGTATAATTTAAAATAGGGTTTTTGGAGACTATTCTATTTTAAATTATACATCAATTAACATATTCTTATTTCTAAGATGGAGATAAATTTTGTAGCTCTAAATCATTGATGATCAAATCTTCAACTAAATAACTCTAAATAATTTTAACACTCTTTCAAAATTTAAATAATTTTAATTTATTCAGACTCGTAAATAAGTTAAATTGTAAAATAATAAATGCACTTAATAAGTTGTTGTTTGAGTCATTTAAATTATGGAAAAGGGTCAAAATTGCCCCTGAACTATGCGAAATAGACCACTTGTACCCTCCATTATATTTTGGGATCAAAAATACCCCCGCAATTATCCCAGGATACCACAAATACCCTCAAGAGTTAACACCCCAATTTTTTAGTGACGTGGCAAGCCACATGGGACTAATCCCTCCACCTAAGCATTGCCAACTAAGATTCACTACAAAAGAACTTGGCTTTGTCGCCACAAAATCCCAAAATATTGCCACTAAAGGTTATGAGTGATTTTTAGTGGCAACTAAGGCTCCAACAACTATTCGCTAGTAAAACCTATTTTTTCAACAAAAAAATATGATAATTAATTTTCGATAGCGATCTAATTTTCTAAAATAAATAACTTGCAATATCCATATTAAAAACATCCAATATTACTACGAAAAATAATCAAAATTACTTCTCGATTCAAATCTCCTATTATATATATATATATATAATGCATCATTGTACATTTTATACATTTACATATGACATAAAAATAAAACATATAGTGTCTTCAAACTCCTACTTAATCGATATCATATTTGGTTTTTTAAAAACAATGAAGAAAAAAACACAAAATTAGAATTTAATGTTAAAAACTTTTAGTGACGATTTTCTGGGCTTTTGTGGCGACTGTTGTTGCCGCTAAAGGTCTAGTTCTTTTGTAGTGAATCCTAGTTGGCAACGCTTAGGTGGAAGGATTAGTCCCACATGGCTTGCCACGTCAACAAAAATTTGGGGTGTTAACTCTTGAGGGTATTTGTGGTCTCTTAGGATAACAACAGGGGCATTTTTTATCCCAAAATGTAACGAAGGGTATAAATGATCTATTTCATATAATTCAGGGGCAATTTTGATCCTTTTCCGTTTAAATTAAGACCTATATGTCGTAGAACAAAAGTTTTAAAAGGAAAATCAGATCTGAGATTTAAAATTAAAAGGAAATATGAATAACACTGACAGACACTTTTCCAAGCTATCAATATAGATTATTTTTTACGGTCATTAATCAGAGATTTCAAATTTTCTTTCTAGATATATAAACAATTTGAAAGCGGCGTTCTCAAAATGAGTCAGTATACGAATTTGAATTAGTCAGGCTCTCATATGAATATCAAATGAAAAAAAATCAAACTATTAAATGACTTCACGCACAATGGCGAATCTAGATTTTTCATTTAGAAAATTCGAAAAATAAAAATGTATGAGCCTAAGATTTGAACTCCTAAACTACTAAATCAACCTTACATATTTCGGAGATTCAAAAATTTATATATACAGTGAAACTTTTTGTCGACAAGATCAGATGAACACTCCCCCGACCCTCTAGATCCGCCCCTATCACGTGTCAGTAAGGGTGAACATTTGCATGTGCATGGAGCTGTTGTTCTCTGTAACTAATTACTTTATACTATAAATAACTTAATTAAGTAAAAGTTACTAAGCTAGTTGTAACAACCAGTCTGTCTGTTTGGATGTATTGTAATTAATTGTAAAGACTAAAATTAAGGTATCCTATTAATTTGGGACCAAACTAATGATACCACGTGCATCTAGCTAACTAGTGAGCAATAATAAACATTGAATATATATATATATATAGCGGCGTAGCTACACTCATGTCAGGGTGTTCAATTAGACAATCTTCGTCGAAAATTTATATTGTATATACAAGTAAAATGATAAATAAAATTATTAAATAACATATTCCGAATAGTGGACACCCTTGACACAACAATATGATGTAACCCAATGGTTTCAAACGCATTGAAAGAGACACCCAAACTTAAAATATTCGTGTGTTTGAACATCACTAGTAGCAAATTTTCACTTTTTAAGAGGTTATACAAAGGATTAAGCATGCAGACCAAAATGAGGTTATAGAAAGGATTAAGCATACGCAGACCTTGAACCTATCTAGGTAGAATGCCTATTTCTGATAGATCCTGAGATCAAGGAAAAAACAGTCCAAAACAATATAAAGAAAGAAATAACAAAAATAAAAAAAGTCATGACAAAATACTATGGACAATCTAACAAATCATCCTCTAATAACAGTAATCAAAGTACAAAAAAGTAACAGACAACTATTAATAATACGACTATAATACAGAGATAGAAGTAATACAACACTTAACTATCTAACTAATGACCCGACTCGCCCCCCCCCCCCCCCACCACAACCCACACCCTAACCCACCCAAAAAAAAAAAGTCAAAAATGAGTTGCCTATCTTTAGAGTAAGTCATAAATCTCACATGGCGTAACGTGTTGTTTGGCTTTCCCATTGGATATATTAAATTAAATTAAGGGGAAAAAATGAATATATATGTATATATAATATTTTACCGACAACTATTATATTATATTCCTCAAAATCATGTGTGGATATTGAATTCCCTATCCTTTTCATTATCCTCTTTCTTATTTATTTATTCACTTTGTATTAATTAATTGATTTTCTAGTTTCTCATATGCTTTTTCTTTTTACCTCTCATCATTTTTTCCTCTTCTTGTAAGAAGAAAAAGCAATATGTGAAAATCATGAGGGGTGGAATAAGGGCGGAGCTAGAGGGGCGAAAAGTGTTCATCGTTGAAAAATGACATTATAGTTATAAGTTTTCTTTTTGGAGTAAATACAATATAAGTGATAATATCTTTTATGAAAATCATGTATCTGCCAATATAGCTTGAGAGGGCTTAGAGAAAGGGCGCCCGATAGGAGTAAGAAGTTTCTCCAAACCCATTTTCGGTAAAAAAAAATCACGGTATACAAGGTTAAAATTATGGATCTTCTTGATTTATTCGTGCATTTACTTCTTCATGTTTTAAACTTCCTTAGTGAAATTTTTTAACTACACCGCTCTACGCTTTGGTACAAAAATGTCATTGTTAGTGAAGTCATTCACCTCAATTTCATCTAAAGTTATTTTTCAACTAGTCCATTTTGAATTATCGGATGTATAAAGAATAAAAGACAGTCCGACGCACTAAACTTTCATTATATGAGGAGCTTGAAGAATATTAGAAGAATGAAATCGCATCGACTTTATTGTACGCAGTATTATCTTACATATGTACATAATAACAGAACACTTGAAATGAGATTCAACTAAATATCAGAAGTTGCATACAATAGTGAAATTACACTAGAAAATCAATTGGAACTACTACTAATGTACATATTTAATACATTTGATTCTTTCCATAACCCTAATAATACCAAATGAAAGAACCAACAGAAACAAAATAAACCCTAGAGAGACATGTGCTGCTACACAGCTTTATTACTGAGCAATTTACAAAGTCACAACTGTTGTAAGGCAACAAATCAGTGAGTCTAACCGAGTTGACGAGAAACAGAACGAATCCTTTTTTACAGTTTCCTCGTCGTGCTCTTCGTGTTACCTAATATAATAGTTTCTTTACATCATTGACAATTCGACGAATTCCTTCAAGCGCCAACTTTCTGTGCTTTTGCATCTGGAGTTTTGAGAGGTTCAGCATGATGTTTCCCCTGTTGTTGAGACCAGTAGGCATGGGCAGATAAGACTCTGTCCAGAAGTTCCTGGGGAACAGGCTCGCCTCTTCGTTGTTGCGGGGCAATGCTTGCTGTATGTACTAATGTCTTCCATTTATCCTATATAAACAAAGCACCACACATCACATGGATGATGGGAACAATCATTAGCATTTGCTAAATAAAGATTAAAAATTAGTGAGATCTATGCTTATCTAGAACAACTCATATGTTCCCCCTTTTGCTTTCTAGGCAATCATTCAGAGCTGTCATTAGATTCATTAAGCCATTATAATACAATTTACAATATAATAAAACTATGGATTGTCAAAATATGGAAAGCATCTTGTCATATGACGAGAGACCTTTTCTCGTGTTACTAAATACTCCTCCCATTTCATTTTATATAGCGGTATTTTATGGTCTTAAACATGTCATGACATACATATGGCTTTAAGAGCATATCTTCTAAAAGGTAAAACGGAAATTTTAAAGTTCCTAAGTTTCAAAATGTCTCGTTTCAAAATATAGAAAAGTAACATTCTTTTTGGACAGACTAAAAAGAATTTAGTGCCTTAAAATTGAAACAGAGCAAGTATCTAAGACGTGGGATGCGAAGTCCAAATGATAATGAAACCTTGACCATTATTTGCTAAGAACAATATGTAATAACATCAAGGATGTAAAAAAACTAATTTTCTCAAGAACTGGCATAATGCATGCAAAAGGAATTGCTACAATAGAATCCTCAGAAACAATAATGGCACCAATACGATGTCTAACCTTCAAGTCAACATAAGTTCGGTGATCAGCATTATCAAAAGCACGCATTTTAACATCACGCCACCTGCATTATCAGAAATTATTAGAAATGCAGTTCTCTAGTGGACAACAAACTCTAAACTGTTTTTGCTTGCAAGGAGGATCTAAAGTTCTCATACCTTCCAGTTCCAAGATGCTCCACAGCTTCAACTAGCGCTTCTACTTCTGCAACTGAGAATGGTCTCCGTATTCTACGTTGTGAAAGTTCAGAACGTTTACTTTTTTGGCTCAGCGGAACCATAGCAAGTGCCTCTGCAGTAACTGAAGGAACTATCACCAAGGCTCTAGAATCTGGAATAGATACATCAGTTGATGAATCAATAGGATTTGTAGGAGATAGCTCTGATGGATGGTTATTCTCATTGTACTTGCACATCTCAGTCTCTAGAGGGTCTGCTGAAGCGTTGTGAATCCCCAATTCCAATATAGGACTAGGTCGCCGCCTGAGCATAAATATAACTAATTAGTCTTAAACCCAGTCAATTTCCTAAATGGTAGGCAAAAAAAATTTGCAACTAGAATTTCTTTCCAGAGCAACACTATGCAAAAACATAGGAGTGCTAAACTCTTCGATCATACCTTGTTAGTTCCTGATCTGCAGCATATGTTGATGAAGCCAGAAGTTTATTAGGAGATGATGATGGAGAAACTTGGGTGAATCTAGGCTCCAAAGTGAAACCCAAATTATCGAGGTTGCCGTTCTGGGAAATGCCAGCCTGCTCCAGTGTTCTATTGTCATCTCTGACCTTCTTTCCCTGGAGAACCACCCCAACCCGTAATCCACTTTCCAGTATAGCGGTAACTGCCTCCATAACCGTTCTCTGCATAAGAAAATTAGCATTTAGCTTAGAGAACTTCCAATTCTACAACAGATAAAACTTTCTAACATCACCACAAATCAATTTAGTTACAACTGCCAACATTATCATTCCTTAATTTAATGCAAGCTTTCTGCATATCAGAGAATTCTTAATTAAGCGACTTCAGAGAGATATTAAATGACAAGAAAGATTAAATGAATAACTGTATTGACTGACAGATGCAGCAAGAACAATAATTTTCAACATTCAGCACAAGCATAAATCGTCAACTGAAGTTCCTTAGTCAACCTAGGGAGGTGGGGGATTATTGTATACAACAGAGCAGGAGGAAAAGAGGACACCCTGAATACCTTCAGCGAGCCAACTGTTGCAGTTTCAGGAACCTCAATATAAAGCTCCGGCACCTTGAAGGACTTGATGCTAAATTTTACTGAAAGGATAAATTGGACTCAAGTTAGATGTTTTATAGAAGATAAAAAAGCATGGTATCAAAGAGGGAAAATTGAAAAAACAAATGAAATCCAAAATCTCTTACCATTAGGGTCCTTCTTGTGATGATTGTTAACTGGAGCTGGATCAGTAGTTCCTGTAAAAAGCAATACAGAATATTACTTAGTATGACTACATAAACCACCAGGACCTTCAATTTCAATTTCAAGATCAATAGTAAAGTATTGACCTCTCGGTGGGATGGCATGGGAGGTATTAATGTCTCGTTTGATTTCCTTGTCAGGTGAATTTGTCACGCTTTCACTACTGGCCTCCTGGTAATATGCAACAGCAAAGCCATGGTTGCTCAATTTCCGTCTCTTGGAAGGAACTTCAAGTTGGCATCTCTTGCGTGCACGTACACTTTTCCTACTGAGGTAAAAGGACTCCACTCCGCCATCTAAACCACCAAATCCATGTAGTTAGAAAATGACATGAAGTGACAATAGAAACATGTATAAGAAAAGCTTAAGCTGGCAAATTATCAGAGGTGTCAGGTATATCCTAACTTACTTGTGTAAGATCGCTCATATTCCTTCAACTTAGGAGCTGCTTTCCAGTGTCGAGATTTCAGCATCTTCCTTATTCTTCTGTATCCAAGTCGTGATGTCGTCCTAAAGGCCCTTAACTTGGTGCTATATCTATAGCAGTCAAAAGAATTTTCGTCATCATCTCTAATACCTAACTTTACACTGTTCCTGTGCTTTACAAAAGAAGCACTAGGAACCGAATCCCTGTACAAGGGTAACTGTACACTACCGTCTGAGTTAAACAAACCACTGTTATTAACACATTCTTCAATTGGATTCTTTACACTACAAGTGTTAGTCACAGTTACGTCCTCTATCTGCTTGCTGTCATCATCTAAGTGCTTTTGAATTCCTGTCCTGATTTTACCATCACATGGAACTTCAAGACTAGAGGATCCACCTTCAATTTTGGGGTGGAATTTTCCATCAGGTATATTGACCTCCTTGCAGTTTTCCAACTTCAAGTCAGCGTCAGAGCCTATAACAGTAGAAGTATGCTCCAAGAAATAATTATTTTCTGCATGATGAGGTTTATCGAAACAATGTTTCAAATTCTGATCTTGGGCTGCAGTTTCGGATATATAATCGCTTTCTACACAACTCCCCTGGTCGAGGCACTCTGATTTCACAGCTTTACCTTCTTCCACTTGTTCACTTTTAATACCATCCCTGCCATCAGCAATTTCATTTTTCCCTTCTGCTGCATTACTGGAAGTGGAGCTTTCGCTCTCCAGTAAAAGCTTCCCGGCAACAGCCGCCAATAATTCAAATGCACAAATTTGATCATCATCCAATTTTTTACAGGAACGTCTCCTCTGAAATGATTCAGAATCGCAGACGATATTTAGAAAAGTATATAAATACAAGACTTGTAAAAGATCAGACAATTTAACAATTTCAGCATCCTTACTCTAACTGATCTAGGAGCTTTAGGTATAACTGGAACTTGAAAGCCATTGAAACCAAAATCTAACTTCTTCTTATACACCATATCTTCAGAAGCATGCCAACAAGTGATCACCCAATGCAATAAACCAATGTCACTAATTTCACCGATCTACACCAAAAAAAAAACAGTTTTTTATCAATCATACCATTAAAGCATTGACCAAAGACAGGATATACATCACTCCAATGTTCAAAAGTTAAGAACTTCAAGTGACTACAGATACAAAGGCACATAAAAAATGCAATATCATTACATAAAGCAAACATATTTTTCACATAAGCCGAGTGTCTATCGAACACAATCTCTCTACCCCACAAAGGAAGGAGTAAGGTCTGCGTACCTCCTACGCCTACCCAAACCCCGCTTGTGGGATTACACCAGATACATTGTTGTATTTTCCAAATGCACTTAGCTGATCCACAAATACAAGGAAACCATACATCTAAACGAACATCAATATATGCAGAATTCGAGATCCTTCCACTAGCCACGAGTATATATATGCTAAAATGCTTACTATACAACTCAAAAAAGATCAACCACTGTTCTTCAAGAAGTAATCAGCACTACAAAAATGCAACAACAAAAAAAAACCAAAACTTTCAACAGAACACTAAAGAAAAACCTCCCATTTTATATAAGAGATCCATCTCTACAAACCCAAATTCCAATCAGGCAACAATTCAGAAAGAAAACACAATTTCTTTCCCAGTTTCAAAATTTTGACTTTTAATCCAACCAACAAAACTACACCTCAATCAAAACTAACAATCAGCAATATCCATTCTACTTCATTTTCGATTCACCGATAATAACTATAAAATCAAACCCAGTTCCAATTCTCACTCAAATTCAATAATTTCAACAATTTTCGCTTAAAAACATCAAATTCCACACAATCAAACTGAAAACCGAACAAAATTCAGTAAATCCGATCAGATCTCCCCGTGATCAACCTGAATTTTCACCGTAAAACTCAACCAATCTCCATCACCATAAAAAACCCATCAAACCCTTGTTGAAAACAACACAAAAAACTGCATCTAACAAAATTTCAAAAAAAAATCCAAAAAACAGAGCATAAAAACCCCCAAAAAAAAATAGAAAAAATTACCTGAGAAGAAATCTATGTATTATGTATGAGAATTATGAATTTTCAAGCCATGAAAAAAAATGCTAAAGAAGAAGAAGAAGAATTTGTACTTGTTTGTTACAACATTTTTTATTTACTTTTTTTGTTGGGTAAGTGAAATTGTGGACAGGATTGAAAAACCTCTGGGTTTGGTAAAAACCTCCCTTCTCACTTCTCTCTCTTTTGTACTATTTCTCTCCCCCCTACCCCACTCCCCCCACCTTAGCCCCCCCACCCACCCCCACAATTAGTTTGTCTTAAAATTATTTTTAATAAAAATCCTTTTTTTTTTTTACGAAAGTGTTATCACGAATTTTTACTTGATGAAAGATGTTTTCTGTAAGGTGTTTTATATCGACAAGGCAAAGAGAAAGCGGTTTAATAAGAATAATTTCAAATCAAAATTGTCCTCCATCTCGTATGTAGAAATGATTGACAAACATGTCATTACATAATCATGATATCGAATATGAATGATCGTTATCAGGAATCTAAATTGATTTTAGGCTGTACATCTGATTTTCCTAGGATTGTAGTTCAATCGGTTAGAGTATCGCCCTGTCAAGGCGAAAGTTGCGGATTCGAGCCCCGTCAGTCCCGACGGATTCAATAAATATATTTATCTCTCAATTTTTTTGTGAAAAGGGGGCAGGGAGCGTTATTTCATTCCCAACAGGGGATCTTTCTTTTTTTCTTTTTTGTTTCACATTTCTTATCAAAGGAACTGAAAGCCCCATATATGTTATGCTAGGATGAGTTAGGCTTTTAACAGCATAAGTAAGGATACAGTAAAGTAGATGGGGTATGTCCTCTTTTAATCAACGAATCTCGATTTTGCCCCTTGGTTATTATGATATTATCTTTTAGTAAACTGATTTATTGTACTAAAAAAAATATTTTTTTAAGAATGAATTGATTGTTTACAGAAATATATTGTAAATGATATATAAAAAGGGTTTGAGTGAGTATTTTGTTACTTTAATTATTTTATTTCAGAATAATCTAATTCGAGATTATTATTCCATCAAGAGACAAGGAATATCTTATCTCAGTACTAATAATTATTAATCTTAGGATAAATTATAACACTCTTTGTAACCAAACAAGAAATTAAGGGGTATAAAAAATTTATCACAGGATTATCTCCCTTTCCATCATACGAAACGTGGTAGGAAGCGTTTTCTCTCATGTAGCATTGATCCAAATGAGTCAGAATCTAATATAAATATTGAATACCAATTTATTTATTTATTTTGAAAAAAACATAATACCATTAGTTATTTCTAAAATATAGTTAATATGACTAATTTAGTAAAATAACTTTATTCTAATAAAAGGGACACTCTCATTTTAATTGTTTAGGCGCATATATAGAAATATTATTTTATGTATTTATCTATCTTTTAAGAATATATAATCGTGTTATCTCATAAATCGCCGTGAGCTACTTGCCAAATTAAGTGGATTGAAGAAGATTAAACTCATTTTTATCTTAAATTTATCATCTTAAAAGTCCTTTATGAAAGCTCACATCTTTGATATGTGATAGCTACGTAATATTCTTAATTTATTTATTTAAATATATCAATTTTTGATCAAAATATAATTAATTGTTCTATTACAAAAGCTACATATTGATAGTGGTGAACTGGTGATAGATGATTTCTTAACGAAAGTGCTAAATCGTTAACGGACTATTAAAAGAAAATGAAAGGAATTATTTTTATATTTAAAAGTGATTTAATATTAGATGATTTAATTCACAAAAATATTTAAAATTTATTTTAGATCAAAATCTCAAAAAAAAAAATTATTTTTCCTTTTTTAAAATTCATGTTCAATCAAATAATATTACATATAAATTGAGATAACCACAATAAAAAATAATAATCATATTTGAGAGATCTCCCTTGATAAATTTTTTTGTGATACTAATTTCTTTTATAATTTATAATATTGTACTTATATCTTTTATTTTAATTTTATTATAATATAGTTACGAAGTACAATAACTTAAATTCAGCCTAAATTCTATTACTATTATCTTATTGAAAAGATCAAATTGACCATCAAATGTGATGCAACGAATTAACTAAAGATTTTGATTTCGAACCTTGAGTATAGAAAAATTCTCAATAAAAAATGATATTTCATATTCTATTCAATACAAATTTAAATTAATTAAACTCTAATACAAATCTCAAACCCTGAATATTTTTTTTTTTCATTTTTAATTTTAAAAAAAGAGGACAAAACCGGACCACTTTGGCTAAAAGGACATGAGTGTGGAATGAGTTAAAAGGGGTGTAGACCAACTATATCTTAACCCTTCTCCTTCACTCACCACCACTATTCTCTCATCATCCCATCTTTACTTTTTTTTTTTTCCGTTTCGTGCTCGATATTTATATTAAAGTTTGATTGTATTTTAATCGCGTATTATAAAGTTTATTCTTGGTATAGATGATTTCAATATCATTTTTTTTCTTTTCGAAAATTTGAATTTAAAATTTCTTATTAGAAATGGAGAAATTTCAATCATTCCACCGCAGTTAATATAGATATTCCAATTTCTTACCTAGTATAGGTTCTTCCTTCCACCACGTGTATATTTCTATTTTAAAAAATGGTCCTCTCTTATAATTTTTTCTTTTATTAAAGGTTCTCTCTTATAATTATAAAAAAAACATAAGTCTCTTAATTGATCAAATCATGTCAAATATCATGTATTTTTTAGTTTTCTTTATTTGTTGAGATTTGTAATTGATCAATTATATATACATAACCTAAGTAACCTTATTTCATATGATGCATTGTGTGTAATGCAATTACTCTCTTTGATCTATAATCAGTGATTTTTTAGCCTTTTAAAATTCGATTTAAAATAAGTGTTTTTTAAAAAATATATATTTTTTTAAAAAAACACTGTCTATTAATTCATAAATGATTCGAACAAGTATTTTAAACTTATATTCATATTTCTTGAATAAATTAAGCTGAAAAAATATAAAAAATATTTAGTGAGATAATATTCTTAATTAATGAGTATTATTAAAGTAATTATTTTTAATGGATGTCAAAATCATAAGAGGGGAAATACCAAAGAGTCCATTATGACCCACAAAAAGAAGAAAAGGATAGAATTAAATAACATAAGGTGGGACCACACTCACCAAATTAATTGGAATCTTATCAATTAGAAAACCAAAACAAACAATTTCTTACAATTTTTAACTCGTAAAAATGATTGAGTTGGTAAAATATATGATATTGTGTGATTTGCGAGTTATCCAGGGTGATTTTAAGAGGAGGCGAAGTTGTAAGTTTATACGATCCCGCTCAATAAAATATTACACTCTATATATAAGATACTTGAATCCTCTAAACACAAAATTAAAGACTGACTTAATAGTTAAAGAATTTAAAAATTCATCGATATTTATCTACTATAAGTTCAAATATTAGCGGTTGCGGGTTAAAAGATCCTTACAATAGAAAAAATAAGATATTATTACTTAAAGTTTATTGAATTAAGTAATTTAAATTTCCACCAATATGAATTTGGGGTGAAATAATTAATATGTTTCTACTTTTAATCAAAGATGCCTAATTAAATTAACTAATTTAAATTTCTGATAATAGCTGCCAATTTATTTATTTTTTATTCTTTGAAGAAGCAGATGACTCGTCAAAGGAGATAAATATTAGGTACGTCACCATTATTTTATTTCATGCCACGTTTATAATTTACAGCTGACTCAACACTTTTTTTTTTATAATGTTTCGAATCAATTTACGTACATGTTGATTAATTTTATATTTTACAAACTGTTTTTTATATTTTATGTATGATAAAACTTTATTTACTAAGTCATAAATAGCTATCAAAAACTCAAATATGAAATATCTGTTTAAGCATAAATCTCTAAATTCGTGATCAAATGGATTAGGATAAACACAAATTAGAAAAGAGTATAATCTTTTTTTTATTAAGGTGTGATAAGTAAATATAATTATATTTACATGACAGAGTATTTTTACACTATTAATAATTAATATGATCATAACAACTCATTCTGTATTTACTTACTCTAAATCATAAATTCGATTAGATTTGAATAATTATATAATGAGTTGTATTTAAGTAAAAAAAAAACAATGAATTTAATAGGCACGTGGTAGCTGAATTGACCTTTATGTACCTTTTTCTATTTTTCATTTTTGTGTATTTAATTTTGTCTTTCATATAAATTTAAAGAACTATCAATTATTGAGTTTTATTTTTATTTATAACATTGAGTTGATCGATGACACATTTTAAAAGAGCATGGATATACTCACATTTTGATATTAAACAAAAATTATGTAATAAACTATTTATAATATATGTCTTTCTCCATAAATGTTCAGCATAATTCTGGTGTTTGACTTTCATTTTTGACACCTGATTAATCTGAATTCTTATAGAAAAATGTAGCTTCACTTTAAAGAAATAAATTTAAAAGCTTTGATTAAAAATAAATAAATATTTAGCACATATAAAATTTATTCGCACTTAATATTTATAACAAACTATATTGATTTATCATAATCAAATTCTAAATTAATTATTATAATTTATATCATATATTATTTGATTTAATATTAATATCCTATATCATTTTTAAAAAAAAAACTATTTTTGAGGTCAATATAAAACCAATGAGGTCATGGTCTACCCCATCCAACCCATAAAAGTTTTTGTGGCATATAATTATGGACTTTAGAATATTCTCTTCTTTTGTTTTTATCTATTTTTGAGAATATAAATTTAGTGCCTTGGCAATAGATAATTTCCATTATCTCAAATTTTTATTTCATAAAATTAGTAAAAAAAAAAAATCCAATTTTTTAATCTGTAGTTGAATCGAAAAACTCCAAAAAGTTATTTTCACAAATTATTATTTTAAATCACTTGTAAAAAATAACAAGAACATTTTTCCAGATGATAAGCATCTCTCACCTTCAACCTGAAGATTGTAGATTTGAATCACTCGTAGAGGAAAGATAAAAAATAAAAAATCGTCGCTCAATGAAAATTCAAAGAGAAATTTTAATTTGTATTTATGTCCAAACACAAATTTTTAAAATATTATCTCCAACTTCAAAATAAGTACTATTTTATTTTTAAAAAAATTATAATTTTAATGTCCAAACGTCCATTTTAAAATAAGGCAAAAACAGGACAGGTGGAGCTAGCCATACCAATAATGAAAGAAAAAAAAAGAAACTATGGGATTTGGTCCATTTGGAAAGCATAAAAGAATACTTTACGTGAAGGTCTCAATCACATTTCATTGAAAAAGCATAAAAATAAAAAAATAATTATTTAAAATATTTCCGCTCAATATATGAATTCACGTAAAAGAATATCATATCAAACATAAAGCTAGATGTGTAAAAATCGAATCGATCGATAAATTAAACTAATAAAAGTGTTATTGGTTTATTGAGTTAACGGATTTTTAATGGTTTTATAAAAAAAAATATTGGATTATCAATTTGATATTGGTTTTTAATATTGAGATATTGGGTAAATTGATAACCTATTAAGACTAATAATTTACTACTTTTACTTGTATATAAATTTATATATTAATCTCAATACCTTAGTAGTTACCAACTTTGTCCTTTAGCCTTCAATTCACTTAACAATGACTTGAGTTCACAATTTCACATTATAAAAAATGTTAAAATCTAAAGTAAGAATCCTATTACTCTTAATTTCTCTTTGTGTTACTCTTGTATAGTTCTTTTCATGTTTGGTATTATTATTTCTATTTTATGAGTATTTATAAAGTTACATTATCGTGTTTTCGCATTAAATTAATTAGAAAAGTCATATATTTATTTTATAAGTATTTTTTTATTGGTTAAACCGAAACCGAACCGTTAAGAACCAAAATCGATAAACCGAAAACCGAAAACCGAAAACCGATAAAATATATCTTATTGGTTTGGTTATTAGTTTAACATATTTAAAAATCGAAAACTGATAAATCGAACTGATAATGCATAAAATCGAATCGAACCGAACCGAACCAACCGATTCACACCCCTACATAAAGTGTGTTTTTTGGAAAAAAAAAAACTTCATATACAAAATTCAAACTCAAGGCTTCTAATTAAGGATAAAGAAATATTTAACACCCTATTATAATCATTGTCAGTGAAATTAAAAAAACTCTGAATCTAGTTGTACCATTTATTTTCTATTTTTAATTTAATGTAAACTTTAAATTTATTTACAAAATTTTCAAATCATCAAAAATACCAATCCATTTAACTATTTAAAAATTAAACTTTCATAATATTCTATTTCTTCATTGTACGAATAAGTTAATTTATATTATAAGTTTTGTATTTTTGATTAAATAAGATCATATTTAAATAAAATAAATGAAAAAAATGTAATCCTATATTTTAAAAAAGTTTTCAATTATATAGAATTATATCCACCCACAAGCCTAGAAGCTACTAAAATAAATGAGTGGACAAAAGTGGCTATTAGTTCCATAGCTTACTTGCCCCTCTCTCCTTACTATTTCCTTTAAAATAAAGTATTTAAAAAGTGCACCAATCGTTATCGAAATTTACTAGCTTGATTAATCTGAATTTGTGTTAACAAAATTCTAATAGGGAAAAATTCTTGTCTTAGAACATCGAATTACTATTACTAATAAAAAGACTTGAGCTTCTATTTGACCATAAAATTTAACAATGAAATTTGAAATCTTGATTTGTATTGAGTGAAAATACCCGACCAGTTTTTGAAAAGTTGAAAATATTTGAGAATCAATAAAGTTTAATCAAGTTTCATGATCAAACATATATTTAAAGATATTTTAAATCAAACCTAATATAATTACACCACTAAAATTGCATCGCATGTAAAGAGTCTAAATAAAATAATTTATAAAAGAATAATTGAACCCAAAGACTTTTTAAGATAAGATTCTAAGTTAATTTGAGGAGAAGAAATAAAAAAAAAGGAAAAAAATCACTCACCTACCCACCAAAAACACTCACTTTCTTCTATGGTTTGCTCTATTTCCTATTGGAAAAAAAATAGTTCTTTCTAGTGTCTGAATCATCTTACACGCACCTTAATAAGTTTAAAAAAGAAGTAACTACTTATCAACATACAAATACCGAGTAACTATATTCATTAAGGCTTAGACAGATGGTAAGTTGTTGATATAGAATAGTAGCACATTTTCCTCTTTAAAGAAAAAAGCCAACTCGATGAACAAAGCATCCAACGTTAACAGAGTTTGGAAAAAGACCGCCGCATGACAACCTAACCTTTTCCTCTTTGATAGGCAAAAATGGAAAAGAGAAATGTGGTGCTTTTCTGAAGCTAAACCATAGAAAAGCCATTCATCCAAGTTTTCTACCAAAATCTTCCATCATTGATTTTAACATAAACATTTCAAATAGCAACAACCATACCTCAATCCCAATCATGTTCAAAGCATATCACGCTAGCATGGTCCATGAAAGGCCGCACTCCAAGGAGTGTGATGTAAACAATCTACCATAATGCAAAAGCATTAGTGGGATCGACCTTATGATACTCATTATCCATGTCGTCCCATTTGAACACATCTCAATCAAATATAACGAAAAAGATTATCTAGCACGAGACGTTCTCAACATTTTCTGCTGGCATATAAATCTCTAACAAGAACAAAATGATACTCCATAGATATTACACATTAAACGAGTTTGATAGAAATTATAAGACTAAAAAGATAAAGATCTATATTCCAATGGCAATTATTGAATGTTTTGAACTTCAACTTATGTTTGTAAATCATCCTCAATCAACTCTTTGTCTGGGTGCTGAACATCTATTTTTTCCTGCAACAAGAACCATAGTGTTGCTGTATCTCTATTCAAATTCATCTAATCAATCGATATATTAACACACTCGAATTAAGAAAACAACCAACTTGTGTTTAAGCAGCTCGAGCTTGAGTTCATGCTCCTCACCAACTTACGCTTCATATTTTCCAATGCTCCTCTAACCTTTACTAAAATGAAAAACAATACTGAGCTGATAAAAAAACCAGCCTATTCGAGACATTGTTATGCATTTATCTGAGCAAACACTTTCTTAAATATGGAGAACCAAAAACATGGCGAAGGATTTCTACCTTATGCAAATAAACGAGCTCTAATGCAAGGGTGGAGGTAGACCTCAAGTTACGGGTTTGGTAGAACCCAGTAACTTTGACTCAAACGTTGTATATATGTATTAGGAAATCCACTAAATATGTACACAAATTAAATTTCGAACTCAACTACTAGAACGGAGGTCACTATCCTACAATTCAAAACCCATACTGTCATACAGTTCAAATCCTAGATCCGTCTCTAGTCGAATGGAATGTAATTGTTCACATGACGTTCTGTCTAAGCAGAGCATTGGAGTATCCAGAAAACTAATAACATAGAGGAGCATATACAAAAAGAGAAAAGCAGAGTTTCAGTTGGAGATAAATGCTATGAAAATGATATTTTAATATTTCTAAATCAGGTATTCCACTATAATCATTTTCTCATTTTCTTTTTGTCTACTTTCGATATTTCTGTACCAATGAAGATATCATAGCAAGAGAGAGGTGGTACCTAATGACATTCAGTCGAGTGTCATTTTCTTTTTCCAGAGGTTTAGTAGCACAGTAACTCCGTCTTGCAGAGTAGCTTTCTCACCAGCTTCATAATTCCACAACTTCGAAATGATGTATCCTCCACTTGGGTTGTATACATTAATCTCAGTCAAAGCGGTTGTAACAGCTTTATACACATCCTCACCGTAAGTTTTCTTCAAGTCTTTCAGTTTTTCATCTTCATCGTCTATTACAGCCTGAAACAGCATCAACAGTATTTCAATATTTAAACCACTCGGTATAGAAAAAACTGGTGAAAAGTAGATTAAGTAAGAAATTGAAGTGTGTTTGTTTGCTTTTTTTAGTCAGACAGTAACAAATGCATACAGTGTACACTCTTGAAAATTCTAACCTATAAAGATGCATGATACATATATACACACCAGATGGTAGATATAGGGGGCCGTAGTTACTCTTTTGTCCCAATTTATGTGGCACAGATGAAATTTCGGAACTTAACCAAGTTTTTCTTTGACCGTTTAAATAATTTAAGTTATTAGTTATTGTGATTTTTAGTACTTTTTACATAATTTTAAATTTATAAATTATTTGGAAAAAAGTAAAAAGCAGGCTAATTTATTTCCTCAACTGTAAATACATTAAATTAATTAGATCACAAAAATACAATTAGTCATGCTATCTAGTTATACTTATTTCTTCCCCCAACAACTTCACTCAGGAGGAATTGCATATTCTTACGTGAGAAGATCAAACTCTTATAATTGTATTTTCATTGCTTACACGGATTCTGCATATAGGGAGACGGGTCAAAAATACCACTAAAACTTTCGTTTAATGGTTATGCTATACTATGCGGCTATTCATACCCCGTCGTCTGCAAACTTGTCACCGAACCCCTACTTGGACGAGAACCCTAAATCAGCCCAAATTAGCATAAATTTCTTTAAAACAACCCATTCCCAACCTTCTATCTATCTTAAGCCAAACAAATTTAACCCATTTCCAAAAGAACTTCCAAAGACTTCAATCGTCACTTGAGAACTTCCAAAGGATCTGGTCTACATAGATGGACATTTGATCCCTTTTTTTTCCCTCTGAATCCCTTCTAGACACTGTAAAGGTACCAAATTTATCTAAGCTTCTTCAATTATGTGTCTTTCTATATGAGTTAGTATTTCTGGAATTCAGCCAGCTTTAGGTCAAGATTGGGACAGGATCAGATTTCCAAGCACTTCAACCCTTTAAGCAAGAATTAGTTGATCCAAAAGGGTTCTTGAGAAGCTGGAATGACAGTGGGTTTGGAGCTTGTTCTGGTGGTTGGCTTGGTATTAAATGTGCTCAAGGACGAATCAGTGTAACTCAGCTTCAACGGAGAGGTCTAGGTGGAAGCATTACTGAAAGAATTGGACAATTTCAATCTCTTAGAAAACTCAGCCTACATGATAATGCCATTGGTGGTTCAATTCCTTCTACGCATACCCAATCTTAGAGGACTTCAACTCTTCAACAATAGGTTCTCTGGTTCTATCCCTGCTTCTCTTCGTTTATGTCCTCTTCTACAAACACTTGATCTCAGCAATAACTAATTCTCTGGTACAATTCCAGCTAGTCTTGTTAATTCAACTAAGCTTTATAGGCTTAATCTTTTGGAAATGGGTAAAATTTGGTTGGGTTTAAGATAGATAGAGGGTCGGGCATGGGTTTCAATTTGGGAATGGATCGTTTTTAAGAAATTCGGGTTGATTTGGGGGTTTCCGTCCAAGTAGACGTATGAGCAGGGGCGGATCTACATGGAGTTCAGGGGGTTCACCCAAACCCCCAGAATCGAAAAAATTATATTGAGTATATAGGATCAAATCTGTATTTTATGTCTATATATTTGATATTGACCCGCCTCAAAACAAGTAAGGGGCTTGATTCAGCGGCTATGGGAGTTCAGAAACTAGTAGACGTGCGAGTTCGAAACTGGCTATCAACATTTTTCAATGTTTTAACTTGAAATCTGGTATAGTTTATTTGTCAGCACTATTTAGCATTTTTTTTAACCCCCTTAACGGGTGACAAATTTGCAGGCGGCGGCGGGGGTCTAAATAGCCGCATAGTATAATGGATGGTAAACCTAACTATTAAACGAAAGTTGAGGGGTATTTTTTACCCTTCTTCCTTTGTTTTTATTATGTTCTTTGTGACGACCCGAAACCTCTTCATTTTCTTTTCAAATCCCACGTATCCTCAATCTCTCTCTCGATGGGGAAAATCGCTAAATGTTTAAGAAGAAAATGTGTTTCTCTATCTATTTAGTACTCTCATCTGTTTGATTTATTAATCTTACTTTCCTTTTTAGTCTGTTTGAAAGAGATTATCTCTTTTTTTATGGAAACTCTTTACTTCTAGTTTTCTACACGGTATGTTAAGACAACTAACTTTTTTGAATTTGTTTTTTGTAACGGACCTTATTTGTCTTTAACAAAAAGCAAAAAGAATTCCACAATTGCTACTGTGAATTTCCTGTGTGCTTGTAGCATCTTATTAATAGTAGTAATACATCATTACTTTAGAATTTAGATCAACTAGTATGAGATGCATGATAAAATTAGAAAGTTCTGCAGCCAAACTGTTTAGAATGTTAAAAGAGAATTCATAGAAATTTGGATCCTAATGTAAATTACATCAAATCTCCCTACAAATGACTGATTAACATTTTTACATCAATATAATCCATCCATAGTCAACATCTAATTACAGGTTTGCGACAAATTGAAATGCATAATTTGACGTCCAACAATATCCAATAGTAGCCTTTATATGTTAATGCCACAGATGAGACAAAAGAACTAAAATCAAGTTCCAAACAGATTGCAATAGGAACAAGAGAAGACACACAGAACGCTATATTTATGAGGTGTCCACTACACTGGTCATATATCAAATAGATTCTCACAAAATGATCAGACTCCCAAAGTACACATCACAACATATCCGTGGTAGAAACTAAAACAAATGGAAGCCAAATTATTTTTCTTCTTATTAGTAAAAATGAGTTTAAACAGACTCGATGTCATGAACCAGAATAAAAAAAGCATACCTTATGTTTCCCATTTACGGCAACAACTTTAATGGGATGCCACTCAGGGTCTCTAAGGTACTCCTCCCACAACGAGCACAACTCAGAAGCTATCTGCTCCGCTTCTACCTCATTATATCTCCTCTTCACTGCTTCAAAGAATGGTCTGCTGTCGAGCTCTCCCATCCTCTTAACACCAATAGGACCTTTTCTAGGTAATTCCTTCAAGCCCTATAGAGAAATTTAATTGTCAATTCCTCAAATCTTCTTCAGTAAATGCTGAAGCCAGCCAAACTCCTCAACCCACCAAAAAGAGATTTTGATCCAGAAAAAGGAAAGCTAAATTGCAGTATACTACCATGTCAAATATTTTTTAAGTAATTCTTTAAACCATTTTGGGCTAGTGTATAATGTGCATGTATCTTCAAGTAGATGGAATGAGCTCATAATGAAGGACATGAGTTGTTACACTACTCCCTCACCTAAACCCTCAAAAACACACTACAATATATCATTAATAGTCTTTGTATTTTTTATTGAATCATGCTATTCACAGTTTCAATCAGATACATTCCTCAATATCATATGCCCCCAAGGCCTAGCTTGAGTGGCAAAAGGTGGAGGATTTGCGGCTTAGGTCGCAGGTTCAAGCCCCATACCACGCAAAGCGAAGCCCGGTATTTAAGTGGAGAAGGGTAGAGGGGCGGGACCATTATCCACCGAGTTTAAAAGGCTGTGATTGGTCCAAAGGGCGGGTCATTTCTCGGTTATCAAAAAAAAAAAACATTCCTCAATATCATGGAAAACAACAAGCCATAGTAGGCCTCCTTACATACATTAACCAATTCTTTAAGTGCTTCCTGCAGCTCATCATTGCTCTTTCGCTCCTTCACAATCAAGGTTTGGTTCAATGACACTAAATCTTCAAATTTTTCTTCCTTTTCTCTTAAACTTTTAAGCAGTGTGTCAACGTTTTCCAGAACTTCCTGATCGCCTTCCTCTTCAATGTGCTTAATAATCACTCGCAATCGCTCAACTTCTGTTTCACTTGCTTGTTTTGCATTGAGTTGTTTCTCAAGCCTAATAATTCTCTTATGGAGTTCCTCCTTTTGTTTCTGCAGACAGCAAAATGGCAACTTAGCGATATGTTAACATAAGCATTAAGATAATGTCAATAACAAGCAAAAGAGAAACCTGAAAGACAGACCTTCAGTTCTTCTGCCAATTTCAGTACTTTTTCATCAACACTCCTTTGCTCTTCAACCACAGCACTAAGGGATGTTTTTAGGATAGCATTCTGGAGTAACAACAAGAAGACTTCATGATAACTATCTTCAGTTCAAATAAAGATCGGCACATAAGAGTCCTCGGTTCTTTAGGTGACGCTTCAAATTATTCCATAAAGGTGCTTCTTTGAAAAGCATTTTTTTTTCAATTAACATGCAAATAAAACAAAGAACAGCATATACATATCAAACAGTGCCTGCCTATTACTCTTTTAAGTACGAGGAAATGGAAAGAAGAAAATAAAGAAAATGAGTGGAGAGAAATGGATGCCATGAACCAGAATAAGTATTTTAAATTTGAATGTTAAGTAATTGTTATAACCATGCATGCATTACTTCTTACTCGGTGTTGTGAACACTAACTAGAATATTTAAAGAAAGTTTCAACTAGCACATCCACCCACATAGACGAACATTAAACCATCACCTAAGTTTTCAGCCTTTGTGAAAAATTAATCCTTTAGTTTTTGCAAATGATAAATCAAACCAAAATCGAATTCAGCATAGAAACAATTAAACAAGTATACCTGCTCATGTTCTTCAGATAGTTTTTTCCTATCAATTTCATTTTGGGCTTCACGTTTCTGCAGTTCTTCATGTCGGAGATCAAGCTCCTTTTTTTGAGTTTCCATTTGCAACTTCAACTTTTCATGATTAATAAATGTCTGCTGGAAATGATCACGCGCACTTGACTGGATCTTTTTTATTTCTAATCATACAAACAAGCATGTTAGGGCATCCAATATACAGTGTCCAAAGTTTCTAATAGCACGCACATGCAATCACTAACCTTCATTGTTTGCTTGACGAAGTTTAGCATTCACCACAATCAACTGTTCGACAGACTGGATAGTCTCCTGTAATTTGTCCTCCAACACCTTTATGTGCAACTTCTTGACTTCAATGGCATTGGTTAAACTAGAAACAAGTATACAATTCTTGCGAGATTCTTCTTCCATGATACTAGAAACAGTTCTAAGGTCTCCAACTTTGCGGAGCTTTTCACCAACAACATTAGTGGCCTGATAATCATCAGCTCGAGCTATCCAAGCATACAAATCAGATTTTTTGTCATTATTGGCTTCCCAATTCTTCTTCCCATGATCATCGGCCTCATAGGCCTTCTCAAATGATATGGCATTACTGAACCCAAACCAATCTTTCTTGAATTCAAAAAGAGCAATTCCAGAATGGCCTAGGTCATTCCAAAGAATGCGCACTCGTGCTGGATTGAAACCTTTCCTTATCAACTGATCCTTCAGATTAGAACCACTTTCTCCTACATAGCGACCATCCTTAAATTCAGTGGGAAGGTTCACAACAACCCCAATCCACGGCCACACAAACATTTCCGAAAGATCGTGATCTGCAAGAGAATCAACCTGAGGATTACCCAGAGTATCAGGCTTTGATGGACTAGCAGCACCTGCTACATCGTTTCCGAAAGACTTGGCAAATGTAATATCTTTTGCAGTTCGCTTATTGGAGCTACAGCTTCCTGCTTCACTGACATGCAGCATGAGATCCTTATACAAACAATCTTGCTTTCTTTTCTTTGGACAATAGGCAAAAGTATAAGCCCCATTTGGTATGCTGAAAGAGTTATTTCCGCTCTTCAACTCTTCATAAGATATTGATTTACCAGGACCACCTGCAACATCACTTGACAAGTACTTGGCCAATGCAAGATGATTGGCCTTATCTCTTGCAGTTCGCTTCTTAGAGTTACAGCTTCCTACTCCACCAGCATGCTGCAAGAGATCCTTATATGAAAAATCTTTGTTTCTAGTATCTGGACAATAAGGGCAAGCAAAAGCCACATCTGAATTGTTAAAAGAATGATTACCACTCTTCAATCTTTCATAGGGCATTGATGTATTGGCAGCACTCGATACATCATCTTCCGAGTACTTGGCAAAATTTTGCAAGTGCTTGGACAAGGAAAGATGGTTAGCCTTATCCGTTGCAGTTCGTTTCTTAGAGTCACAGCTTCCTACTCCAAGTGCATGCTGCCAGAGATCATTGTACGAAAAATCTCTGTTTCTCGTCTCTGGACAATAGGCACAAGCATAAGTCCTATCTGACATGTTAAAAGAGTGTTTTCCACTTGCTGACTCTTCATAAGATTTTGATGCACCAACAGCACCTGCTACATCACTTTCCAAGTACTTGGCATATGCAAGATGGTTGCCTTTATCCCTTGCAGTTTGCTTCTTAGAGTTACTGCTTCCTACTCCACTTGCCTGCTGCAACAGATCCTTGTACGAAGAATCTCCGTTTCTTGTCTCTGGATAGGCACAAACAGAAGTCATATCTGATATCTTTAAAGAGTTATTTCCACTCTTCAACCCTTCATAAGATTTTAATTTACCAGCTGCTACATCATTTTCCAAGGACTTGGCTAATGCAAGATGCTTGGCCCTATCACTTGCAGTTCGCGTTATAGAGTTACAGGTTCCTACACTATTTACATGCTGAAAGAGATCTATGTACGAAAAATGTCTGTTTCTTGTTTCTGGACAGTAGGGGCAAGCAAAAGCCATATTTGATATCTTAAGAGAACCACTCCTCCACTCTTCATAAGATTTTGATGAACTGGCAGAACCTGCTACATCATTTTCCAAGTGCTTGACTAATGCAAGATGGTTTGCCTTATCTCTTGCAGTTCGCTTGAAAGAGTTGGAGCTTCCTATTCCATTTGCATGCTGCAAGAGATCCTTATAAGAAAATTTTCTTTCTCTTGTCTCCGGACAATAGGGACAAGCAAAAGTCCTATTTGATATCTTAGGTTGATTTCTACTCATCAACTCTTCATAAGATTTTGCTGAACTGGTAGAACCTGCTACATCATTTTCCAAGTGTTTGAATAATGCAAGATGGTTCGCCTTATCTCTTGCAGTTCGCTTCATAGAGTTGCAGCTTCCTATTCCATTTGCATGCTGCAAGAGATCCTTATAGGAAAAATCTCTTTTTGTTGTCTCCGGACAATAGGGGCAAGCAAAAGCTACATCTGATATCCTAAAAGAGTGACTTCCACTCTTCAACTCTTTACTAGAGTTTGATGGACCAACTGCACCTGCTACGTCGCTTTCCAAGTACTTGGCCAATGCAAGATGCTTGGCCCTATCTCTTGCAGTTCGTATCGTAGACTTTCCTATTCCACTTGCATGCTGCAAGAGATCTTCATAGAAAAGGTGACGCCCTCTTTTCTCTGGACAATAGGGACAAGTGTAAGCCACATCTGATATCTTAAAAGATTGATTTCCACACTTCAGCTTCACATAAGATTTTTCTTTATAGTCGTCAATCTCCCATTCAGTTATATCAGCATTTTCTCCAGAACAATGCTCCATTAAAGATCCTTCTTGATATATTTGAACTCATGAGAATGGAACCTAGAGATCAAAAGGCATAGTTCATCAATTGTCAGTCGAAACCGGCATCGTTGACAATATACCAAATTAGTAATAAGAGATTTTTGAATTAAATGTGAATTCAATCCAAAAGGCAACAGTCTGACTGAGATTAACCCCAATATATACATGTATACATAGAGAGAGGAGACATAACCATTAATGAGCATTGACAAAACAAAGCATTAATAGTGCTTTTCTTGTTTAGTTACCTAGTGACCATCTTAACCAGTAATAGAACTCAACAAATATCATCCAAAATTGTGGAGATGAATATGTCGATTTTCCGGTGGATATTCTTATCCTCCCATGGCATGAAGAGGAGGTTCTTAATTCCAAAGGGAGATCAAATTGTGAAGATGTTTCAAGATGGGTGCAGATGAATATGTTACAAATGTGTAAACAACTTCCAAAAGAAATAACTTGCTGGTCTATCATTATGAATTGAAAGAAATAGGGTCTGCAAAATGGAGTCAAGTTCCAAAAGCCCTTCAATGAAGAATAAGAGTCGGAGGGAATTGAAGAATCTGCTCGAATTCAATGTTAGCTTTGGTGGGGTAACAGGTCCATGGAGAGAGGAAACAAGTCAATGAAAGATAAGATATGAAGCTTAAAATTATCTGTTGGAACGTTAGGGAGTTAATGAAAAGAAGAAACAAAGATTACTTAGGCTGATGGTTAGAGAATGGGACACATACATTACCTGTTTTGAGGAAACAAAACTGCAGTCTGCTGACTACTCCTTTTTGAGGCAGACATGGGGTAGCAGGTAGATAGAATGTATGGAGATAGAAGCTCAAGGCAATCGTGGGGGCATCCTGTTGTTTAGGATAAAAGGAGATGGAAATGCAATGATAAGCTAATGGTTTTGCATTCTGACACTGGCTTCCTGGAAGAATTGAATACGGGTTTTATGTTAATGTTTACAGGAGTTTATGGGCCATGTGATAGTAAAAAGAGGAGGGAGCTTTGGCAAAAATTGGGTGCTATAAGAGGATTGGAAGCATTGCCATGGGTTTGGGGAGGGATTGATTTCAATGTTGTTAGAATAGGAATATGTTTATACAATCCTATTTGAATAAGAATAGGTTTATACAATCCTATTAGAATAGGAATAGTAATAGAAATAGAAATAGGAATACTAAATAGTATCCTACTTGGTAAAGGATTGTATTCTAGGGTCTATAAATAGGGTTTCAATGTAATAATGTTAACAACACAACAATTCAATAATATTCTTCTCATATATTTCTCACATGGTATCAGAGCCTCTACGATCTTGGTAGAAAATCTAAGAGCTTCCGCTGCCGGCGGGCGGCTATTACTCATATATGCCGCCCATCTGGCCAACAATTATGTTAGCAAAAGTTGGGTCACCGTGTATCTTTCTGGTGACTATTTTCTCACATCTAATTTGTATAGCACCGTGCCATCATTACGGTGACTACTTTCTTATATTTAATTTGTGTAGCACCGTGCCATCATTCCGGTGACTACTTTTTCATATTTAATTTTTGTAGCACTGTGTCATCATTCCGGTGACTACTTTTTCATATTTAATTTATGTAGCACTATGTCATCATTCCAGTGACTACTTTTTCATATATAATTTGTGTAGCGCCGTGACATCCTTCCGGTGACTACCTTTTTTTTGCATATCTGATTTGCGTAGCACTGTGCATCTCTCCGAACTACTTTTCATATTTAATTTGTGTAGTACCGTGGATTTTTCCGAACTATTTTCTCATATCTGAGTTGCATAGCATCATGTGTCTTTTCAGTGACTCCTCAAATTTGATTTGCATAGTTTCATTCGTCTTTCTAGTGACTCCTCAAATCTGATTTGCGTAGGGTTGTGCCATCATTCCAACCCTACCCGTATAATTTTTCTTTTTCAGCAGGGTTGTGCCATCATTCCGACCCTACCCATATTATTTCTCTTTTTCAATAGGGTTGTTCCATCAATTCGAACTATCCTATATTATTTCTATTTTCTAGTTGGGTTGTGGCATCATTCTGACCCTACCCATGTAATTTTATTTCTTAGATTGTGACCACTTTTAGCCATCAAATCTAATACTCCGACATATGAGCATGTTCTGGCCAGTTTTTCGGTGACTTGTTTGATATCAACTCGTCTATTGATTTCAACATGATCCATATACTTTATACTAGATTTTGAGCACTTACAACGACCGTTGCATTGTGAAGAAGTCTATTAGAGCAACCACCTAATTTTGTTGCTCAGGGGGAGTTTAGTAGCCTTGTATGTTGATTACGTAAGTCACTCTATGGTCTGAAACAGTCCTTGCAAGCTTGGCTTGGGAAGTTCCAACACTGTAATTTTATCACTCAGTGTTTTATCGGCATTATGTATCAAATTCAGTATTTCATGAGAAGACCAAACACATTGAGATTGATTGTCAATTTTGTGAAGTCGAGTGATCAACTTGCAGATATCTCACCAAGCCCCTCATCAGTCCTCGTGTTAATTACATTTGTAACAAGCTAGGTACATGAATTGTATGCACTAGCTTGAGGGGGAGTGTTAGAATAGGAATAGGTTTATACAATCCTATTAAAATAGGAATATGTTTATACAATCCTATTTGATGTTTATACAATCTTATTTGAATAGGAATAGGTTTATACACTCCTATTAGAATAGGAATAGTAATAAAAATAGAAATAGGAATACTAAATAGTATCCTACTTGGGAAAGGATTGTATTCTAGGGTCTATAAATAGGGTCTCAATGTAATAATGTTAACAACACAACAATTCAATAATATTCTTCTCATATATTTCTCACAAATGTCACGAGGTTCAGTGATAAAAGAAGTGGAAGAGATAACAACACCAAATCTATGTTCTTGAACCTTGTTAGTAATGTGGGTTATGCCTGGAGATGTTAAAGAGTTTACTACAGAGTTGAAAGGGTCAATGGGTTGATAAGAGACTGAAGATTCTATGGAAGAGAATCCCTCTCCATATTTCGTGGATGTTTTGAGGGAAAGATAGAGAAAATTCCTTTTTCTTAAAACAAATGTTTACAAAATAGGACCAAGACAATTTGCAAACGGATATTTGTTACAGGGTGTTTTTGTTTCCCAGTTAAACCATCTTTCCCCCCAAAATAATATAAACTTTGGTTACTCCAAAACGTCGAAAATTCCTCTAGGTAATGCTATGGAATGGAAGTGAATTAAACCAAATGTTCAGTGACAACACTCAAATAAAACTAGCTAAATTGCGCAATAGCCTCATAATACCGCACACCACAACTCAATCCCAAACAAGTTAGGGTCGACTACATGAATCCTCATTATCCATATCACTCCATTTCCAATCCGTCCCAATACCCCAATGAAACACGACGAAGCAACAATTATCCATCTTTCCTTATCTTATTGAGTACCCGATAAACCAAATAACATAACCACCAACACCAATGTTCAGTGACAAGACTCAGATAAGACTAGCTAAATTGCGCAATAGCCACATAATACCACAGACCACACCTCAATCCCAAACAAGTTAGAATCGACTATACGAATCCTCATTATCCATATCACTCCATTTTCAATCCGTCCCAATACCCCAATGAAACACAACGAAGCAACAATTATCCATCTTTCCTTATCTTATTGAGTACCCAATAAACCAAATAACATAACCACCAACACCAATGTTCAGTGACAAGATTCAGATGAGACTAGCTAAATTGCGCAATAGCCACATAATACCACAGACCACACCTCAATCTCAAACAAGTTAGAATCGACTATACGAATCCTCATTATCCATATCACTCCATTTTCAACCCGTCCTAATCCAATATTCAAAAAGTTAGATTCTTTAACACTAGAACTTCTCCAGATTTTCCACTAGCACATAAATCAATACTAGAACATGAAAAATCATTTATTTCACTGTATTTCCTCAATTTACTGAACCCAAACGAAACCCGATGAAGCAACAATTATTCATCTTTACCATCTTATTGAGCACCCAAAAAAACAAATAACATAACCCCAACCAATGTTCAGTGACAAGACTCAAATAAGACTAGCTAAATTAGCAATAGCCTCATAACCCCATACACCACACCTCAATCCCAAACAAGTTATAATCAACTATACAAATCCTCATTATCCATATCACTCCATTTTCAACCCCTCCCAATCCAACACTCAAATAGTTAGATTCTTTACCACTAAAACTTCTCTACATTCTCTATTAGCACATAAACCAAGACTAGAACATGAATTTTTTTTTATCCATTTTCCTGTCTTTTCTCAGCTAATTGAGCACCCAATTAGCCAAATAACACAACCCGCAACACCAATCAAACTATAAAAACATTCAATTGAACACCTCAATCCCAACAAGTTTTAATCGACTATGCAAATCCTCATTATCCATATCACTCCATTTTCAAACCTTCCCTATCCAACAGTCATAACGTTAGATTCTTTACCACTAAAACTTCTCTATATTCTCTATTAGCACATAAACCAAGACCAGAACATGATTTTTTTAAAATCCATTTTCCTGTCTTTTCTCAGCTAATTGAGCACCCAATTTGCCAAATAACATAACCCACAACACCAATCAAACTATACAACACTCAATTGAACACCTCAATCCCACACACCACACTTGAATCCCAAACAAGTTAGAATGGACTATACGAATCCTCACTATCCATATCACTCCATTTTCAACCATTCCCAATCCAACATTCAAATAGTTAGATTCTTTACCACTAAAACTTCTCTACATTTTCTACTAGCACCACATAAACCAAGACTAGAACATGAAATATTTTTTTTAATCCATTTTCCTGTTTTTCTCAGCTAATTGAGCACCCAATAAACCAAATAACATAACCCACAACACCAATTAAACTATAAAAAACTCAATTGAACAGATACACCAGTAATTCTCAGCTAAAAACATGAAAACAAGCAGAGACGGAAAAAAACCTTGTTGTTCATCGAATTGATCGAAACTTTTCCCAGTAAACTTCAATGAGCAAAAACACTAAAGGGTACAGATTTTCTTGAAATCCAGTAAGCAGAATTGGAATTAAAGGGGAAATTGAATTGGGCTTTTGATGAACAAGAGAGCTATGCAGTAGAACACATACATGTTGGTACAACTATATTTGCTGTCTAGTGGTTTCCGCCTATGTGTTCGGAATCGAAATTCGATTAAATTTGAATTTATGAGATTTATTTTTAAAGGCGATACTCTGAATGTGAATTTTTAAAAAAAAGCTAATAGCCAATGAAAAAGTTAAATAATGTAGTTTCATTATACAATAAAATTAAAAAGATCAAAATCAATAAAGATAAAAAATAATAATTAAATGGACATTTGTAATATGCATTTGATATTTATATTAGAAATTATATTAATACGGTAGTAATTTCATCTCTATTTTACATTAAATTGATATACTATATTGTGATTAATAATAAATAAAATAAAAAAATATGATAATTATATATTCTTCATTATCGCTCCTCTCTTTGTAATCTTCATCTTTAAAGTTTGTAAATCGCATCCAAATCTCCTCTTCTTCAATAACTCTTCAATTTGGACGAATTATTTTATTTAAGCATTGGACTCAAAATTTAGACAACCTGCATAACAAAAAATAAAATAAAATTATGCATTAAAGTACAGAATTAGAATCAATTTATTTTATGTTAAAAATAAATAAATAATATATATATGAAAAATAAGAGATGTTACATCTCAATGCGCATCAAACAAAAGATCAAATATCATGATACACATTTTTTCTTTCTCTTCCGACGGGAGAGAAGAAAGTAAAAAATTCAATTTAATTAATTAAAAAATTAAAAAGAAACTCAAGAGAAAAATTTACATGAATCGAACAAATAATTTTTGTATTGAGTAAAGAATGATATGCTTAGTTACTATTTCTTTGATTTTTTTCAAAATTATAACTAATAATATTTTTTCAAATGATATTAACGATGTTCCTGATATCATGTGTTTAAAAAAAAACTCGTTGATAATACTAAAAGATCTATCACAAACTTATTTGTGAACACTTCTTTCACACAGGTATATAACATATATTTGATGTATTGCAGATCTCTAATAACAAAAAAAATTAGATAATTACTATATGATTTATCAAGTGATTATATTATATAAAAATTCTAATAAAAACACATGAATAAAATTTTAAAAATACTTTTCTTTTTGTTAGAGATCTGCAAAAAAATCAAGATAATTATATACTTGTGTGCCAAAAATGTTCACAATCAAATTTGGCAATAAGCCTTCTAATGTTATCAACAATTTTTTCTAAACAAATAATGCAATAAAAAACATCATTAATCACTTTAAAAAAAAAACATTATTAGCCATAGCCTTGAAAAAGAAAAAAAAAAACACTTTGAGAAATATGATTAAAAAGAATGAGGTGAAGAAAGAGGCTGATTTTAATAGTATTTATAGGAAAAATTTAATTACTGATTAATTAACTTTCTAAGATTGTAATCTTGTAAAGGATTACATTACTATATGAATTATGGCAATGTTTAAATGGCAACATGGACTGTAAATAAATATATGATCTATATTATTTATGGTTTGTTGTTTATTTTTAAAAAAGGAAAACAAATTTGATTTACTTACTAAAATTGCACTTTTGTGTTAGATTCTCTTACTATAATAATAAATTGTTTTGGTGTTCAAATAGTAAGATAATACAAAAATAAAAAATTAATATTTGCTCTTTATGACTAGTTTTCCCCAGTGATTAAAACTTTAAATTGTGTGAAAATATTTTTAAAAACTCTCAAGAAAATCATCAAATCAAAATTTCAAATATAGTGACATTGAGATTAGAATTTCCCAAAATGCGGTTCTTAATTATCACTATTCCTCTATTTTAATTTTCTTATTTTATTTTACAAAGGACACTTTCTAGAAAAAAATTAAAGGAAATGTCTTCTTTTAAGATTTTAGTTACATTTTAAAAGGCACGTCTTTATATTGAGAATTATATTATTATAAATACTTTATTTTTCTTAGAGATATTCTCTTGTTTGATATAAATATGTAATGAATAGTTGAAAATTGCAAGTTCTTTAGAAATTTCCACATTGAATAAAATTCATTTATTTATTAAATAGTATTGTTTGTTTTCATCAATATACTTATACCTTATTTGTTTGCAACTAACAGTGTCAAATATGAATGGTTGAAATCTCAATTCACTGATTATATTTATTTTATAAAGATTCAATTATATAATATCTCTGATTACATTTGATTTGATCAAATTTTTTTATCTTTGAATTTGAATTTTTAAAGAAAGTTTTTTTTTTGTGAAATTCGAATATTAAAATTTGGTGGTGGATACTCGAAGGTTATGACAGTGACAAAGTTTTGACGTCATCAATGTTGAAGACATTTCAAAGCTTTTTTTAAAATTATGTTTATTTGTAATTTGAAAATAAAATAAAATAACATTCATTTAAATGTTAAAAATCAAAGAATCTTTAATCATTATAGTTTGAGTTGAGGAATAACAACTTAACCATTCAGATTCAGACATTTTAATATTAATGAAAACAAATAAAGCATGGATATCAAGTTATAGATACATAAATCAGTAACTTTAATTTAAAATATTATACTTATATTAAAAGACCAACTAAATAAGTATAAATAATAACTTTAGTTCAAGATTAATTTTGAAATTAGATCTATGTTATGTTTAATTAATTGTATAAACTTATCTCAAGACATTTCAAGATGAACAGATTTATATTATCTTTGAAGTAAACTTATCCTGATAACTAAACATAGAATAACTCTAATTTTAATTAACTATATAAACTTATCTCGAGATATTTCAAAATTCTATTACTATGAATTATGTTAATGTTCAAATGATACCATTGAATTTAAATACAAACTGATTTTGTATTATTTATGATTAATTTTCTACTTTTAAAAAGGCAAAGAAATAATTTTAAAGTTAATAGACATACTAAAATGTACCTTTTGTGTTAGATATTCTTACTATGATATTAATTTTCTATTTTTAAAAAGGCAAAGAAATAATTTTAAAGTTAATAGACATACTAAAATGCACCTTTTGTGTTAGATTTACTTACTATAATATTACTTTTCTATTTTTTTAAAAGGTAAAGAAATAATTTTAAAATTAATATACATACTAAAATTGGTACTTTTTCTGTTAGATTTTCTTACTATGGTTATTGTTTGTGTTGATTTGGCAGGTCAACATTAGTCAACTGGGATAAAATAGGATATTTCAATATTAAGTTTGAAATTAGACTTATATTATTATATTTAATTGATAGTGTATTTTTATTTTAAAATATTTCAAAGTTAAGTTTGGTATATGATTGTTGGTAAATTTTTTACATGAGTGTGTTTGGTATGGAGGAAACAACAACATACCCAGTGAAATCCCACTAGGTGGGGTCTGGATTGGTATGAGGAAAATATTTTTGAATTTTCTATTTTTTTATATTTGATTTTCTAGGAAATAAATTTCTTGAAAATGAGAAAATTAATTAATTTTTAGGGATAAGAGTCTGAAAAATACCTCAATTTTGGTCTTATTTGTTGAAAAATACCTCAATTTTTAGGGAAAATAAATTTTATAAGTAATATTCTATGTTTATTATATCCTCTCACCTACATGACGTACTCAACTCCTACACTTTAACCATACCACACCCTCGCACCCCTATAGTTTTTATATAAATATTTTCGGAATGCGTTTTTCTTTTAGCAAATTTACCACTAGACAGGGTGTAAATGACATAATTAAAAAAACTTTCGGAATATGACATAACAAATTATTGGGGTTTCTATATTTTATACTTATGATCTTAAAATAATATTTTAAAACTTTATTATCAAACGTTAGAAAATAAGTAAGACATCAATTTATCGTAAAAATATCAAACTTTATTATCAAACGTTTAAGCCTCACACCATGCAAAGCGAAACCCGATATTTAAGTGGAGAAGGGTAGAGGGGCGGGCTACACCGAATTTAGAAGGTTGTGATTGGTCCAAAGGGCGACAGGTGTCACGACCCAAAAATGGATGTGATGGCACTCGTCGTATCCCACCAAGACAAGTCAGCCTAAAACCCAATCATTTCGATAAAGTGCGGAAATAAAGCAAAGTTCAATAGCAATTACTATTACGAAAACAAGTCAACTTAATTCAATCCCCAAAACCTGGTTGTCACGTGCACAAGCCTCTAATGTAAATACTAGAATTGAAAGAAAATACGCAAGTCTCAAATGACGTTGTCTTTCAAGTAAAAACAAAATCATAAACAGGAGTAAGAAGGTTCGCTGAGATGACAAACAGCTACCTCTCAGATCTCCACAGAAAACCTCGGAAACGAAGAGAATTGAAGGTATCACGAAGATCCGGGCTCGTAACCTACAAAAGATTGTAGAAGCAAGGGGTGAGTACCAAACCACACGGTACTCAACAAGCAAACCTCTAAACACAAGCTAAGAGTACAGAATACGGGTACTCCTTACACCCCATCCTAACCTCCATAACTACAACCTGCATAAAACCAACCCAACTTAACAATTTACAATTTACAAAGCATACAACTCAACAATAGCAC